>NC_087458.1:12744026-13047056 GCF_036321535.1 Camelus dromedarius | reverse complement strand
AATGAGAAAAAGAAAAAAGGGGAAGAAAGCATCCAAATTTGAAGGGAAGAAGTAAGACTGTCACTAATTGCAGATGATATGATACTACATATAGAAAACCCTAAAGTTTCCATAAAAAACTATTAGAACTAATAAACAAATTCAATAAAAGTTGCAGGATATAAGATTAATATACAGAAATTTGTTGCTTTTCTATACAATAATAATGAACTCTCAGGGTAATTAAAGAAACAATCCAATTTATGATCACATCAAAAAGAATAAAATACATAGAAATAAAGTCAACCAAGGAAGTGAAAGACCTATACTCTGAAAACTGTAAAATTTTGATGAAGGATACAAAGAAATGAAAGTATATGTTGTGTTCTTGGATTGGAAGAATTAATATTGTTAAAATGACCACACTATCCAAAGTAATCTACAGATTCAATGCAATCTCTATCAAAATACCCATGACATTTTTCACAGAACTAGAACAAACAATTCTAAAATTTTTGTAGAACCACAGCAGGCCTTGAATTGCCAAAGCAATCATGAGAAAAAAGATCGAAGCTGGAGGTACCATGCTCCCTGACTTCACACTATACTACAAAGCTACAGTAATCAAAACAACATGGTACTGGCGCAAAACCAAACACACAGGTCAATGGAACAAAACAGAGAACTCAGAAATAAACCCACACATTGTGGTCAATTAATCTACAATAAAGGAAGTAAAATATACCACTGGAGAAAGACAATCTCTTTAATAAGTGATGCTGGGAAAACTGGAAACTCCATGTAAAAGAATGAGATTAAAACATTTCCTCACATCATTAAAAAAAAACTCAAAATGAATTAAAGACCTAAATATAAGACCTTAAACCATAAAACTTCTAGAAGAGGACATAGGCAAATTAATCTTTGACATAATTTGTAGCAATATTCTTTTGTATCTGTCTCCTAAGGCAAAAAAAAAAAAAAAGGAAAGAAAAGAAAAAGTAAACAATTGGGACCTAAGTAAACTTAAGAGCTTTTGCACAGCAGAGGAAACCATTGATAAAATAAAAAGACAACCTACTGAATGAGAGAAAATATTTACAAGTGATATAACCAACAAAGGGTTAATATTCAAAATATATGAACAGCTCAGACAACTCAACGTTAAAAGAATCTGCCAATTAAAAAATGGACAGAAGTCCTCAATAGACATTCTCCCAGATATACAGATGGCAACAGGCACCTGAAAAATGCTTGACATTGCTAATTATCAAAAAAATGCAGATCAAAACCACAATAAGATATTATCTCACACCTGTCAAAATGGCTATCATCACAAGGTCTACAACTAACAAATGTTGGTAAGGATGTGGTGAAAAGGGAAATCTGGTACACAGTTGGTGGGATTGTAATTGGTGCAGCCACTAAGGAAAACGGCATGGAGGTTCTTCAAAAAACTAAAAATAGAACTACCATATGATCCAGCAATTCCACTGAAGAAAACGAAAACACTAATTCAAAAAGATTCACACAACCAGATGTTCATAGTATCATTATTCACAATAGCCAAGACATGGAAGCAACTTAAGTGCCTATGAACAAATGAATGAACAAAGATGTTATATATATTATTACTCAACCTTAAAAATGAAATTTGGCTATTTGCAACAATGTGTATGGACCTAGAGAGTGAAATAAGTCAGACAGAGAAAAACAAATACTCTATATTATCACTTACATGTGGAATCTAAAAATTACAACAAACAAATGTATATAACAAAACAGAAACAGACTCACAAATATAGAAGACAATCTAGTGGCTACAAGTGTGGAGAGGGAAGTGGAAGGGACTAGATAGGGGTATTGGATTAAGAGACACAAATTACTATATACACAATAAATAAGCAATAAAGATTTATTATACATACAGGGGACTATGCTCATTATTTGTAATAACTTTAAATCAAATATAACCTATAAAAATACTGAATCACTATATTGTACACCTGAAATTAATATAATATTGTAAACCAACTACACATCAATAAAAAAATGGCCAGGGGTCTTGAATAGACATTTTTCCAAAGAAGACATACGCATGGCCAATAAGGACACGAAAAGATGCTCAACAACACTAAACGTCAGGGAAATAAAAATCAAAGCCACAATGAGATATCACCTCACACCTGTTAGATGACTACTAGCAAAATGAAGAGATACAAATGTTGGTAAAAATATGGAGGAAAGTTAAACTCAATGCACTGTTGGTGGGAATGAAAATCGGTACAGTCGTTACAGAAAAAAAGTATGAGATTCCTCCAAAAATTAGAAATAGAGATACCATATGATCCAGCAATCTCGCTTCTGGGTCCCTGTTTGAAAGAATGGAACCACTATCTAAAAAAGATATCTGCACTCCCATGTTCTTTGAAGCATTATTCATAATAGCCAAAATATGAAAACAGCCCCAGTGTCTACTGATGGATGAATGGATGAAGAAAATTATATAGATATACATAGAATGGAATATTATTCACCCATTAAAAACCACGGATGGAACTTGAAGGCATTATCCTAAATTAAATAAGCCAGGCAGAGAAAGATAAATACTGCATGGCATCATTTATAGGTGGAATCTAAAAAGTGAAGAATAAGGCTAACTCATCAAAACAGAGAGCAGAATGGTGTTTGACAGGGGTAAGGGTTAGGCAGAAATGGGGAGATATTTGTTATAAGATACTAACTTTCAGTTGCAAGATGAAAAAGTTCTGGGGATCCAATGTTACAGGAATATGACTATAGTTAATAATACTGTGTTGTATATTTAAAATCTGCTTAATAGATCTTAAGTAGTTCCCACCACACACGCACAAAAAATGGTAACTGTGAGGTGATAAATGTAAATTAACTTAATCTGGCAATCATTTCACAATGTATACATGTATCAAATCATGTTGAAGGCTTTAAATAAATACAATTTTACTTGTTCATTATAATTCAGTGAAGCCGGAGAAAGAGAGAGAGAGAGAAAGAAAGAAAGGGAGAGAGAAAGAAAAAAGACAAGCCCACAGACTGGGAGAAAATATTTGTAGAAAACATATCAAACATAGAGACATATATAAAGTAAAGGACTATTATCCAAAATATGTTTAAAAATTAAAAAATTCAACAATAAAAAAAACCCTCATTTAAAATGGGCCACAGACCTTTATAGATACGTCACCAAAGAAAATAATACAGATGGCAAATAAGCATATGAAATATAGTCCACACAATGTGTTATTAGGGAATTGCAAGTTAAAAGTGTGATACCCACTGGTATTTGACACAATATTGTAAAATGACTATAACTCAATAAAAAATGTTAGAAAAAAAGGTGTGATACCACTACACCTCTATTAGAGTGGCCCCAAACCAGAACACCAACGCCACCAGCGACTGGTGAATATGTGGGGCAACAGGAACTCTCACTCAGTGCTGGTGGGAATATAAAATGGTACGGCCACTTTGGAAAATTTGGCAATTTCTTACCAAACTAACCATACTTTCACCATATATTCCAACAATCTTGCTCCTCTATATTTATCCAAAAAAAGTTGAAAACGTATATCCATACAAACCCTACACCTAGATGTTTATAGCAGCTTAATTCATAATTGACAAAACTTGTAAGCGACCAAGATGTCCTTGAGTGTGTGAATGAATAAATAAACTGGCACATCCAACAGTGGAATATTATTTAGCATTTTAAAAATGAGATATCAAGCCATGAAAAGACATGGAGGAACCTTAAACAAATGTCCTTAAGTAAAAGAAGGCTGTCTGAAGAGGCTACACACTATACGACTTCAGCTACATGACGTTCTGGAAAAGGTAAAACTATGGAGACAATAAAAAGACCAGTGGTTGCCAGGGGTTATGAGGGATGGAGGGACAAATGTGAGGAACACAGAAGTTTTTAGGGCAGGGAAACTGCTCTGTATGATACTGTGATGGTAGTTATGTGTTATTATACATTTTCCCAAACCCACAGAATGTACAACATCAAGAGTGAACCCTAAGGGAAACTATGAACTCTGGATGATAATGATGTGTCAGTAGGTTCATTAATTGTAACAAATGTACCACTCTGGTGGGGCATGTTGATGATGGGAGAGACTACGCATGTGTAGGGACACCGGGTAAATAGGAAATCTCTGCATCTTCCACTCAATTTTGCTGTGAACCTGAAACTGCCTTTCAAAGTTAGCTCCTGGGTCCTCTTGATGTCCTCTAGCGGTCTCCAATGGCTTCCTTGCTACATGATGTTAAAAGATGCTCCAGGCTCATCTTACACATTTCTCTCTTGGACGTGGAATTTGCTGTTCCTGCAAGAAGTCTTGGTTTCTTTTCGTGATAATGGTATTTTAAGACTCTGGTTTGTGCTTTAAAGGATGCTCATTACTATTAGGTTGGCTATTGGGAGCTGATCTAATTTCATACGTTATGTATTATTTATTCTCTTTTGTAAGTGAGATATTTGGAAGGTGATCTGAGAATTCAGAGATGGCACTACACAGATCCTAACCTCAAGGAGCTTACAAGTTAATAAACAAACAAGTAAAATGCTAGGTATATAAAAACGGTAATAATGAGACACTGATAATGAGACTTACCTATATGTATCAGACACTATTCCAGATAGTATTCTTGAATTAAATCATTGAATTATCACAATCATCTTATGAAGCGAGCATTATTATTCTTACCATTTTAATGATAAAGGAACAAAAATCTTAAGTAGTTGCTCAAGGTCACATTACAAAGAGAGGAGATTTCGAAGCCAGACAGTCTGGACCCAAGGTCTCTTTCTTTAAAACGGTTTTATTAATATGTAGTTTATGTATCTTATAACTGATTTATTTAAAGTGTAAAATTAAACAGTTTGCAGTATATTTACAAATATGTACAGCTATCACTGCAATCAATTTTAGAACACTTTAATCATCCCCCAAAGAAATCCTGTATACTTTAGTTATCACCACCCTCTACCTGTAGGTCGCACCCTCTACCTCTCCGAGTTTTAGACAACTATTAATCTACTTTCTGTCTCTATAAATTTTCCTATTCTAGACATTTCATATGAATAGAATTACATAAGGTGTGGTTTAGGTGACTGGCTTCTTTCCTTCAGTATCATGTTTTCAAGATACATCCAAGTTGTGGCTTATATCAGTCCTTAATTTCTTGATAGGGCTGAATAATATTCAATTGTGTGGACACATCACATTTTGTTTATCCAGTCATCAGTTAATAGATACTTTGTTTTCATCTTTTGCTTATTATGAATATTGTTTCTATAAAGACTCAGGTACAAGTTTCTATGTGGACGTATTTATTTTTCTTGGGTGTATATGTAAGGATAGAATTGCTGGGTCATATGGTAACTTTATGTTTAATTATGTAAGGAGCTGTCAGACTGTTCTCCAAAGTGCCTGCACCATTGTGCCTTCTCACCAGGATAGTATGAGTTCCAATTTCTCCACATTCTTTCCAACATGTTATTATTTAACTTTAAAAAATTCTAGCTACCCTAGTGGGTATGGAATGGTATCTCATTTTGGTTTTGATTTTTATTTCCTGGATGACTAATGGTGTTGAGTTTCTTTTCACATGTTTATTAGCTATTTGTATACTATTCTTGATTGAATAGAAACTCCCTTTGCCTATTTTTAATTGGCTTATCTTTTGATTACAGAGTTGTAAAAGTTCTCTATACATTTTGGATACAAAATCTTTATAAGACATACAACTTGCAAATAATTTCTTCCACTCTGTGGCAAATAATCTTTCCACTTTCTTGATGGTGTCCTTTGAAGCACAATTAAAAAAAATTTATAAAGTCCTATTTATCTATTTTTGTTGTTGCTTAAGCTTTTGGTGTCATATCTAAGAACCTTTGTCAAATCCAAGGTCATTAAGATTTACTTGTGTGTTTTCTTCGTAGAGCTTTCTTGCTTTAACTCTCACACATAGGTCTTTGATCCATTTCAAATAATTTTTTTTATATATGGTGTGAGGTAAGGGCCCAATTTGATTGTTTTTCATGTTGCTATCCAGCTATTCCAGCATCATTTATAAAAAAAGACTATTCTTTCCTCATTGAATGGTCTTAGAATCATTGCCTAAAGTCAGCTGGCCACATATGTATGATTTATTTCTGGAACCTTACTTTTATTCTATTTATTTTTACGTCTATCTTTGTGCCATATCACACCATCTTGATTATAACTGCTTTGCACTTAACTTTTGAAATCAAGAAGTGTGAGTCCTCCTGCTTTCTTCTTTTTTACTATTGTTTTGACCATTTTGGATTCCTTCCAGTTTCATATGAATTTTGGAATCAGCTTGTCAGTTTTTATGAAGTCACTGGGATTCTGATAAAGATTATATTGAATTTGTAGATCAGTTTGGGGAGTAATGGCATATTAACAATATTAAGTCATCCCATCCTGAACATGAGCTATTTCTCAATTATTAGATCTCCTTTGATTTTTTTCAACATTTTGTAGTTTTCCTCTGAGTATTTTATTCTTTATGATACTATTATAAATTGCATTTGTTTGTTATTTTCATTGTCAGATTGTACGTTGCAAGTGGATAGAAACAAAATTGACTTTGTATATTGATCTTGTATCCTGCAACCTTGCTGAATTTGTTCATTAGTTCTAATAGTTTTTAGTAAATTACTTAGATTTTTTAATGTATCATACCATGTCATCAGTGAATAGAAATAATTTTACTTCTTTCTTTTCAATCTGGATGCCTTTTGTTTCTTTCTCTGGTGTAACTGCCCTGCCCAGTACTGTATTGAATAGAAGTGGCAAGAACAGACAGCTCTGTCTTAGTTTTGATAGCAGAGAGAACTAATTTAGTCTTTCACCATTAGCTATAATGTTAGCTGCGGCTTTTTCATAGATGTCTTTTGTCCAATCAAAGACATTCCTTTCTTTTCTCAGTTTATTGAGTGCTCTTTTACCATGAAAGAATATTGAGTTCTGTCACATACATTTTCTGTGTCTGTTGAGATGATCATGTGTTTTTTGCTTTTTATCCTATTGATGGGATGTATTAATTTTTAGATTTTTAAACCACACTTACATTCCTAGGGATAAATCCCATTTAGTCATGATGTATAATTCTATTTTGTACATTGCTAGATTTAGTTTCCTAGTATTTTAGGATTTTTGCGTTTTTATTCGTAAGAGATACTGGTCTGTACTTTTTCTTGTGATATCTTTCTCTGACTTTGGTATCAGGATAATACAGGCCTCATACAGTAAAATGAAAAACGTTTCCTCTTCTTTCATTTTTGGAAGAGTTTTTGGAGAATTGATATGAATTCTCTAATGCTTGTGAAAGCTTAGTGGTGAAGTCATCTGAGACTGGGCATTTCTTGGTGGGTAGTTCTTTGATTACTGATTCAATCTCTTCACTTATTATAGGTCTGTTCAGGTGGCTTCTCTCTTCTTGAGTAAGTTTTGGTAGTTTGTGTTTTTCTAACAGGACTGCATTCTTAACAACTATACAACCAGCTTCTTTGACGGCTTTTGGAACAGTTTTTTACATTTATGCATGGAGAACTGGTGGTACAGGGGGTAGAGCTGAGTGGTTGTAATATATGTGTAAGTATAAAAGGATAACATATGTATGTATATCGATTATGTAATGTAATACTATAATATGTGTACTAGACTTTATATACAATGCCCTTATATAGAGAATACTGCTGTGTGATATCTATTTTATGTAATACATACTATATTAAATGTATATATAATAGCTATTAACTTATTTTGAGTATCACACCCGTAAATTATAGTCATATGCCAGATAAACATGCTTACTCATTATTCCTTTTCTCTATCATGTTTCTTTTCATCCTCTCGTTACATATTGGAAAATGGGAGTAAGGACTCCTTGAAGTGATGATACACCAAAGTGATGGAATGCATTAGCTGGGAAAAGGTGAATAATGGTCATTCAGAGTACACTGGATCTGGAAGTCCCTGACCACCTGGAAGGTATAATACCCTGATCAATGTATTTTCCTCCTGGACTCCATCCTCTATTACTAACTACTCTTGATAAAGGAGATAAACCCACTCTCTTAGTAAATATGATGCTATCTCAGTCTGAAGAGCTAGTTAAAGGAGAAATTGACTCCAAAATCTTCTCTTATGTAATGATTAATGAGTCTAATATTTATTGTTAATTCACAGTCCACTTCCCATCCCCCAACTTCTAGTTTTCTGGTCCAGATTAAAGGAGGCCATCACCACAAATACAGCTTTAATTCTTTATTAATTTTAATCATAAGCAATCTTCCTATTGAAACCATAATGCATTATGAATGTGTTCACAGAAAGGGGATAATATGGTAGTGATGACATTTCTTGGACCTTTTTTTTTTTTTCATTACGGTTTTGCATCAACTTGTTCAAATAGAGAAGAGCGGACACTGATTAAATATCAGGGTTGGACTATAATGAAAGCAAAGTCCACAGCAAATATGTAGTGATTGTTTTCAATCAAATGTGTAAGAGGGTGGATTTCAAGTGATAGCTCAGTGGTTACTCTCCTAATCCCGACTGAGGCTGCCGTGTGGTTTTTCATTTGGCTTACAAAATGGAGTTGGATTTCAACAAGTCCCTGCTGGCTGGCCCACGAGCCAAGCACCACATGCCTCCTTCTTCGGCATCTGACGATATTGTTATTAATATTACAAGCTTAGAGAAAGAAGCCACTGATGGTAACCTCTGCTTTGTAAAATTGTGTTCACTCCTTAAGGTCCTGAAACCTCCCAGGCTTCTGTAAGTAAAGTGGGGAGTTAGAAGTGGAATGAAAAGAATTTCTCTGTGTAGTTAAGAAGTGCCAGGATTTTAATTTGCAGCATTAGTGAAGCCAAGGACAAAGCATCTTAGTTTTTGGAGTTTCCATCTCCAGTTCACCTATCACAGCAGGTCAGAAACCTTAAATGTCATCTCAGTAAGTGCAGACCCAGCCAGCATGCATTGTTTTATCTGATTTTGTGCTTTAAACCTAGGCTGGTCTGCTTCACGCTGCCTGGCAGGTATGTAATGAAAGGGAACAGCTAATGACCAGAACGTATTGCTTGGGTTCTGACTTGCTTTTACCTTGTATGCACACAATTCCATATCTGTAGCCCTTTCTTATTCCCTGACCTATATGTTTGAGGGAGCTTAGGCAAAAAGCCCATGGCAAAGTCGCTTAAAATGTTAGAAGAAACATGAATATCTAAACATTATCTCTGAAAATATGGCTAAAAAAGCTGACTGAATAAATAAACCTCTACCAAAGTAACACTGCTGATTGAAGACTCTCATGAGCAGTAAGTTTGTGATAAACTGATAGGGAAGTAGAATGGAAAACAGCACGTGTTTTGTTTCTCCCATGTTCCCGGAAGTATGCTGTGTACTTTGTAGGCATTATCATCTCAGACTGTTGTGATTGTTCTTTATAGTTTCTAGTCTGGAAACGAAAGTGGAAGGATTTCTGCACCAAGAGTCAGATCTATTTCAAGACCGAACTCTCCTTTTTACAGTGCCTTTCTGTCAAACTACTTTGCCTTTCTTAGCTTCTGTTCTCCCATTTAAACAATAAGAGTAATTATAGCATGCTGTCTTAAGATCCTTCTCAACTTTCAGTTTCTTGAATTCCATCAGCGTCAAGGAAGGTGCATTTCTCAGTGACAGTATGGAACCAGTTTTTAAAAGTTTTAAAATCGTGGACTCCTTTGAGAATCTGATAAAAGTTCCTATGGTAGACATTCTTCGAATAGCCTGCCCATTATCCTTTCCTTTGGGAAAGTTCTCCCTAATTCCATATGGCCCTAGTGGGATAGAAGAAAGCATATGGCTATAATCATAAATGGCATTTCCCTGGAGCCACTAATTGGTCCAAGGGGCGGACATGGGTCACATGCAGACCATAGTCTTTCCAAATGATTTTGTAAATTGGAAGTAAAGAACTGCTCCTTTATCCTTTTGCAGACTGTTGACCTAGTGTTGCTTCAAGCTTCCCAATGTGTGGTGAAGACAAAAGACATGACTCTAGCAAGAAACAATGAGACAGTCACATAAAGAGACATAAAAAGGAAGTGAACAGGGTGGGCAGAGGGAGAGAGACAGAGATATTATGAGCTGATGCTATTAAAACAATAAATCCAGCCAACTTCACCCCTTAACTTCCCAGTTATGTGAGTCTATAAATTGTCTTTATCCCCTTCCTACTCCACCTTTTTTGGGGGGGAAGTTCTTTGCTTAAACCAGTTTGAGTTGGTTTCTCTCACTTTCTTTTGAACCCAATCTTCAGATGCATGGCTGTGGACTCCTTCTTCATAAAGTGAACAATGAAAAGAATGTTACCATATAATGTCTTTCCAGGGTTGAGGGGGTAGGGTTTAAAGCTCTCATTCCCAGTTTAATAGTAATAAAAACTTACATTTGTGCAGTTCCTTGTAAGTTACAAAGCAGCTTTCTGTAAAATCGTATTCAGGTTCCATGAAAACACTGAAAGTTTTATATCATTTCTATTTTGCAGGTAAAGGAAGGAAAGTGCAGAGGTGCTAGGAGGTTTTCCTACAGTCCCATAACCAGGAAGTGGTGACAAAGCCAAGTTCAGGATGCCTTTTTCCAGTTTTGCTTTTCAGAGAGACCCCAGGAAGTAGCATGGACAGGAAAATCCTCTTTCTAAACTCTTCCATTTACAGAATAGCAGGAGCAGAACTTAAGGTCATGATGAAAGTTTACAATAATTCTTATTATCCCAGCCAACTTCCCATTTTTAATTGATTTTTCTCATGTTGCTCCTCCAGCTTGTGAGCACTGCTCAAACCAAATTAAAAAAAGAAAACAAAACTTTCCCTTGAAGATGTAATGACTCCAAATCTGTATTTGATTACTTGGTTCCATTGGGGTTTGCGCTTGCGCAATGGCCAAGACAGAAGAGCAAAAAGAAACCTTGTCGGTCATGCATTATGTATCTGCTGCCACTGGATTTGGGCTGAGAACGAGACTGTGACGTCTTCACTGGGCTTAGCATTTACTCTGAGCTGTTCGCTTTGTTTGAACATGCTCTCTTCAGACGGTGTGGGGTTTAACTCATGAGTCAACCAAGTACAATTACTCACACTATAAATTCCAAGAAAAGTCAAGGAGATTTAGTTTCTGGGTTTGATCTTTAAGTGACCAATAGTTTTCATCTTCTTGTAAAGGCAGCTGAAATCCATGCCTTTCCCTTTGTCTATTCACTCCATCCTATAACAGCTTCTCAGATCAGAACTGAGCGAGCCAGTGCCATGATGTTAATAAATTCTTTGGTGACATAATTAGGAAAAAAAAATTAAACTAAGTGCGATAAGGGTGGATAGGTCTGGATCTATCGTTAATTAGTTGTGTGAGCCTAGATCAGCCATGTCTCTTCTCCCATCCTCAGTTGGTAAGATGAGACATTGGTACCAGTGATTCGAAAGACTCATCTCTTCTCTAAAATTCTATAAAATATTAACAACAGAGCCGTTCCATTTCATATGTCATGTACTTTGTGTTCTACAAAACAGTTTTGGTCTTTGGTTCTTATTTAATTTATTGACTTTTTATTAGGTATTCTAAACCGAGCCCTAGATATAAAGGATTATTTGTTTTATATCGGGTGAAAATATAATAGTTTGGGGATGATATAAATTTAAATTCTGGTTTTAACTGTTTTAAACATCTGGTTCAATTATGTATGAGACTATGTGTGTAAATATATGTGCCTTTTAACTTTCTGGAGAAATCAAAAAGTCTGAATAAGATTTGGAGAAGTTACTGTTGATTTCAGTTCACAGTTTTATTGGAGGTCATTGATTCTATACCTTCATTGGGATTTGGTGGGTGATATATTTGGGATAATTTCAGATTTAATTTAAAATGCTCCCACTTCTAGAAGAAGAAACAGGTAGAATACATAGCAAATATAATCACTATTATAAAACAAAATTGAAATAGCATAATTAACTTGGACATCAAAAACCATAAGTTACCTTTATAAATATATCTTAAACTGTGACCACAAATATTAATGGCTCATGAAATTATTCTGTAGATCAAAACTAATTTTCACTATCTAAAAAATATTGGGCATTAAAAAGAAGCTTCAATTTATTGCATTCTACTTGTATTATTATGCTATTAAAAATAAGACTTTAAGACTTCCTACTGTCTATTAACTAAAGTGCAAATATCACAGCTTGTTATCCAAGATCTTTCATAATCTGGCCACACCCAACACGTAAGTCACATTTTACCTAAATGCTAGTAATTTCTAGCCCAATACTGCTCCATCATTTACTCAGCACATCTTGTACTTTCCCATTGATACGCCATTTGTTCATTCTGTTTATTAAAAATCTAGCACAGGGAACTACATTCAATATCTTATAGTAACTTATGGTGAATAAGAATATGAAAACGAATATATGTACGTTCATGTATGACTGAAACATTACACTGTACACCGGAAGCTACACAACATTGTAAACTGACTATACTTCAATAAATACATATGTACGAAAAAAATCTACCGGTTCTTAAAGTGTGAGCCAAATGCTACCTCCTCTTCATGAATCTAGTGAGAATTAATCCCTCCTTTCCTCCTTTTGTTTGTGTTCTCGCAATATTTTGTTGGTACCTTTTTTGTGGCATTTAACACATCTGTCTTACAGAAGAGCTAGTGTCAGAGAGCTGGTATAGAATTGTCATCTGCTGTAAGGAAAGCCAGTATATGAAAAATCAGAACATATAAAACAGATTTACTAGGAAATGATTATTTTCATAGCAAGAAGATTCTTAGGCTGACAAGATAATTTGCTGTGGAATTCCTTAAAATTACACATACTTTTAATGCACTGAATATTATTTGGTTTATCACAGTTAGATTTTAAGTCAACTCTGTAGAGCGCACGCCTATTGCATAAATTGAGACAGTAAAAAATAAAGGTAATTTATTTTAGTTCAAAGAAGTCTAAAAGTTGGCATCAAAGTGATAATGTAACCACTAGATCATCCCTGTTAAATGTGTACAGGAGTTCTGTACAGTCTGTTACCCCAGGGGCTTCAGACTCTCTACATGAGATGTTCTACCTACTGTTTGACTTCTTCTAGAATCTTTGAGCAGGATCATATGAGACCTTAGTCATTTTATGAAACTACCAACAGCTCTGCCTTGTTCAGGGAATAGAATTATGCCGGGCAGAGGGGTCGGTTGCTTCATGCTGAAAGGGATTTAGGGAACGAGAAAGACCTTCATCTGCTGGGAGAGCGTCATGAGATATTTGGACACTGAACTGATTTTTTTTTTCACTCAGATCCATTCTTTCTCCTTTTCCTGTTCCTTTCTGAGTCTCAGAAAATTACAATCTCTAGTCTCTCTTGCTCTCTGATTTCAAGGTGGATTTGGTCAGTGGGCAAGACAGGTGCAGGATTTGGGGGTGGATGAAAGGGAACACGCAGGGCATCTTGTCTCTTCTCTTTTTGTGTCACATTCTATCTCTGGCTCTGGTTGTGTCTCCCCTATTCCTCCACCAGAGAAACACTTTATCTATGATCTTACTTTCTGCCAGGAGAATATACCACAGTTTTAGCATGACCTCGTGATCCTGGACCCTGGGCTCTGGTAACATGGATATGAGCCTCTATTCCTAGAGGTGGCAATGATTTCCTGTTTGCTAACCTCTGGTTTGCACCATTATCTTTTTGGTTTCTCAATTCACTTGTATAACCAATTTCCTGTGTTCAATACCTTCTATTTGAAATGTAGAGCATGGCTTCTGCTTTTCTGATTAGATCCTTGTAGAAACCCTCCATTCTGAAACTCATCTCTACAGAGATGAGAACAAATTACCTAAAAAATAAGGTCCATTGTGCTCTAGGCACATTTACATACATTCTGTTACGAGCCTTCCAATAACCCTTTAAGACAGGTCTCATTGTTCCCATCTTGCAGATGATGAGGCTAGAAATATAAAGGTTACATAACTTGCCTGAGGACTGAAAAATTAATGGTGTCAGAGGTAGGGTTCTTACTTGGCTATTATTCTATTTCCAGACCTATTGCACAGAGGGGCGTAAGACCCTCCAGTGGGATAAGAAACTCAGAGTAGATCCATTCACTTTGTTTCTTTCCAAGGGGAATTGTCTGGAACTCTGAATCAGAAGATGCTTGCACGATCTTCCTTCTTCTCATCTCAGAATGAACTCATGGGGATTTATGCCTATTAGTCAGAGGAGGTTTTATGGTGAAAAAAAATAGTTGAAGAAAATATAGTAGAAAAAGCTGTTTGCCCTGTGAATTATTGTCAAAGTTGTCCTTTCTCTTCCTGAAAACACCCAGCAGTTTCACAGGTAAGAGTGTAAGCCAGAGTTTTATGAAGTGCCACCATTAGGGATCCTAGGCCACAGATTCAACTGCTTTACTTCTGAAATGCAAATGTACCAGAGGGAGTTTAAAACCAACCAGGCTTGAAAGCAGATTGTTTTCTCCAGTAGGAGATATGAGGTCTGTTAATTTGTCCTTTGAATTAGAATTTTATTCATTTATTCACTCATTCATTCATTCATTTATTCTATGAATATTTTGAAGTCTCTCAGATACGAGTTGCCCAGTCAGATGCTGCAAAGTGAACATAATAATATCATAAAAAAATGCGTGTATACATGTATACATACGGCTCGTCCCTTATTCCTAGAAACCAAACTCTGTCCTTGCATTGGGCACCTGGTTCCCATCTCCTTCCTACGTTTTTAGAGCCAGACTGCTGAGATTACTCAGACAATTTGCATCTTAGTTACTTCCTCCTACAAGTATTGTTTCCTTTTCAACATCTCAGTCCCTCTAGCCTTGGTCCTATAGGCTCTGACTTTCTCCTTGGCAAATTCTCCTTTTTCTCTAATGCTCTCCAGGCTCCGAAAACCCCAGTTCCCTCTTGCAATGTACACATATGTGTGTCCAATTATTTCTCACTTGCAACGCAGAAGCTCAGTAACTCCTGGGGCCATGAAGCTTTAGGGATCTGGACAAAAGGTAAGAAACTGGGAAATCAAAATAAATTCTTGAAAGAAACAGAATCCAGACTTAATTTAGATGTGGGGCTCAGACTGATTGGGAAGCCCAAAGTAGAATGAAGATCCTGGACTTCTGAGGGGATGCATAAACCACCCAGACGAGGCTGCGAATGTGTTCACTGTGGCCCTAAGTGGTGGGTAATGGGTGCAAGCTCAGGACAAGAAAAAACACTCCAAAACATAGAACTTTACAAAAATAGGATGGGTCCTTTTTGAGTCTAGTGACTCTTCCATGCTGCAGGTACATGTAAGTGTAAGATTCCACATGGTGAGCCTGTCACAGAACAGATTTAAGAACTGGATGAGCAGCTGTTGGACTTTAAAATGCTTAAGATACCTTGCAACACTGAGATTCTAATCCGAGGCCAACTACATGCCCATATATTAGATAAAAGTTGTACTTTCTTACCGACTCTTCCTCCCCCACGGATGCACTTTGCCTGTGTAATTTTAGAATATATTCCTATTCTCAAAAGCTGACTTTTTGATGTGTCTTCGGTTCCCATATGGGAAATTCATATCAAGTATGTACTAGGATAGAGAAAAAGAAGAAACAGAAGATAAATTCTGTTAAGCTCAGCTCCATCCTTCTTCACAACCCAACCAGGGATTCTCAAAGCAAAATGCCTGCATCTCTCAAGAACACTTGTGCCAAAAGTCTTTGTGAAAATCTTTAGCGACAGAAACAAAAAGGCCTGGTTCCTGGAGAGAATTATCAGAGCCTGGCCTGAGCTGCTGCTGGTGGACTCCCGCAACCCAGGGCCAGCAGATAATATGGCTACCTGCTGGAGTGGAACCGGCTCATTTGCGTGTCACAAAGCTGGCAGCTCTGTGTGCCCAAGGCACATTAAACTTTTATCTTACACGTGTCAAGAGTGCTTGGGCCACTGCCACCTTCTCCTCCTCTGAGACCTAGCTCCCATTTTCTTGCTCTGATTCTCACATCGTATCTACCATAGGCGATGGGAATGGTTTCTGTCCTTTGCCCTTTGTAGACACATTTTGGCTTTTTCCCTTTTTAATCTACTACCGACAGAGCAAGTCCTTACCCATAAGCCTAATGTGCAGGTCTAACCTTCTCCCACAAAATCTACCTTGACCTCACCAGTCGTCTTCATTTGTAGTGTTCTCCACTGGGACCTATGAAATCCCCCAATTCTTCAGACTTTGTTTCTCCTTCTCTCCCCTGTGCCTAGAATGTTCTATACCCAGTGATCTTTATGTGCCTCATTTCTACCTATTCTTCAAGACTCAGCTCAACTACATGTTGAAGAATCCACTGTTTATCAAAACAGTAAGGAATGTGCCGGCCAGGGAAGTACCAGCGCCATGAATAAGGCGCCCTCTACAGGCCAAGGCTGATGGTAGACCCTGCCATTTCATAACAGAACCCCTGATATCAAAGGAATTGCAAAACGTCCAACGAACAGCGGCCAGGCGATGATTCTCAATGCAGGTGGAATGATCACAAAGAGTGGCAAGATTAGAATTGCAGTTTGGGGCCAATAAGAGTATTGTTAAATCTATGAAAACAGATGATATAAAACATGGGTAATTAGGGGTCTGAGGTCAGCTGTACCAATAAAGTTTCACAACCCCTTGCCTAACTTCCAGATCTGAGATAACACTCAAAGTTGAGATCCACTGATTGGTGGATAGGCAAGGTCCCCAGGAAGAAGGACCTTGGAACATCATGGCAACATCATGGTATAAGATAATGATGCTCCCAGGCCTTCCCAGAGTACTATCAAAACAAGGGCCACATGGCCATTTACTTAGGAGGTTACACACTGGGGAATATTCAAACATTTTGAGGATTATTGGGCATGGGGTCCAGGATCACATTAATACCTAGGAATCTGAAGCATGGCTTTGGCCAGGGCATAAGGGGGCTAGACAATAAACGTAGTCCAGGCCCAACCTGAATTACAGTGGATCCACAGATCCACTGCTAGTCTTTGCCATAATTTTATTTATTTTTTGAGTGTATACTAAACATAAACATACCTGGTACTTATCTGAACTCTCATACTGGTTCCTTTGCTATGGGATTTAAAAACAAATTTTTCCAGTGGTAACATTTTATAAACATATAGCATAATACTGTAAATAGGACACTGATAATGATACAGTCTACTGATCTTATTCTGATTCCCCATTTCACTTGTTTCCTTTGTGTATGTATGGATTAGTTCTATATAATTTTTTAATTTTTAATTTTTATACAATTTTTAAAGGTTACACTCCATTTACATTTATTACAAAATATTGGCTCTATTCCCTGTGCTGTATAATACTTTCTTGTAGCCTATCTTACACCCAATAGTTTGTACCTCCCACTTGCCCACCCCTACATTGCCTGCCCCCTATACAAGTTTGCCCTCTATATCTGAGTCTGCTTCTTTTTTGTTATATTCACTAGGTTGTTGTATTTTTTAGATTCCACATGTAAGTGATATTATATCATATTTATCTTTCTCTGTCTGACTTATCTCACTTAGCATAATGCCCACCAAGTCCATCCATGTTGTTGCAGATGACAAAATTTCATTCTTTTTTATGGCTGAGTAATATTCCATTGTATATAACTATCATTGTGGAGAAGACCAGCTAAAAGCTTGTGAAACTACCTCCACCCCAGACCAAAAGAGTAAATTTAAAAAAAAAAAATGTAAGAAAGGATTTGCAGCAGGTCCAGCCTGTGATTCAAGAAGCCCAGGTGCTTGGGTCACATGACCTGGCAGAGCCTATGATATGAGAGGATTCTGTATTGAGAAAAGATGCCATGTGAGATTTATTGCAAGCCTATAGGAATGGGAAAGAAGTGGGAAGATCTTTGAATCATATGTGAACAGCCACTAGGGAGCATTCAAAACAGAAGGGACACTAAATAAAAAGTAGACAGAATGACTCAGACAGTTGACCTCAGCCAGCCCATATCATTGGTCATTCCAATGGCAGCACAACAGATCCATGATGGAGCAGCCATGGAGGTGGCCCACGGTCAAGAGCGTGGGCTCCCGTTTACCAAGACTGAAGTGGGTACTGACACTGGTGATTGTTCAAGTTCACCACAACAGAAATTATGCTTAGCCCTTCATACAGCATCGTCTCTCGAGGGGACAACTAGCCACGTGGCGGCAAGCTAACCACATTTACTCCTTGCACAAGAGAGGTGATTAATGTGATTTATCTTGACTGACATCAACACACATGCTGGGTATGGGTTTGTCCAGTCAGCCTGCAGGGCTTCAGCCAGCATGACTATCAGAGAACTAGAATGTTTAATCTACAATCATGGGATCCTGAACAACTCCACAGTGGATCAAGGCAACTATTTTAAAGCAAAGGAGGTGTATCAGTGGGCATCTGACCATGACTCCACTGCTCCTATAACATACCTGTAGCCACACCCGGAAGTTGCCCTCTATTAGAATAATGAAACACATCTTTCATTTGTACTTATCTCTAGAATTTTGCAGAAAGAAAGGTCACATCTAAACCTGTATTCTTACTGTTTATCTTTGATAAATACCGAGGGAACAGGATGTTAAACAAGAAACTTTTACTTAGTATGAAGGAAAGAGACTTGCCTCCTGAATTACATGTGATTCCTTGAAGCTACTGTGAATGCCATGGAGAATCTACTTCCTTCAAGACATCATCCTCTTTAGATGGTCTCTGCATCAGTGAGCATCTCTTGGGGATTGTACTTGTGTTGTTTTTCTTAGGTTATCCATGTCTGCTTCCCACATACTAGCTTTCTTCATGACAGATTTCTGCACAATTATTTGGCTGAGCTATGCAGTGCAATTGATTCTTTAAACATCCTAAGACGTGTAGGTCGTATCCAGTCCACTATCTCTTTCCATAAATAAAGTTTTATTGGAACACAGTCATGATCATTCATTTACTTATTGCCCATGGTTGGTTTTACACTATAGCAGCTCCCCAGAATAGTTGTGATGGAGAACTCACAGTCTCCCAAAACCTCAAATATTCATTATCTGGACCGTAACAGAAAAAGTTTGTCAACTCCTGCAAATAGCTGAAGATATCAGAATTGATTTTGGATTCAGAGTTTTTCACCAATATTTCAGAGACAGATTTTTGTTTTAGGTAAAAGACAGGGACCACTTGGCCCTCACTGAGCAAATCCAATCCTGATGCCATTCACATGTGTCTCTCTTTCAAGAGTGAATATTTTTTTTCAGAGAGAAATGGCTGGGTAGCTTGTTTCTTCAGTGTTTCAAGGTGCTGTTCTGTTATATTCAGACAGTGATGGGAGAGAAGGACCAGACAGCAGGCTGAGGTCACTATATGAAGGGCTTTACTAGATCAGTGGTTTTTTTTTTTTTTTTAAAGATCACGGTGTCTGGTGTTCAACTTAGACTCTTCTTCCATCTTCCTAACACTTTCCTTACAATGAGCTTTCATCCTCTACTCTCCCTGCCAGCCACGCCCCTCTTTGGGCTGTTTGGGAGGGCTCATCGGCAGATGTTTGTCAATGTGTTTAGAAGATGGACGCTCGTTATGTCTGTGTTAAGTATTATTGATTAAGGAGGGCTTCTGGTCTCTCCTCACAGTCTTTCCACTAATTACGTCCATGTTTCATTTTTCTAAGTGAATATCAATGTCACAGAGAGGATTTCCCAGAGAAAAGCCGAAAGCCCAGCACTATCTCCCTTAAAACAAATAGATTTTTCATTGAAATCAACATATCTTTCTGAATCGAATAGGTTTTCATGGGACCAATAAATTTCTTCAAAACAATGCATTTTTATTACAACATATTTTTGTTCAAACCAATACTTTTTGACAACCAGATATTAATGACCTGGCCAGAACTATAAATTTACCCCAAACTATGTGTTTTCTCAGCAGAAAATAATTTTTCTTATACAAACACATTTTTATTTGAATCAATCCTTTTCTGAAATCAGATACATTTCTGCAGGGGACACTGGGAACCTCTTTACTAAGAAATGTCATTTTGTTTAAAGGAACATGGCCTGGGTTTCAAGCTTCCCTAGTGACCGACCTTAAACATCTTTATTCAAAAATGAAAGAGGCAAAGGCTATTAAAGAGCATCTACTTTGTTTTGTCATCTAGACATGCACAGAGGTATCGATAAACTCTTCTTAGCCAGCCTCCCATCCCATCTGTTGCCAAGGAGGACACCAGCCAGCAGTATCCTGCCTGCTCCTTGAGTGTAGCAGAGGATCATGTCCTTAGGCTTCTCCAGAAGCAGGTCCCCATCCTCTCAGATACTGAGTTTCTATCCCTTCTCACGTGGAAATCAAATATGAGAAATTCAAACAAATGACTTAAAGGTTATCATGATTTTCTGGCCTCTGGAAAGTAAACAGCATAAAAACAATCCTAAAATCATCTCTGCTTGTTATATGGAATTCTAAAAGGTGTGTTTCTGGGGTCCTATTCATTCGTTTATTCTTTTCCTTTGCAAGTCTGTGCCCAGTTAATCAGCTGAAGGCCTCAACACAGGCTCATCAATTCTAGAATGTCGAGGGACTGCCATCTTTGTCTCAACCACGGTAAATTTATGGGACCTGTGTTTCTTGGTACCAGTATGAACACAATCATTTTTTTCTGTTTCCCACTCATTTTCATAAAATAAGAAAAGAAAAGCACAAAGGGAATGTTCAAATCATCACACAATGCTTTTCCAGACAAAGGTAGCTACAGAGTGAAAGCTGAACTCTTGGCTGGCAGATTGTATAGTCATTCAAAACAGTCAATCCTCGTGTACTGTAAAGAAGTCCAGTTTCAGTGTACAGGAGACGATTTAGAGCTAACAATGCATGAGGTAAAAATGCCTGCATTGTGGAAAAAAAAAATCAGAACCTCATTGAATGGAAAAAAATAAAGCTTTGAAAATGGAGCACTTGGGTTCTTATTAAGAAAAATAATTGCTATTGTTAAGCATTTGCTGTGTGCCAAAGGCACTGTGATAAGCATTTCACATCCATTGCCTTATTTCCATCTTAGGACAAATCCATGAAATAGGTACTCTTATTCCCACATTTAGGAACAGAAACAAAACCAAAAAATTCCAGAGAAGCTCTACGCCCAAGGTCACGTAGTGAACGAGTAAGTAATGAGGACTTTGAACACAAATCCGTTGGCCGTCAGAGCCAGCGCTCTCCACCCCAGACCATCCTGCCTTCTCAGAGCTCTCTACCTGTTCAGTGACCCAGACGCACCTCTCCCACAAGCCTTGGTTTTCCTTGTTTACACACTGTGATTACAGATTCCCTCCCTACCTCCTCAGTTTTTAGTGAGATTCAGATCAAGACACGCTTGGGAAATGATTCCAAAACAAGAGCTTGTAATAGGAATCGATAAAGTCACACTTGGGAAGTGCAACTTCATTTCTCAAACATGGATTGTGTGAATGCATTTGGGAGACACTGATGGAATTTTTTTTTTCCACACTTTTTAATTGATGACTTCTCATCTCTGTGAAAATGTTTATGTGGGACAGAAAGTTCCTTGTTGGCAGGAGAAGAGTCTTGGGCATCAGGGAGGGAACTTAGTTAAGATGCAGAAAATGGAGCTGAGATTACAGGATGTAGTAAGAGCATAAGGTGAGTGAATGAGCAATAAAAGTAATCCTGTCAGGCACTTATGAAACTTTTTGCAGTTTTAAGTTGCAAAGCATTGTTACTTAAAATATCTCCTTCGATTTTCACAGCAACTCTGAAATAGGCAGGGCATGAGGGTAACACCCCAGTTAACAATGAAGACACCAGTTTTCAGAAAGATCAAGCAGTTGCCCGAAGACATGCAGCTTAAATAACTGACAAGGCCAAGGCCATTTCCATGCCACCACATAGAGAAGCATTTAGTTGTCAAATAAAACGGGAGAAGAACAGAATAGTACAAGAACAAGGATTCTAGACAAATATATGTAACAGTCATTATATAGGGCATTTTCAAGTCTTTTATCTCTTTTTTCCCTTTGAATCACCCTGAGTTTCAATCACTTGTGCAAACTACCCAAACTATTGCTGACAGAACCAGGATTGACAACATGCTGTCTGACTTCAAATCTAGTACTTTCTACAGGAGCCCATCCCGAGGATGTGGGGTCTGGTGTGAGAGGGCAGAGAGCGGGATTTGGGGGAATGTGGTCAGGTACCTGCTGGCCTTAGTTTACGGACCATGACGAGGCAAGGAGGGGAGATGATGGCTCTGTGGATGGCCCGGGCACCTGGGTGTCTCTAGGAAGACTTGGGAGCTGGGGAACTGCAGCAAGAGTGGCTGCAGGCATCGCAAGCTATGCTTGGCTGAGCCCAACAGCAGACTCGCAGACTCACAGGCTCACAATCAGATGCCGCCATATGGGCGAGGCATAGGGGCCGGCTCTCTGAGCATATGAAGCAAAAATCCGGGAAGATGGGCAAACCAAAAATATCAGGCTGATTTCAAATAACCATCTGATCTTCCTGAACATAAAGCCCATCTTTTGCAAATTCAATTTAATTTAAGAAGCATCATCATATGTATGGATAGCTCCTATGATACGCTAAGTGCTGTGAACCAAAAATGTTACATAAAACTCAACTTCTCTGGGCCTCGGTTTTCTCATCTGTAAACGAAGTGGATTGAAACAGATCATTTT
The DNA here is from genome assembly GCF_036321535.1 of Camelus dromedarius. Lineage (NCBI taxonomy): Eukaryota > Metazoa > Chordata > Mammalia > Artiodactyla > Camelidae > Camelus > Camelus dromedarius. Next base: position 13,024,267 of record NC_087458.1, on the reverse strand, counting down.
CAGAGGCACCGTGAGTCTTTCATGCTATGACATAGTCACTGCCTGACGCTGTTAACAATTCAGTGATCACAATGGTAGAATGCCAGCAGTGTACAGCCTCTAGAACTCACTTGGGTCAAACATGAGGAATAGAGGAGTTGATTCAGGCTGAGGCTAGAGCCCGGTCTTCTGTAGCCAAGTCCTAGGCTCTTCTCTACCACAACTCAGATGCTTCGACTAATTAGACGGCAGGTAGAATCCTTCTGTTGGAAAAGATGTCACCAGTCATTGAGTCCAACCGCTTATCCATTGTTCAAAGCTGTTCTGGGACAGGCTCACCACGTGGACAGCTCAGCTAGGCTGCCTTATACCTCCAGCACAGACAATTCACTATATCGAGGGAGCAGCCACTCTATTTTTGTGAAGCTACACATTTTAGTTTTTTCCTTAAATTGAGCTTCCAGTTACGGTCTACCATTTTGAGCTACAGAGAACATATTCATGCTCTTTTAGATCTCTGACTCATTCATAATTCTTGGCACTGGTCTACACAGCAGGTTGTTCCAGATGGTTTCTGGGATTAATAAGAAGTCACAATTTGGAAAAAGCTATGCTATCCTTCCTGAGAAACACTGCATTTTGTGCCAGCCAAGAAGAGAATATTGTGCTTCACTTGGGGCAAAAGGGTCAGTGTGGTTTCAGAACACTTTCTCAAGTACAGAACCACTTTTTCGTCCTGCATTTTCCTCCCCCCTCTTTTTCTTTGTGGCAGAATCACATGTCCCTACTCACCATTTCTAGCATCTGGACTCTGACCAAACTATGATAATTAAATTAGGTTTTTGTAAATCCAAAAAAAGAGACAGACATTCCTTGAGCACAATAATATACCCCATTTTGCCGTAGACGGTTGCTCTGGGAAGGGGCCCTTTTTTTGTCCCTCCTCTGCCCCAACTCTTACACAAGACCTGAGGCTCCTTCACTTCTTGAAGCTCCATTAAGGGAAAATGTAGACCAGAGTCTGAGAGGAGGTAAAAGCAGACTCTGAGAGGGGGAGCATGAAGGAAGCAGAGGAGTTTACAGAACAATAAGAAAAAAGGGGGAAAAACAAGAGTACTTTGAGAGAAGAAAACAGAAGAATAGGAGGCCAAGGGGAGGGGCTTTCCAGTTTACACCTCAAGTAGAGTCAATGTGGACTGAAATGCAAATTTAAGGAAAAAGTAGTAGACTTTCTGCACTAGCCTTTGGACTTCATGTGTGCCCCTGATTGTCACAGTCATGCACTGTGGTAATGCATTTGGGTAACGTGGCAATCCTCCAGGAAGCATAGGCATAGGGAATACTTGCCTGGAGAGGAAGATGAAGATAGGTTTTTCCATCAGTATCAAAAGTAAGACATGTAGTCACTGGGGTATGTAAAGACGAGATCATTATTCATTCATTTATCCATTCTTTTAAGTAATAAATTTGGACACTTATTACATTCAAGGAACTTAAGGGGAACCACGTTTTATCCCTGTACCGACAGCTTATAAGCTATTTGGGAAAATGAGACATTAAATTGCAGCATAAATTAAGAGACACTTCACAGAGGGATTTAACCTTAAGTACCAAATGAGTGGTATAAACAGTAATTGCTATGAGTTCATGGGAAGATTATACTTTGGAATGATTAGGGAAGGCTATGTTGAGAAGGTGAGTATTTGGCTGGCTCTAATGAATGGGTTGGACTGGATGAAGAGGAAAGGGGAGAGCATCTTAGACACGAGAAACGTGTCAAAAGTGCAGAGGAAGAATGAACGTTCTATCCGCAAGTAATGAATAGACCCAGTTTAACTGAAGCCAACTGTTTTCCAAAGTAATTAGTGAAAGAATAATCTGGAAGGGTAGATTATAGAGGATATGAATATCAGGCTGAGGAAAAATTTGATCAAGAAAGTGATATGACGGAAAATATGTTTTGGAAAGAGCGTGCAATGGGGATGTAGAGCCGTGACAAGGGGAGGGTGGGTAGAGCTTAAAGGAGGGGACGCTCATTAGCAAGATTTCATAGCAATCCAGGGGGGAGGACTGGGACAGTGGAATTGGGGGAACATAAAAGAATCGTTCATGAGTGCATTGTGAAGAGAAAACTGGTAGGACTTGGTGACTGCCTGAATATAAACCAAGAAGAGATTCAAAGATGATTCAAAGATTTTGAATTTGTGAATTTTACCATTGACAGACGATTTGGAGACTGACAATATAAAAGGGTCTGTTGCTGAATGAGAGAAGGACAGAGTGATTAGAGGAGAAGAATGTTGCATTGAGTTTTGAACAGATTTGTGGGATTATCTCCATGCTGTTTAACCTGATAGTCAAAGATCTCCAATTTATAATACTGTCTTACCATTCTAATGTCAGATCCTAGTTTCCCTTTAGAGCAGAGACTCTTAACAGTGGCAGTATTCTAGAATCATCTGGGGTGGGTTGTTTTTTTTTTTTTTAAGAAAATTCACATCCTAGGTTATACCCCAACCAATTAAATCAGAATCTCGGGGGGTAAGACCCAAGAATTCATATATATATTTTTAAAGCTCATCAATAATTTTATTATGCAGCCAACATGGGGACTGTTGCCTTACAGCTGTTTACTAGTATTTTCAGTATTTATTCCTTGAAGATAGACCCTTAAATTGGCAAAAGGCATTGTGATAAATGTTGCCTCATCTCAGTGACCAGCACTGTCAACCAACCACCTCAGTATCCAAACCACCAATATGGACACATCCTTGGTTCCTCTGTCTCCTTCAAACCTGCATCTAATTATCAAGTCCTGCCATTTGACTTCTTAAATAGTTCTAGAATTTGACTACTTTTCTCCTACCCCATTTCCACTCGCTAGCCCACGTCATTTTTCTTGCAATCCAGAAGACTGCAAGAACCTTCTAAATCCTCCACCGTCACTACCCTTTAATCCCATCCCAGTGTATAACTAGAAAGCTTCTTGTAAAATGCAAATCTGGTCATATCACTTCCCTGTTTCAAACCTCAGTGGCTCCATAAAGGCATTAGGATGACCTAAAAGATATTCCTTGATTTGTCGTTTGATTGCTTGTTCAGTTTTATATCTTGCCGTTCCCCTCACCCTCAGGGATGTGGCTTTATCCATGTTCTCTCTTGCTTCTGGGTGTTTGTTCATGATGCTGGTCTCTTGGATGTTTAAAGCTTTCCCCTACCCTTTCCATCCACCTCTCTAATTTACTCCTACGCCTCTTCTTTATCATCCTTCTCCATCTTTCCTTTTAGATGCAGACACTTTTATTTTAAAAATCTTTGGTGGACCTCTGGTGTGGATTATATTTTCCTCTTCTGTGCTTTGTCCTTATTGTAACATTTATTACACTATTTACTTACTGCTGATCCGCACTAATCTGTTAGTCTTGTAAATGCAAGGGCTGTGTCAATTGTGTCACTATTTTATCACTGGCAAAATGCCTGGAACATAGTAGATGCTCAATAAATAATTTTGGAGTCACAATGAAGTGAATCTCCTATTATTATATTACAGACACAGTGACACATTTGTTCCCACACAAGGAACACTGAGCAAAGAAACAACTGCAGAGGATGTTTATTCATTTTTCATCCTGGTGTCTACACGGAAAACCAGTAGAAAAGCAGAACGTTGTAGTTTTAATCGGTTCTGCCTAAAAGCAGAAAAGTAGAAGGGTTAGTCCAATTTAAACGTTTATCTCTTTGAAGAACATTACTAGTATAAGAAATAGGAAGTTCTCATCATTTGTATCAGAGACAGTAGACAATGGAATAAAATTAATAAAAAATGTTGATAAGACCCTGATCATGAGAACCAGCTGGAATGAATTAAATACCAAAATCAAATGTTTATACCTGCTGTACTTTAACCAATCCCACACATTTACTTAGCCCTAAATATTCCTGGAATTTAGATGTCTACATAAGAGCAATTACATTTTATTAGAAGAGAATATTAAGGTGCAGTTCTGCTGCTTGTATGTTTTGAGATTAAACTCCTCCAGGAATATGGCAAGGGAATTAAAATGGTTTGGATTTCTTATCATTCAGTTTCCAGCCCCTTTGGAATCCAAAGAAGATGCTTAACAATCAGGGCCAAGAAAACATCCACCATCAGGGCTGAGTACGCCGCCTTTGTTCATTCCTCCGTGGGAGGACGTTTTAGGCATGTAGCCACGCCCTCTGAGACACAGGAGTGAATTAAAAGTGGATTTAGGGAGTACCCAGGAATGATAAACTGCAGTTCTGAGAGGAATAAATTCAGTGCCTGGACACCCTTTCTGCTGCCGAGGGAGGGACTGAGGAAGGAAACAGAATTCACCTTCTCCTGGCAAACAAGCCCACAACAGGCATGGCGTTTTCTTGTTCTTGCTGTCCCGCAAGTAATCCATCAGAGTGAGAATAAAGACCTGGCTTGCATGTCTTAGGTTCTAATGGGAAACACAGCACAGAATTAGAGTCATACCCCCGAAAAGAGGTCTCTGGAAATTTAATTCTAACCCACAGAATGACAAGCATTCTTAGAAGTATGGATGGAAGGGACCATAAGAGTCACTTAATCCAAGGAGCGTCTGATACTTGAGTCTCCTAGGCAGTTCCTGGGCCTGGGGCGGTCCAGCACGTGCTCTCTGTTGATGGAAAAGTCTTTGAGCACCAAGGAGGGATCACTGCGGGTGATGAGCAAGGACCTACTTTTCTGCCGATCAACCTCTGGCTGCTCTGCATCTACCGCTTCACGGGACTCACAACAACAGAAACATATAAGAAATGCCGCTCTGGTATCCATCTCCCACCCACCTCAGAATTCTCTGACTATGGAACCAAAAGCTATCTGATGAGAAAACAGAATACTTGTCCTTCATGGCATCCTCTTAGGGGCTGGGGAATTAAGTGGAGGCATCACACATTTCTTCATCTGAGAATTCTCATTGACACACTTCACCTTGCCTCTCTTTACCACTGACCCAGCTCCCTTTTCCTGAATTCCAGCTCTGGACTAGCGTCATGCTAGGTGCTTTCTCCTCTCGGGACATATTTATTGGGGTCTTGCTTTGAAGCATTTCTTAGTTGTCTCAGTCAGTCTCTTTATTTCAGGGAATGACCCTTCTTGTAGTCATTCATTGCGGAGAAAGAACGACAATAAAACTAAGATTATGAGCTTCTCTCCCCTTTAGGTGAAGTATAATCTGTTTCTACTTTTTTTTTTTTAAATGATCAAAGACATGAATAAATATTTCACCAAAGATATATAAACGGCTAATAAGCAAACGAAAAGATGCTCAACATCATTTAATCTGTCACTACTTGTTGACTGAGTGTGGATTTATTGCTATTTTTTCACCTTTGCTTTTTACTTTTTCTTATTTTGATCCATTATCTGAACATTTTCCACTGAAGTATTCTAACAAGATAGCTCTCCCCTCCCCAAATCTGGGCTCTTTTGCAGAAAGGGATATATGTGTTGACTTTATAATTGATCTGAATTTTGCATTCTATGTCATTCAATATGTATTGGGTTAAATAAAACATATTTTATATGAATATTAACTAAAGTTAATGTATATCTGTGATTTCAAATTTCTCCCAAAAGACAGAGGGAGCCAGGGGAACAAGTAACTTCCATATTTTTTTTTTTTAAAGGCTGTAACTCCATCCCTGTACTTTCCTCTGGTCTTTCATTATATCTCCCTTTCCCTCTCTGGTACACCCCCAAACCTGGATTTCTGGGCCCTCTGAGGACTCCCAGGCCCAGGAGAGCATCACCCCCAGCCCAAAGCCCACCTGATTCTTGGACACACTAGAAACTTTACCTTGCAGTTAAGTGCTAAAGAGTAATGCCTTTCCCCAAGCACGGTTCTACCCGCCCAGGTTCTTCCTCAAAGAAGGATGACCCAGCAGTTGTGAAAAGACCCAAGGCTTGGACTTACTAGATAAAGAAGCCAACAGCTCTGAAGCACCTACTGTATGCCCTGCTGTTTACATGCACTGTTTCACTGACACCTTATCGGCAACCCAGCCTTAGCACATGAGGAGACTGAAGCGTGTGGATGTCAAGCCATGGGCCGTGCGCTATAAAGCTACTCAGGTGGAGAAGAGCTGGGACTCGAAGCTTAGGCCTTCTGGTTCCGGAGCCTGAAGGACTGGACCCTATCCCGGTATCAGGTGCGAAGGCCGATTCCCAAGGCGCTGATGCAGTTTAGGGCAAATTATTTTTCTAGACTCTTTCTTCCCGTGTAAAGTTCACGTGGATAGGAAAAAGAGTGATGAAGAAAGTGAAGCCAGAGGACTGAAATGGTGGAGGACAAAAGACTGCACAACCTTTGAAAGATTCTGCAAAATGAGACAGCAGAGCTGACCCCCGCCGCAGACGGATGCCAGGAAGACTGATGAAGTAACTGGTGGGAGTTGCTGTGTGTCCCTTGGAGGAAGGAGCTTTTTAAATAACGGAGAGTACTTTTCTTTTTGAAAGAGAATTAAATGCATGTTGATTGTTTGCTTAACCAGCACAACTTGACCTTCATTGCTAGTGATTTTTTTTTTCCTCCCCGTAAAAGGCAAGGCCCTTGAGATCACGGGACATCTTCAACACATGGAGCGGCCCGGAATTTGCATTGAGGGTCCCCAGAAAACCATCTTGGTCCCAGACGACCTCGCCCAGGCAAGCACGCGAAGTGCATGGGATAAGCAAAGGGCTGGGTGCCATGGCATTTGTTTTCCATTGAATGGGATTAGGGAGTCTGACACGAATGATTAATCACCGCATTGCAGACGGCTGACGAACACAGGAAAGAGTCCACTCGTAATGGATGGTGCACGCAACCTACTCCAAACAGCTGCTGGGTGTTCCTGTCTCTTCCACCCTCCTTGCTTTTTCCTTGGGTCCCTTACTCCTGGCTTCTCTCTTTCTCATGCTCTTTCTCGCCTTATTTCCCCAATTCAATTCTCTCTCTCTCTCTCTTTTTTCCTTTCACAGTCCTCACTCCCCATCCCAGTTCATCTTTGTTGATCCTGGTTCCCTCTCCCTTCCTTTGCATCCTCAATCCCCCTTTTGTCTTACTTACAGACCAAGCTAGAACCCAGGTCTGGAGCCCTGAGTAGGAGCACGGGGAGGGCTTTGTAAGGGAAAGTACAAGAGCCTGGATTTGAAAGCACTGGGGTAAATCATAGCTTTTGCCATCACACCCCTAGGTACAAGGGCAATAAAGAGGACTCAGATGAAGACCATGAACAGAATTGTATAGAGCCACACACACACACACACACACACACACAAAACTGTATGTAAAGAACACAGCAGGAGGAACAGGAGTCTCTCTTCTTAGGGGAGTAGATTGGGAGGGAGGCTGTGTCCTCCATGTTTGCTGCAGCTTGTTAATCTACTGTTTAGCTTTGGAATGATGTTTCCCTTTTACCCACTTGGGTTTTGGAAAGCTGTGATTGCTGTAGCTCCCCTTTGGGAGATGATACCACCACAGGTCCTTGAGTTTTGGTGGCCCAGAGGGCAAACTCTGGACGCTGACATTTTTGTTTGATTCCTGGCTTTACCTCCACGCTTAGCAGGCATCAGACGCACCAGGGGAACTTGTGAAAATGCAGACAGCTGCTTCTCATCCCCAGAGTTTCTGATTCAGCAAGTCTAGAATGGGGTCCAGAAATGTGCATTCCTAATAAGTTTCCAGGTGACCCAGATCCTGCTGGCCTGAGAATCCCACTCGGAGAACCAGTTCCCTAAATAACTTCCTCGGGCTGCTGGTGGTTCCGTCCACAGTTGTAAATGCATGTAGTGTCTGTGGCCCAGCACTTCTAGCTTGGGAAATTGAGAATCACTCTTCCAGAAAAGAAGTGTTACAAAGCTGACTGAATAGCAGCAAGTATGTAGCGCAGAAAGGCATCTACCACAGAGGTGTGAACTACCTGACAGTCACCTCCCAATCCTCCAGACCCTTTTCCATGCACACCCACTGATGAATCTCCTTCCCTGTGCTATTATCTAATGAGCAGCCCCTATGAACCTCCTCTCAAAGTCTTCATTTTCACTCCATCCTGTCCAAAATGGTGGCGCATAGGGAAACATGATTTGAATGTCTTTGAGGTATTGCCAGCCTAAGATCTTAGAGTGATACATATATATATATATATATATAAAAACATTTTTTAGTTGAGTTATAGTCATTTTACAATGTTGTGTCAAATTCCCGTGTAGAGCACAACTTTTCAGTTATACATGAACATACATATATTCATTTTTTTTTTTAACTTAAGTAGCTGGTCAAATAAATGTGCAAACTCCACCTGTCCAAATTGCCACGTGACTACCTGCCACCAGGTGTCCTCTTAGCAGGCTGGGATCAGTCCGTGACTGTAACTGAAACTGAATGTCATTAATTATATCACGTGGGGCTATTCAAATCTGATTTCCCTAGATTCACACCATAGAACTAGGAGCGTTACAAAAGGCGGCTGACAGAAAGAAAGCCGAAGTGAACAAGCAGCCCATAAGCACTTGATTCAACTTGGACGTTCAAGGTGGACCCCCTCTATTTACTATTACTCTTTTTTCTTTCTTTTTTTTTTTTCTTTTTACTCAGATGTGGATTTCTGTGCATGTGACCTCAACTGCAAAGGCTTTGAACAGCCTGATTTGCAATAAAGTGAAACAGCTTCAAGTGTTGCCCTCTCTAGGGTACCGGATTTATAAATGCTGTGAGCTCCTTAAAACAAATGGCTCCAAACCCAAGACTGGCTTTTCAGACACTGGTCCAATAGACCAACAGGCTGTTGAAGGTACTGGCTTCTTGCAAACTCACATCAAGCAAGCCTGTTTGCAGCTGACCCCACAAACTGTAAAGCTAGCCCTGTGGGAGGAATTGTCTCAATGCATTTGAGAATCTACCTCCAGGGTAAGCCTAGAAGGCAGGATGAAAGACATTTGCCTTTGATGAAGAAATACGATCTTAAAGCCTGTGGATAGGTGATTGCTGTAATACACATAGTCCCAAAAAGCTGAGCTGTCACATTTAGCTAACGGATGGAAGCATGAAAAACTTTGGAAATATCAAAGCTTAACATTTTTCCAGTAACATTAATTCATTTTACACTGTACATAATTTTTTTTAGATTACTCATTAAGCTGTTAAAATAGCTTTATATAGAATATGAGAAATATGGTTGCTTGTGCATGACTAAGAGTCTCTCAGGCTTTGTATCTCCTAACATTTTTTTTTAAGTATAAATTTGTACCTGAGTGCTTTATTAACATAGCTTTTTGAATATAATTTCCCTAGTGGCTTTTTGTTTTAAGAGAAAGTGACTGGAGCAAAGGAACTGCCAGTATTTAATAATGTTTGCATTTAAGTATTCTAGATCTTGAGGTTAGCGCAGTGATGGGGTGCCAGGGTGAGTGGAAGGTGACGTTCCCCATTTGGCTCTTCCTGTTGTGTATCTAGAGGCTTCTCTTTAACAGGAAAACCTGAACAGACAGGAGAAAAAAGCTTAGAGTAGGACACAGCTTGCCTCCTTCCCATTCTCAACCACCTGCCAAGTTATTTCTTCTTATAAAGTGTTGACAGCTGACCCAGCGGCTTCCCTGGGTGAAGTCCTCAGACTGGACACAACTTTCTCCATCAAATCCTGCACTACTACAAACCCTTAACATAAACACCTTGCTCTGCGACACACAACTCCGGCCGATAAATGGGTAAATCTGAGAGTGGGTGGAAAGTGAGAGGTAGTAGAATTTAGAAGTTGAGTATTTCACCAAAACTCTCTTGTTATAAATTCTCTTTTAGGTAGAATGGGAACATGCCCTCTAAGGCACAGAGTTGTGCGGAGTAAGTAAGACTGAGTTACAATTACGTGAAAGGGCCTGCAACATTGTTTTGCTTTGTGTCCTGTCTCTTCACCCCTCTCTCCCCACACACATCGAGAAATCCCAGGTTAGAATCTCAACCACTAGGAAGAATGTCAGCAATGAATTTTGGTCCATGGTGCATTGGACATACTCAGCGCTTTATGGCACATCATAGTCGGAAGCCTCTCAACCCTGTTCCAGCCATATTGAGAAGCTGTGAATTTGAACCGTCCTCATGAAAGGTTGAAATTTAATGCAGGAACAAAAATTTGTTTTCACAAAGTGTGATAAACCTTAGTTCGTTGTAGCTGGGTAGAACCTCATGTTGGGGAAGCAGGGCTTGAAAACCTCTCATCTGCTGTCATGAGAGCAAGGGATGTGGGGATTACAGTATCTTTAACACATACGTTGAAAACCTGGAGCACAGACTGAGTTTCCTCGGAGCCTAGGAAGGGCACCTTTTGCTAGACCAAGGGCCGGCTCAGGCCAGGCTGCCTGACAACTGAGATCTCAGAGGGAAATGCTGTCAGAACGCTGGCTTGTCCTCTGTCAGGCCAAATCTGGACATCAGACTTAGACAAGATGGGCCAATTACTGAAATACAGTGTGGGAGGAGATCCAGGATATTGTGGCAGTGCTCATCCTGTTAGCTGCAGGTGAGGCCCAACTTCTACAAGCAGTTTAGGATTCTCGCTGTGTCCCCTGCTTCTACAAACAAGAGTGGGTGTGGAGAGGGAGCAGAGTTAAATTAAATCATGAAAAAATAATTAGTTCTAATTTTTAAAGTAAACATTGACTGAAGCTTTTCCAACCCTCTTCCCTGACCACAAACAAAGAGACAACATTCATTTGCAGGATGTGCCCTGGAAGACTGAAAGGCCTCACCTTTTCAGGCAGATTTGGTAACTAATTAGAAGCACAGAGAATCAGAGACCCTCCCTCTGATCTTTATTTTTTTCTTGATATCAAGACTTTGTGGGAAGTAATTTTTAATCTTGGGAATTTGAGCATATAACACAGGGCCCAGCACAGAGTATTCACTGGACATTTTTTTGTGTGTGTGAACAAATGGATGAAATATATATGTGCGTAACTTTAAAAAATTATGAATCACTATAGTGTACACCTGTAATTTATATATTATTATATAGCAACTATACTTCAATAAAAAAAAAGAAAGAAATATGTGTGTGTGAGTCATTTGCCAACCTCAGTTCTTCACCTTGTTTACTCAGGTGTAATTCGGGGCATTTGTGTGTGTGTTGGGTGAGTATTAGTGTATAATACAAGCTGTTATTATTATATTTGTATATAAGATAGAAACACATCTTAATGCTTGGCAGGAAAGTTAAGTCCACACGGTCATGTAGACACTGTTCATCGTGGCCCTTCACTGAAAATTACAAAGTGAACCATTCTGTTTTTATGCCAACACATTTGAAAAGTAAGCTTTTCTTATTTCTTATTGTTCTTCTTGCTTTTCACAGCAAAATTTACTGACCTACACTTGATATATTATTATTATATATTATTAATATATATGTGCTGAAATATATACTCCTTACATATAAAATTCATGATTCAAATCAACAAATATTTCCGTAAGATCTGATGGAAGACAACAATCTTCTACTGTACTGTCCCAACGCAAGGACCACTTCCAAGAAGCAAGGGGTTTGAACTTTTTAGCAATTTCTTTTGGAATTGATTTCTGTGCAGTATCATAACCTGCATATACTGATATTTAATTTTTAGACACTATCTTTTGACTTCACCACGTGTAAGGTGGAGGCTGAGTTCATTCTCTTAGGCACACACACTCACACACTTATCTACCACTCTCCGTCTTTCCCGACGTGAACCTTTCACAACTGTAATGACCTCTACAGGCAGTGTTTATGAAGACGATGCAATTATTGCTCGCCCATAGGTTGTGTTGTGAATACACTTCCAGTTGGTACAATATTGTGTTTCTTAATAATCATTGCCTTGTTTTTCACCGATGGCCTTATGACGAATTTGTCCTGAGAGCTCTGACAGATTGCTGAAACTACCCTCAGAATGGTCAAACGCAGCAGGTAACCTATCCACTCCAATGTTTTATCTTGTCTGTCTGGGGGACATTCCCGTTTAACCAGATCCCCGCTGGCTCCCGTGGAAGGATGATACTCCAGGGCCAGCACACCCACATCGCCCTGGGTGATCACTTCTGCCCCGTGTTAGATTCCTGTTTCCCGGGGTTTCCCGTCTTCTTTCTTAGTTTCCTTCTTGTGTGGGAGTAGAGTATCTTCCAGAAGCTTCTAAGAAAGTGTGTATGGGAATAAAATGTTGAGACCTTTTGTTCTTGACAGTGTCCTCATTCTGCCTCACCGTCTCACCAGTTCAGCTGAGGGGGAATACTAGCTAGAAATTTAAAGACATGTCTCTTTTGTCTTCCAACTTCCATTGGTGTGTGACTTCCAGTGTTTCTGAGATGCAAAACGCCACCCCGATTCCTAATCTTTTGTGTGAGACCTGTTTTTTCTCTCCAAAGACTGTCTGGGTCATTTCTGGTGTTTTCTGTTTCACCAGAGTGGGCCTTGATGGAAATCGGTTTCCTTCTACTGCACTGGGCTCTTAGTGGACCATTTCAATGTTTAGATATATCTCCCGGACCTGGGAAAATATGTTATATTAGCATTTTGGTAATGTCTTCTCCTTTCTTTTCTTGTTCTCTTTCTGGAACTCCTATTGTTCAGATGTTCGATTCTAGGCACTGACTCTCAAATTTTATTTCTCTCTGATTTTTATTCCTTTGTCATTTTCCTTTTTCTTCTTCTTTTTATTTTTTTTTTAATTTTGGGGACTTTTTACTTTTTGAAAGTTCCTGCACATAGAATCCTATCCTTATTTTATTCATGAATCAGTATCTACTTGGTTAAGAATTATCATAGTTTTTCTTCTATTTCCTGTGATTTTTGCTGTTTTCCTCCAAGTTTCTTTCTCCCTCTCCCCTTTCCTTCCTTCCTCCTTTTCTTCTTCCTTCATCTTCCTTCCTCTCTTCCTTCCTCTTCCTTCCTTCCTTCTTTCTTTCCATCCATCCGTCCTTCCTTCCTTCCTTCCTTCCTCTCACTCTCTCTCTCTCTTTTTTCTCTCTTTCTTTCCTGTTTGTATGTATCAGTCTCTAACTTACATCTTAAGGGTTTCCCTCAAATGTCTGTTGACTTTGGGTTCTGGTGATCCATTCATATTTAAGAGTAAGACACTGAAAATCAGATTGTTTGTGGGTAGAGCTGACAGACCAGTGGCTCTCACAGGAGGATTACTGGTTGGGGCCCTTTGGGGTACCTTCAAAATGGAGATCCACATCTCTCATTTTTTGCCTTCATTTCCTCAGAGAAGAATTCTGATTTCTCTTTAACAGAGTTCTTGATAATAAAACAAAGTTGGCATCCATAAATAACATACGGCTGTGGCTGAATTTTTACTGTCACATTTTAAAGTCACGGGTCTTTACAAACTTAGTTTTTAAATTTTGATGGGAAATATCTAAATGCAAAACTGGAAAAGGAAATTTATAATCTGTCATAACCTTCACCGCAGAAACTTTGAGCAAAAAAGTGGTGCTCATAAGGCAGTAACGGCTGGATTCCTATGTGAGGTAACTGGTTGGTTTTGTCTTCCTGGTTTTCTCATTTGATTCATGGGGCAAATGTGAAGCAATACAGGGTTTTTAAAAAGAACCAAAACCTGGGGGGGAGGTCTTCCTCCATAGGTCCGGGTCAGGCTTTACCCAGGTAATTCACTTGTAATTGCACACACAGCTCTTTCCTAGCCCTTGGTGAGGGCAGGAGAAAAGCAAATAAACAAAAATTCAGCATCTTCTTCAGTGCAAGGGAGTCTGCAGGGCCTGGAAGTCGAGACCACTCAGAGTTCTAATTCTAGTAATTTATTAAATGGATCTCCCCTTGTGACCTCTAACAGGGAGTGCTCTGATAGAGAAAAAATGAGCAGTGCACTCCCTTCTCACCCCTAGCACCTGGCCCGAGATTGATACCTGCCATTTCTGCCTTCACTAGGGTATCAGGTAATGAGAGCTGGTAAAGGATTTGGTGATGTTGCAATGAAAGCCTTTTGTAATACTAAGACCTGTCAGAGTGTTTAAAAAATTGACCATGGTGCCTTGTTGCCAGCAAGAACTTCCCTGTGGGATGCGACAAGCAAGTGGCTAGGAATTCATATCAACACCATGAAACACTGCATTGTCGGCCACCAAAGAGGTGACACAGTCACACCAGACATGGATGAAGTTATTTGTGCCATTTCCAAAGCCAAGGATACAAACAGGGTGATTATGGCCATTACTTCCAAGCTGTAAACCTTGTGTCTCTGCCTCCACTGGAATATACTTTAAATTGGCCAAGGTCAAAAAGGATTAAAAAGATGAGAAAAACTGAAGGAAAAAAAACTTCTCAGATCAGTGCTGGACGCACACAGAAACACACACATCCATACAAGCACACACACTTGAGTGTTAACAGAAAAGGAGCTCAAGGTGAGTAGCATACGAGTTACCAGGCAAACTATCTTATAATAACCATTAATGAAAAAGAATATGAAAACAAATATATATATATACACACACACATATGCATGACTGGGATGTGACGCTGTACACCAGAAATTGACACATGGTAACTGACTGCACTTCAATTAAAAAAAAAACCAGGCAAACTGACAACAGATTTCTAATATCATCCAAGATAACGGATCTTTCTACAAGATAGTTGGTATTTATAAACAAACCGGACAAATGAAAGATGAGTTTAAAGGATTCTTTGCTTTACAGAAGGATCTACCTCAGAGCGCCTTTCCTGAGTTGATTTCCTTGAGGTTTTTGACAGGTTTTAGATTATTAACGGATGCAATTGTTAGAGTCAGAGCTGAGGGGAGAGGAGTATGGGCAGCTGCTGGCAGGTGAAAATTAATCAGAAAGAGAAAAGAGTCTTTGAATTGATAATTTTGGGAACTGGGAAACAAAACTCACTGGCAACAATTTGATTTTTGCGTGGCTTTTTGAAAACATGATTTTTGAGAATTGGCAAACTACACTCACAAAAACCCATAAAATCAATATTTATTTCTCAAAGGCTATATGCTGTGAGCATGAATGATACCTTGTTGGAAGAAAAGGAACCCTTGTCTTCTTTCTTGGCTTATGTGCATGGTTCTAGGACTCTGAAATTTCATAACCTATAAAATTAAAGCAACTAGGTAGAAAATATTTGTGTGTAGGTGGGTAGGAAAAACAGACAGGGGCTGTAAAATGATTATAAATCAATAAAAAATGTCAAAAAAAAAAACAGATTGCCACCAACTTTTCTTTTTTCACAATACAGGTTTTAAACAAAGTAACATCTACTATCTTACTATTTATTTCATTTCATATAAGGACATAATAAAATCCAAAAAAATAAAAAATAAACACAGCCTCAAAATAAAAAGCACTCTTTTATTAACTTAAAATAAATTAAGAAAGAATATTTTTCATCATGGTACTTAGGTTTTCCACATTGGAGTGTTCAGATAAACACAGTACTTTTCACAGTATAACAATGGTTATTGGAGGAAAGTTCGTGAGCTACTGATTCAAACTTTGCCAGAAAGTCTATTCGATCCTGATATAACTGAGTACTGGAGCTAGAAAGGGGCTCAGAAATCACTTTGTTGTTTGTTTTACAGTTAAGGGATGAAGACTTTGTCTTGCCACGGGGTTGCCCAGCTAACCAAGGTTTTCGGCCAGCTCTCCTGTCCAGTGCACCTAAGATGTTCCCGTCATGCCTCCTCTTGCCTGAGATGCTAACATGTGGCACAGCTGTGCAGGGTGTGGGGGCGCTTAAGCAAAGACTCCTTTCTGTTGAAAGGGTTTCAGTATCAAGAAATATTTATTAGGTACCAATTCAGAGCAAGTCTTAGTGGAGAGGAAGATTTCTTTTTTTTTTTTTTTTTTCCAGTTGAGCATAATGCAGCCTAGAAGACAGGTCAAGTACATGAAAATAAACCCAACAATGTGTGATAACTCAGGAGTGAACATTTCACGAGTAGGCAGACAGCAAGTATCAACAGGGCCTGGGGAGAGGGAAGAGTCATGTGTTTCTGAGAAACATTTATAGAAGCACTGTTGCTACTTGAGTTCGGCTTTTGGGCCCCGCGTGTGCATCTGACCGTCTAAGCGGGAAGCAGGCGGAGCCCTGCTAGACCTCTCGCAAGGGATTTGGGCATCTTCACCTTCCATCATTTCAGCACTGACAAGACAAAGAACTGGGGATGGGGGAGCTTTGAAGACGGCAGGAGGAGTGGCAGTGAACGAAACCTGTAACACCCCCTTTTCCCCCCTCATTAAGTGCCGCCAACCTTCACTATTAAATATGCTCTTGACCTTGTGGGACGAACTCTAGAAGCAAATTCCTCATTTGCCGGCCTCTCCCCAGGCCTTCTGCGACATACTGTCGCTCAGACAAGGACTGCTCTTAATGGGTTTATGGGAAAGGCTTGGCCTGCCTTTCCATCTGCACCTTCTGCTGGCTCCCTCTGAAAAGCGCTAGCTTGCCATACGACATTGCCTTGAATTATTTAGATTGGTAAATCTTTCTGCATCTCACATCTTTAGTCCATCTGTTAGCCGGAGCTTTTCCTTTATAGGAAGTGTCCTTTATGCGCACTGGCATCTGTCAGCAGTACACTTCCCTCTTTTATTCATGATCTTCTATGGGAGCGGGTAGGAGCCGCGGAAACGCCGCATGCCTGGTATGCATTTCATTTTAATGGAAGATTACATGACTGGGGTGCTGGTTTATTACCTTGCTCCACAGGCATCCATTCATCACCTGGCAGCCCTCTCACCCAGCCTGTTAGGAGGTACTGGCCTCCTGCTGCCCCGTGGTCCCAGCTTTATGCCAGAAGTGGGCTTGGTGGGGGAGAGAAAACGGATCCTTTATAAAAAAAGATGAAAGATCATGAGAAAAGAAAAATATATAGTGGAGAATCATGGGCCAGGGGAAAGGGAAAAGGTCTTGCCCTCAGGCCAATCCCCAGATGCAGACATGGAATTATTCATACAAACCACTAGATGCATTAAGGAGAATGTTATAGTGAACACCGTATCATGGCTAAGTATATGCTCTCTGAAAATCGTGCTTCTAAAGTTAGACTTTTCCCCTATTTTTCACTCACAGGATAATTAAATCTCAGAGAGGTTTTCTCATCCAATTTTTTTTTAATGCTGGAATAGTCTTTATAATACTCTTTGCCAAATGTAGATTATCCACAAGAAATAATTTTCTACAAGAATTTTTGAATTGTTTTCTGTTATCATTTTGATGTTGATCTGAAAATGATCAATATAAGGATAACTTAAGAGGTGACCATAGGTCTTGGTCACATGGAGCATTCATGGTTTATGATCATTGTACGTAAATTACTGCCTGACAATTATTTTTATCCCCTTCCTTTCACTCACAAAAGTGTGCCGGTTTGGATCCTAAATTATGGTCCTCCTAGTGAAAATCACGTGGCTGACCACTCTGTACCTGACCATGATCATGATAATTTTAGTGCCCATGTTAGCAATTCTATTTACTTTTCCGTTGGTACCATGTCCAGCTACCATGAAAATAACAGGTATGTGCCCAGTGAGGAAGGGACCGATTTCTATATTGGGAAGATGATTTCTTCCTCTAACTAAGGTCTTTCTCATTTATTTCATAGCATTCATTCATTTGCTTAATAAATATTTAGTGAGCACCTGGTGTGTATCACATGTTTTTCTAGATACTAGAACAAAAGTCTTTGCTCTCCTGGGTTCATTGGAAATGAGTAAGATTATACTCTGATTGAGGGCCATTTATGGTTTATTTTACATACATACATTCACAAAGGGTCTACAGAGTGTTCTTGCCCTAGTGAGCACAGGTTTTGTTAAGCAGCACAGATAATTGAAGCGAGGCAACTACAGATCAGAAAGATTATGAGGACCAGCACTAGTTCAGAGGAACTGCTGACACACAAGTTCTTACTATATGTGAGTTGTATTCCTTTTCCCTCCACTGAATTGGATTCATTTTAAAGGGAAATGAAAAGGATGAAGACTGAGGTCTTTTTCTGGAGACATGTGGAAAAACTGGAAAGTGACAATGATATATATGGATTAATCCTATAAGCCCAAGTGAGAATTCTCTGATATTTTATTAAAAGAGAACATTGTAGAGAAAAAAAAAAAAAAAACTAGACTCTGTGAGGTAATCAATGAGTGCCTGGTACATAAAGATTTGGAAATTCAGTTTACTGAAAATTCTATCAATTTTATCTTCCAACTCTTCTGGTAAATCTCTATTTCTACTATTGTATTTTCAGTTTTCAGGAGTCCGTCTTGTTTCCTGACTTGGGATGTAGATGAAGGATGGCCTCTCAGCCTTGGGTATCAAGACAGCTTCATGGGCTTCCGACATGGGCAGTTGCTTACTGTCCCATCCTTAGAAGGACCCACTACTACATTGAATGCTCTGCTGTCACTGTCTTGAAATTCTTAATAAGTTTTAAAAGGAATCCCATGTTTTCATTTTACCCTAGCCCCTGCAAATTACATATCAGTCCTGCCTGACGTACTGTGTGAATCCCTTGCAGCTGAGAGAGCAGAGGGCGACTTTAACCAGTCTAGCCTCCCCGGTGTGAGTTGGGAATGATCATAGAAGCTATCAAAGTGAAGAGATTATAAAGAACAGGCAAGAGAAGATATAGTATAGATTGGAGTTACAGTTGAAAACACATGTATCCAGGTTCCAGACAGGCAAGCGACCCGTTGGGGAGGGCTGGTATAATGGGGTGAGGCTATTGGCAAACAGAAAGCATGTCCTGTCTAAAGACATTCAAATTTAGTTTTAAAAACACTGGGTAGTATTGGACAGAATATACAAGTGGGTCACCAGTTTGCAACCCATGCTTTGGCATAATCCAGGAGGCTACCCCATAGCCATGGTTGTTCTCCATGACACCTGCTTATCTCGTGCAATGTTTTTCAGAACCAAGACTTTTCTCCAACAAACTGGGACATCAGGTCAGTTTATATACTGATGTTTAAAAAATTATTCTTCCATTGCCTCCCCAAAATATAACTGTGTATTTTACACTGAAGACCCTTATTCAGCACCAGGTCTATGCTGAACCCTCCTATTTCCTTTCACTTTGAGCAGTCTCACCCTTGTCATTCATGTGGGGTTTGATATTTGCTGTAATATGATTAGATAATTGTGGTGAAGGCATCCTTCCCTGAGCAGATGGGCTGAACATTTAGGGTGAACCTGTGGCACGGTGCATGAGAGCACTAAGAACCAGGCAGAAACTGAACAGAGGGCGCGTGCACGTGTGTGTGTGTATGTGTCCATCCACGCGCCCGCACGCGCATTCCCACACTTACCAAAAACAAGAACCACCCCAAAGCAGCCGGCAGAAGTGTCCCAGGCCTGACTGCTGCTGCAGGGCCCCCTGGAGGACTGGGAGAGTTATCATTTTAGCAGCTGATGGTAGTTGCGTTTGATATCTGAATAGTTCCCCAGGCTGCTGGAGACACATTAGTCAGTATGCCACTCTTTTCCCAATATTAAGTCGATTTGTTAGCTTTCTCGCAGCATGTTTAAATACATACCTACATCAGAATTAAAATATTATATCCTGATTCTCAAACTCTCAGGGGAAAAAAAGTGACCTTTGAGTGTCTAAATATATAAGATATATAAGGCGTAGCCCCAAAGGTGAACAACCTAGATTCAAGTTCCTATTTTTGAATGGTGTAGACTTGCGTAAATCACTTAACTTCTCTGAGCCTCTATGTCCTTATCTGTAAAATGGGATCATAATGATAGCTACCTTATGCAGCTTTTGCAAGGATAAGATGAGATAAAGCCCCCTCCTTGTCACCCAGGGCCTTGAAGGCATTTATAGTCAGCAGCTCATTTATAGAACAGAGATTAGTAAACTGTATTTCACATGTGAAATCCAGCAATGAATCTTCTCTGGTGCAGTAAGGAGAAGATCTCCCATGAATTAAGTGGGAAAAGCTATCTCCATCCAAATAAATCACTCTTGCCTAAAAGTGCATGCCATACCTAAAATGGGACAACTTAAGAAGAAAGAGAATTTCAGCTGCTTTGGATGGAGCCCAAAGATAAGGAAGAAAATTAAACTTCATAATCCTTGGGCCTCTCAGCTCTCTAAAGATCAAAGATCTAGGAGTTAAAGATGTAAGTTGTACCAGTAGACACTGAATTGCTGGTACAACACCAAGAGTCCTGTGAATTATCTCTGTTCTTTCCAAAGGATACTGATGATGTCATTTGGATCATATAAAACCAGAACCAACCTGTGCCAAAGGCGTTCCTGCTCACTAACTACGCTTACACTGGGTGATAGATAAGGTCTATGAACTTCTGTTTGCTCCAGTCATTTCTCTAGGACAGAAGTGAACTTTATCTTTAGGAAATTAACTACCATGAAAGGACCAGGGCACCTGGAGCCTCCTAAGAAATTATATGATATTGAGTAGGTTCCATATGTGAAGAGAAAGTATTCTGCACACTGGCTCCCAATGAATCTTCCTCCAAAATCTGTGTGGTAGACTGAATCATAGTCCCAAAGATATCCCGGAACCGATCCCTGAAACCTGTGAAATGTCCTCTTCTATTGTGAAAGGGATTTTCAAGTGTGACTAAGGGAAGGATTTTGAGATGGACACATTATCCTGGATAATTTGTATGGACCCTGAATAACAGCGGTAAATGTCTTTAAAAGGCAGTAGGAGATATGATGACAATAGAAGCTTGGCGTGATACAAGGAAGAGACCAGGATCCAAGGAATGCAGGTGGCTTTCAGGTCCTAGAAAAGGCAAGGAAACAGACTTCCCTTAGAGCCTCAAGAAAGAATAGGCACCTGCTGAAACCTTGACTTTAGCCCAGGGAAACTGACTTTGGATTCTGGACTCCAGAAGTGCAGGGTAATTTCATGTTGTTTTAAGCCACCACGTATGTTGTAATTTGTTCAGCATCAATAAGAGATGGATATAAACTGATTCCATCCAATTTTACTCTCCTAAAAATTAGCACTAGGTAAATTATAATATCTGAAATATATCCAGCACTTACTATGTTCTAGGCACTGAATTAAGTATAACATTTACATACAATTATTTATCTGCCTGGCAATGCTTCAGGGTTGATATTAGTATTATTAGCACTGTATTGAAAAGGAAAATGAGGTTAATGAACATTAAGGACCTTCCCCAAGGTCCGCAGCTAGTAAGTTTCCTGTTTTATTGTTTTGCATCTGTCTTACCCCAACTTAGCAGGCTGTAGCCTTCTTGAAGGCAAAGATTGTGTCTCAACCTCCTGTGTTCCAAATCAGTTCTTATCATAGTCCCTAAATTCAAATGAAAATAAAAGTAAAAATGAAGCCCACCTGAAATCATGATGTTAGCCAATGAGAAAATAATTTTATATGCATAAATTTAATCTATACCCATCTGTTCAGAATTCTACTAATTACACCAGGGAAGATGCAGCTGATTTCTCTTAATAGTCACCGTCAGTCCGTTTTCTTCTGTCTTGTGACTATGGCCAAAGGAACATTTCATCTATGAAACTGGGTCCACATTTTTCTCATTGGCTGCCCTCCCTGCCCCCACTTTCTATTTGTGATTCAGTCTGAAGAAGTGGATTTCTTGCAAGAGATCTGTCATGCAGGAGCCAAGTGCTGCTGGTATTTCATTAGATGCTGATGGTGTTAGATTTAAAGTTGACACCGCAGCCTAATTAAACATTATGCCAGCGCACATATTCTGCAAATTAAGACGCAGCCCATTAACCAGCCCAGTCTAGGATAAGTTAGAAAGGAAGCTGTCAACGTGCAAAGGACCCTGTTAAGTGCTTTAAATACACTTTTTAAATTTAAAATGCAAATAGGCTGAAGCCTCCTTTCCTTTCAAGTTGGAAAGGAAAATTAAGTGGGGTAGAGAGAATTTTATCTCATTTTTTTTAACTAATCACTGAGTTTTGCCTTCCGTTGCAACCACAGTACATTACAGCAGTGTTAGAAATGGCAAGAGGAATTAGCCTACAGCTAACAACTCACTTTTTTGGCTGCTGGCTAGCCGAATGAGAAACAGGAAGCAAACCAACCCCATCAATGTTGACAAGTCAACACATGTATTGAAAGAGAAAAAAAAGTTTTCAGATTGAAACAGGCAGGGCCACTGGCACCCTTCAGATCTGCACAGCTGTGGAAAAGTTCTATACTTGACTCCATCAAATTGGGGTGGGCGGAGTGTTGGGAAAAGCCAGAGGGGTTGTTAAATTTGAGGTGATGGACTCCAGGGCAGCAGAGCTAGGATCAGAGCTGAGTAGATTGGCTGTGACAACCGGAGTTTGAGGAGAGCAGTGAGGAGAGTGGGCGATGGGAAAGGATGCTGTAAGACACAGTGCTCTGCTTTACTGGATCCCACTTCCATCCCTACTCCCATTTCTGTCATTATGTATAAATGAGAGAGTAGCCAATAAGAGGCTGAGATGAGAGTCCAGCAATGTACAGCGGGGTGTGGTTGCTTCTCTACATTTACTGCTGTCCGTCTTTCAGGTGTTATTTGTATTCATCCTGCAAATACCAAGCCTTTACTTTGTTCGTGCTTTGAGTGAAATGAAAAGTGGCTGTTCTTCTTAAAGAGCTTGGATTTAAGAAGCAAAAGAAGATACAGACATCTTACTAATCTCCCTTCCAAGTCATCAGTGCTTCAATAGAGAGTGACACAAAGTGATCTCCTCTAGTGTGGAGATGAAAAATATATCTGAGGCAGGTTAGGAAAACCTCACAAGAACCAAATATTTGAGTTGGGTCCTCAAAAAACAAAAGTAGAATGTGGACTTCTGGACCTGAAGTAGAGGTAAGATCAGATTGGAGGACTTTGAAAATAATATTTAAAAGTAAAATCATTGGAAGAATTAAAAAGGGTAATGTCCAAGACAGGTCATCTCTATTTAACTCAACCAAGAGAATCATAACTTGGTCTTTCTTTTCTGAGTTGTTTATTTGATTATATCTGACTCTAAGCCATTTATATGTCCTTTCAAGGGACTGAAATGACAGCATTGTCTATTTTAAGTTTCTAATCACTTTTTTCTTAATAAATAAAACAGACCTGGGAGGCAGAGATCTGATTGAACAACTAATCCAGAAAATGGAATACTGTTGGTTTTTTAAACCTTATCATGGGATCATTAAAATTGTTTAAATCTTGCAACCTCTACAGAGAGAACTTCATAAGCCTTGGTCAATACTTCATGCCAATAGTCAACCCATTTATTTTGTTTCCATTAAATTCAGTTCCCACCATACATGCAATAATCTGTTAAATGGAGAACAAACACATATGCACACACACACACACACACACACACACACACACAGTTTTCTGCCCATAAGGAAGTTAACATTTTGATGGAAGAAAGTGTTTGTATACATGAGAAAACTACAGAGCAATAATATGCTATATAATAAAATACTAGATTGAATGCAATTGTGCCAAAATCTACAGTAAAAGACAAATTCTATGAGTGGCAGAGATGGACGAAATCAAAGTTGGAAAAGCTTAATTGAAATTGGCTCAAGTTAATAATTTTTTAAAATGTATAAACAGTACCATAGAAGACTTAATAATTTTATTGTGGTAGTAATTTGGCAGGAAAAGTGAATAGTGACATAGATCCATCATAAATTGCAATTTTTTAAAAAACCTATCAAATTTTACCTTATTTGAAGTTCCCATCTTTAAAAAAAAAATTTTAACATATTGAACTATCTGATTTTCTTAAAATTATGCTGGGAAAACCAATTTTTCAAATTTATCTTGATTTTTAAGGTGAATTAAATATAATTTAGGTAATAACATAATTATAGAAAATTGATTGAATGGCATTTAATGGATTTTGCTAACTGAAATAATTAAATGGTAATTGCTTAATGATGTCAAATTATTTTCTGCTGTATACAATTATTAATTACATACAAAGAAGACTTGAATAGTTTATCCTTGTTTGGCAACTACACAATGATTGAATAAATTATTTAATAGTGTCCAATTAATTTTGTTCTGTTCAATGATAAGATGATAACTGATTGAAAAGTAATAGATGAATTTAGCCTTCACATTCAGTAAGCAATACTACATGGAATTAAAAATCTGTATTAAATCAAGAAAAAGAATAAATCATGTTTTTCCTTATATAGCAATAGTCTGTTAAAATTAATTTCTTTCTTATTTTAAAAAGTGAGTTAGAATACAGCTTTGTGTCTGTAAACATCCCCCCCCCCAAAAAAAAAACTGAAAGATATAACATAAACCCAGCCTGGCTCCTATCTATTCAGTGAAGCAGAGGTTTTTCCCCATCATGTAGGAATGCAAGAAAGAGGATGACGTATAACCTGAAATCCTTTGTGGGCCTGGGGAAAGCTAATAAATAATGGGACTTATACTTGATTATTACTGACGAGCCAGACAGGCTGAGGCGTAATTCCCTTAAACATTCCCCAGTCACAAGAGGTATTTTCATGAGCAAATTCTCTTTTCCCATGTTGGGAAAAATGTCCATCTTTCCTTCACTAACAATTCCACCCTTGAGAAGTGTAGTCCTTAAAGAATCATCAACACCAGATTTGGAGTGGATCTAAAATGCATCCAGTTGCAGTGACTCCCAAGTGCACGCCTGCATCTGCTCTTAGTGCTGTCACTGCCCGGCTTGGAGCGCATGGGCCAGCGCACCTGTGAGAGGCCTCAGCCAGAGGTCAACCCCCCTGTACTTCCCTCGCAGCAAGAGCTGCTGCAGAATCTTCTCCACTCAGTACAGCGAGTGCGGCTGCGAAGCATCACTGGTGGAAATATCCTGAAGGAGAGAGTAGAAAAAGAAAAAGGAGGAAAAAGCAGGCAGTGTTAGAAATGGAAGAAGAGGCAAACAAAAATCCTGAATGGATGGAGCATATTCCCATCACATGGTAAAATAATGTCTATATAGATTAGATAGATACATAGGTAGGTGATTGATAGATAGATAGATCAACTGATAAATCTTCCTTAGGATTCCTTGACTGATCATATGACAAATCACCCTCTTTATCTATGCCCACCAATACCATGATGGTCAAATGCAGGCAGACAGTTTCACATTTTGCAGGCTTAAATTCAGTTTCACTATGGGGCTTTTTAATGAATATTTTATATTCATTTATTATTTTAAATTAATATTTTCAACATAAAATTAGCTTATTCATGTTTGGAAATGAAAATGGAAATAATCTTCCATAACCAGCTGTTCCCCAGAGGTATAGATTAAAAACTTTTTATCTAGCTTTCTAGAATTTTTTGGAGTGGGGGTGGTGGTGCGGGTGGAAGAGGCTGTAAAAGCAGTTGTAAAAAAATTACACAGAAGAATCATCAATAAAAATATTCTGAAATTTGCCTTCTTTACTCTAAAATGTGGCTTTCCTACTTAACTCCTAATTCTTTTTAATAGCTGCATAATATTCTCTTGTGTATTTGGTACCATTTGACTAATCTGCACATAATGGATGTTTAGAGTGTTTTCAATAATTCGAGCCAGTTGAATTTTAAATGCATTCACAGCACTGATTTGAGAGCCAGCCAGTAGTCACTAAATAATAGGCCAGACCTATGCGATAATAAACACAAGTCTGAAAACAAAAGCATCGATGTTCTTTATCTGCTTAGCAGTCAATTAAGACAGCAACGGAGGTGATTCAACTGATTGCAGCATTTAAGGTTGATAACTGGGGGGAAAAACGCTCAAAAATGGTGCATCACTTCCTGTCTCTAAACACCGTCACAGCTCTTTTGTGACCTTGGCAAGCCTCTGCCTGTTTATACCCACTTCTGGAAAGTGATAATAAATCACATCCTATCACAAACATCACTATGTGAAGTTTTACACAGTTTGCAGCCATAATGCATCATTCATATTAAAGAGAATTACTAGGATGAAGTTGCATGATATTAAATGGACAGGGTCACTGGCATCAATCTCTGAAGCTTGTTAGACACGTTACCTAGGATTGAGATGAAAAATAAGTACGTATTCCTTGGCTCTATACTTTGAAATTAAGGCTCCATACACAATTCTTTTCTTATTCTTATTCACCATGGAATTCCACTGACTGTAATTCACTCAGTCATTCACTATATACATTTTTAATGCTCATCACAAACCAATCACTGTGCCAAGGGTAGAAACATAAAGATGAGTGTGCTCTGAAGTACTCTGTGCTTCCACGTCACTTAAAAAAGCATCCAAAAAGGACCGGCTAGTATTCTCTTTGCCATTTTACCCAATTAAACCTGAATTCTTTCAGATTATCCTCCTTCACACACTTCAATCAAGCTCTAATCTCCTGGGCTCCAATTTTAAGAGGTAACAGGTAGTTCTGGGCAACTGTAGCTTAGGAAGGTGAGGACTGGAGCAAGACTGGAAAGGATTTCAGCTAAAGAAATTGAACTGTGTGTTGTAAGTGCAAAGGGTTTAAATATGGCAGGGATGGGATGAAACTAGTAACTTAGGAACTGGCAGTAGGGTAGACCAGAGGAAGCATTTTATTAAAAGGCAAAAGAGAGGTAATGGAGAGCCTGAAATGATGAAGGCTGGTGAAAATGGAAAGGAGAAATAATTGTAGAGGTATTTCAGATTAAGAATCAGAAAGTCATGGAGACAACTGAATATCGGAGCGAGGGAAAAGGGCACATAGATTTTTTTTTAAAGCCCATGCTTTTTTTTTTTTTCTGCCTGAGGTGGGGAAAGGGTGTACTTTATCTGTGAATGTGTCACTCTTACCAGAGAGCTTGGTGCTACGTGAGTCCCCGTAAAACACCCCAGCTTCCATTAAACAAAGTGCTCCTCTTAAATGCCTTCCTTGTAAGACCTGGCTGCCCTACCCCGAGCCATTAGTGGGAACAGAACGTTAATAAGGAGGGACTGTGGTATCTCTAAGAGAGGCTGACCTCCTTCAGTGGAAGCAGGGCACCCATTATAGTGTAATGATAAATCACAAGCTTTTCCCTTCCATTATTTTCCCAGAAGATTCTTCTCTGAATGCATAAACAGACTGGAGGGAGGAAAGAGAAAAAAAACAAAAAACAAAAAACAAGCAACAGATGAATAGAAAGGTGAAAAAAGGGAGAGAGGGCAGGCAGAAAATCAGAAGACTCCCAGTGGGATTTAAAATAACAAATGCATCATATATATCCACATATATTTGCATATAGTGAAACTTTTTTTTAAATGGCAGTACAGGGGATTGAACTCAGGACCTCATGAATGCTCAACACGTGCTTTACCCCTGAGCTATACGCTCCCTACAAGTTTGCATATAGTGAAACTTTGATATAGCCTCATAAGGAAAAAGATCCCATAAAAATGTATAAATGTACTATAAGATACAAAGGCCTCCCTTTGAGAATTATAAAATAAATGACATCTCTAGAAGTACTTATTGTATCAATATTATGGTGCTTTTCTCTAGATTGCTGCATATTTAAAGGCAATGTACACCAAGGCATAGGAGAGAGCATAATCAATGCATTTATAACCGAGCCAATCTTTCAGCTCTATCAGTGATCTCGTCACATTTAATAAGACTTGACTTTCAGGGGAAAACATTTCTGCTCTCCTGATACATTGACCAAGAACCAATACTGAGATGTAGACCACTCTTGCTGGCCATATAGTGATCTTTACAAGATAACCTCAATAACTATTGCCCAAGACCTGCCCCTCTATCAGCCACAGCACAGTGCCTGTCAGGTGACTTTCGCCGCTAGAACCAGCGATCCACCAACCAAACACGAAAACGACTTTCCGGGCTCTCGGAAGACGGCACCTGTTCAGTGGAAACCAGATCAATGAGAAGGCATGATGGGAGTGAATAAGGCAGGTTCCAAGGTCGCTGATCTGAACACTGTGAGAGTTTACAGTAGTCCACGTGGATCAGAGAACTCACTATGAGTACGTGGATTAGTTGATTGGCCCATCTCCATCCAGCTCAGAACATCAGACTCCATCCTTGTCTTCTACTTCTCCTGCCTCTGATAGCAAGCGTTTCTTGTTTAGACTAGATCTCTCCATATTTGCAGCCTATCTTCCACCAATGACCTTTGGCATAGCTTTCCTAAAGTTCTGAAACTTTATTTCCCCTTCCAGTTATATCTGGTATAAATCCTGTAAACTGGCTGGGTTAGCCAGCCCCACGACTCTTGTCAGAGGACCACTTATACAGGTGAAACATTAGAGGTTGGACATGAAGGGTACAGGGATCAATGGGAGTCTAGCTGTTCTTAGCTCTTTGCATCTCTAGATGCGCTTCTCTCTATTTAATCTTCTAGTGGGTGTTTGGCAATGACCTCCAACAACTTTCCACCTCTGCCCTACCTAAAATGCTTCTGTTTGCTTTTGAGATCCAGATCCACGTGAATGCGGAGAGGCTGAATTAACCTCTGGCTGCAGAAACGAAGCACATAATTTAGGCAAAGTCAGAACATTCCACTGCTTTCTTCCCTCATATCCTGGCCAGAGAGATACTTTCAAGACTGGAAATAAGACCTAAGGTGGCTCAATCAGAATGAATTTCAGGACTTCTTCTGGGGACGCTAGGATGAAGGTATCTCTCTTCTGCAGATGTGAATGAGGACAGCTTTAGCTGCAGAGGCTGTGGCAGCTCCCTTGGATCCACAGGGAAGTCAGGCATTTGATGCATCCCACAGCAGATAAAACAGAGCAAAGAAATCGAGAGAAACTGGGACCCCACATCAAGCTCTCCTCTAGCTGTCCCTGCCTCCAGAACTTTCACTCATTTAAGGCATTAGATTAAATTTGAACCCAGGTTGAATGAGGGCTTTTGTTAGGCACCATCAAATGAACATTCCTTGACTTGTGAAGGTTGGTGTGTAACCCTGGCTTCAACATGGGTTTTGGCCAAGATCTTTCGTAAGGCCTGTAGTTGGTTTGTAAATAGTAAGTACATTTCCAACGTGTCCTAACTCTAAGCAAAAAGGAACTGACGTGTTGAAGTGCATATTCCAAAATTACCAATTTCTCTTTTTCTCTCTAAGGCATATATCTAACTTTGAAATTATTCCTCCAGCATATTGGATGTACCCCATTTCCATGACATCAAACATTTACAATTTTGTCAAAAATTTGTTTTCCACACCCCTCCTCTTTTCTTCAGGATTGCTTTTTAGTTTTGATTTCATACCTCTTTTTTTTTAGGACAGTAACAGATAACGCCCCTTTGTTTTAGTAAGAATTGCAGTTAGCATCACTCGCGTGGCAAAGGACCAGATCATCTTTGGCTTGAGCTGAGGAGTATTTCCTCCCCCGACTACTGATTTATGTCTCCGATTTTTCAAATATTCTCTAATAGAGCTTTCCATCAATAGCTACTTTATATGTACAAAGTATTCATTGCTTTCTAATAACCCAGACTGCTTTTCCTTAGCTTTGTTGCTAACATCTATTTTTTCGACCATACGTCAGTTCAGTAACTCAGTCATTTTTAAGCTATCATGATTTTCATCCCTTTTCTGATTTATTAGCAGGCTACTCTCTCTCTAGTACGCCTTTCTTCCTTAATATATTTGAGAAAGACTCTTTGACCCCAGCTGTCCTGAATGTTTTACTGTGCTTGCTGGCCAAGGCTTTTGCAATGGGTGCAGTTTTATGAATCTCAATTTGAGCTTTGCTTTTAAAAGCTGCCCTTTCAGTTCATTTAAATAAAATGTCTCCAGCTGTGTTTAAGCTACAAAGCCATTTGTAACCCTCTCCTCCACTTTGGCCCCAAACATCTTTTGTTTGCAGACCTCTAGTTTGCAGCCACAATGGCTCTTGTTTTCATGCTTTGCTATCAACCTACAATAATAGCACTATTTTCAAGAACTGTCAGTTGCTACTCCCGTTTCTGGATCTGTCCTACAGCTTGAGTCGCAAGATCAAAACACTGGCCTTATAAGCGGCATCTCCCATGTAATCCCTATGCCCGAAGACCCAGACAATATCTCCCACCATCAATTTTTGGAAGCTCATGCTGTCCAGAGAGCAGCCCACTTAGTATACATAGGGGTTTGGCATTACCAGAGGCCCTTGTGACTGCCTAAATTGCTACTTCAGGACTAAGGTATATGACCCACAAGACTTATGACTGGATGACTTAAGGGCTAAGGGATTTGTCCCATGAGAGCTAAAAAAGAAAAGAGTCATACTATTTTTTTTAACAATATTTTCAATATAGGAATGACCCAAATTAACAGAGTCCCTTCCTGGGCAAATTGCTGATACCATATTTTGTCTTCTTTCCACCATTTTGCTTTATTTTCCACTTTCCTTTTCTATTCTTCTTTGATACTACTAGAATGCTCATTCAATTTCACAAACAGATAGAGGATACCCACTAGAATATTCTCTTCCCACTTGCAACATAGGTGCCATATTAATGAAATTGACAAACATAGTGTGGTTAGGTTGGATTTCCCTTTGTCGTAAGAAATGTTGCCAGGTCTGGTAACTACTTTCAGATTGCACAGAGCACTGGCTCGTTATTCCAGGCAGCATTGTACTGGAAGTTATCAAATAGCAACATGGAGCAGGGTTTGTTTGACCGTGGGAATGGGGACAATAGGGAATGTGTGACCATAAGGCCCAGTAATATAAAGTTTCCTACACTGGGTAACCCAAAGAAAGAAAAATAATAATAATAGATTGATTCTGAGCTGAGTCCTTAAGAGAAATTTGAGGATCAAGCTGGGAAGACAAATACCAACACTGAATTCAGAGAGACAAAAACCAAAAAAAAAAAAAGATTTTACCCTGGAAGTAGAGCCAAGAGTAATAAGCTGAATGAAAAAAGAATAGGGAGTTGTTATGGGATCATAAAGAAGAGGGTTGTCCTTAGGGTAATAAATGGGATCATATATGTAATACTAAATATCATTAGATTCATCCTATAAATTTAACAGATTATGGTAGTTGGTTAATCAGAAGAATGATTTATAAATGCCTTGGATAAAGAAAGTTAGGAACTGAGATATTTCAGTAGGTTGTATAGTCATCTGGTTGTAGCCATTGCTCTGCGGCATTGGTTTATCTGGGCATTGATACTATTTAAACCTTTTATTAAATTATTTCCTGAAATATGTACTGGCCTTTTTGGTTCAATGTTCTAATTTCTTATAAAGTAACAGACAAACGTGCCTTGATAGCAGTGGCCGACTGTATCAGGACAAGTTTAACTTTTCCTTGGCAAAGGACAGAAGAAAAGCACACTTGTGTTTACATTTGAAATTTTATCCATAACCACATGTTGATTTTGCAAGGTAGCGTTTAACCGTAAGCATAATTTCTCGCCCATTTGTGCTCTAAGAGCACAATGATCAATGCAACAATTTTTAAATGGCTAAAAGTATGTCCTGTTATAAGAAGTCTTTTCTACTCCTTCCTACTTTAATAGATCCTGAGGTGGGAAGCCCCACGAAAAGACCGGCAGGACCCCCAAGCAAGGCCACTACTTTCCCACCAGCGCCACCTGGTTCCCTGGCCCGGCAGCATTATCTCGCTTTTTGCTTCTGTAAAATGGCTTGCTTCTAGGAAAGCAGAACTTACTCCTAAGTTTCTATTGGTTCCCGAAGCTCACTCCTGATTGGTCCATTTCTAACACACACTCTGCATGTGGTACAAACCTGGCTCATTCCTGATTGGTCCACATCTAACACCTTATTTGCATAAAGCTCATTCCTGATTGGTCCACTTTGTTACACTTTATTTGCATATGATGTTGCAAAGTCTAAGCTGGCAGCCTATAAAAGCCTGTGTAAACCTACAGATGGCGTCCAGAGCTTGGAGTGTTAACTCTTGTGGGCTTGTAAGCATAATAAACCTGAGTTCTCCAATCCTCTGAGTGCTGCTTGGTCTCTCACCAGGATCCAGGTTGCTGTCACACTGAGCTGTAACACACTTTGCTGCAACAATCTCATTGGCAATAAATTGGCAATAATCTAATAAGCTTATCCATAGTTAACATGTTGATTCTATCTTAGTTAGAAAGAAAGTTTCAATTGAAGTTAAGAGTGAGTTTCTTATATTTTCCAGCTTATGGGGATGTCAGAAATCTAAATTTAATATTTAGCAATACTACTAATAATTTTAAAGCAAATGGTGTCTTACATGCAATATGGTATGGTAGATTAAATCCTGGAAGCAAAAAAAAAAAAAGTGAAAAAGTGGTGAAAATGAAATAAAGACTAGTTTAGTTAACAGCACTGTATCGTTGTTTTGAGATATGTACTGTGGTTATTTACAATGTTAACATTAGGGGAAACTTCAATAAAAAGTACACTGGAAGACTGTACTATCTTTGCAACTGTTTTGTAAAACTAAGAGTACTCAAAATTTTAAAAATTTTAAAAATTAAAAAATTATTTAAAAAAATCAAATGATCACTGCAAGGCAGAGAACATAATGTAATAGCTATGGTCTTTTTTTTTTTTTAATATCTCTCCTTTTATTTTTAAAGGGGGAGGTAAGTAGGTTTATTTATTTATTTAATGGAGGTACTGGGGATTGAACCCAGGACCTTGTGCCTGCTAAGTATGCGCTCTACCCCTGAGCCGTACCCTCCCCCTATCATCACTTCTTTGTTGTTCCCCTTTGGCACCATTCACCTCCTTTATTTATATGGTTTAAATTGGTTCTCTCTTTTCCCAAAGGCAGAAATTAATGATCAAAAAATTAGGCAGTCAGTTGTGTAGATATCAATAATATATGTATAGGAGACATCTGTATTAAAACAAAAGCAAACAAAATACAGCAAAGGAACAAACAAAAGCAGCAAAACAAACTTAAAAAAAAAAAAAAGACCTCAAGTTTAGCTCTTCCTCCTTTTATCTAAACAGCTCTCTAAAAGGACAAGGACGTTAGTGTTTGAGTAGGGTCAGGATTCCTTAAAACCGTTTGTCAGGCTCCCCCGGGGCACTCGCCCCAGAATCCTCTGCATGTTTCTCTCTGCAGAGCAGCTGCAGGTGCTCCCTGGGTCTTGGTCTGCACACCCAGTTCTCCTGACAGCTGCAGACCACTTGGTGAGACCAAGCTTCAGTGGAATTCTAATTTGACCCACCTTGAAGAGTTGGCAAATGGTGGTTGCTCAATAGATATTGCTGAATGAATAAATTAAACTGAGCAGTGAGCTGGGAGTGGAAGGAGAGACCAAAGGCCTCTGTTGCCCTGGCCTGCCAGATGCTTGTTGCCTGATCCAGGCCTGATCCCTGAGCAATGCCCAGTGCTTGCAGAGCAATAACTCACCACGGGACATTGTCCCATGCGTGAAACTGAATTTGCTTTGCCCATGAACTTCGCAAGAGGCAAATTTTTTTTTCCAGAGGGAATAATCATACTCTGGGGTCAGAAAGGAAGAATGTCTCAAGGAGCTTGGTTCCGGACTTGAATTGGAGAAAGTCAATTGGCTGCTGCAGTTTTAATTTGTCATGAACAACACAGCATGCATGTCATGAAGGGTAGTGACCAAGTACCAAAATTCCAAGAAGAAATCCCTTTGGATCTCACAGCTGTCAAAGAGCTGTGTAGGTTTGTTCCTTGACATCTTTGCAGTTTAAAAAGCGATTGGAGAAAATAATTCCATGACAACATGTAATCTGTGACAATTTCTGCCATTGCCATTTGTTGCTAAGCAGCTTGTACTTTGAAGCTACTCTTCTTTGGTGTGGTCAGCAGTTAAGAATCTCTAAATCTTTGTGTGAGGGAAAAAGGAAAAGAACTGAGTGACTGAGAGTGTGGGATGGAGGTCAGATTTCCAGATGAAGGAACCATAGTTGGGCATTTGTGAAACATCTCTACTTTCCTGCTTGGCTTGTGTAGGTGTTGATGTTACTACATTAGGTTTAATAACATAAAAAAAAAAAAAAAGGTTTCAAAGTTTTGAGATTCATTGTAAGTCTATTATCTATCCACAAATGAAGGATGGCACCTATTTCTTTGGAAAGATTTCAGTGTGTAGAACCTACCACTCCCAATAAATCTAATTCCATAATTAAAGATCCATGTTTGTCCTAAAGCATTCTGATCTGCTATAGAACGATTGCACCCGGGGAGAAGCAGCGCATTAGGCTATAGAAGCCATTATTGTGGATTATTTAGCGGACCTTTTTTTTGGAGAATTTGAGGAGAAGGGAAAAGGATCTTGAGACAAAGAGTCAAGGAGGAAGCATTTCTTAAATGCATTTTACATGTTTTCACATTTAATCTTCACGTGACCCTAGCTTCATTTTTTCAGATGTGGAAGTGGGACCTCACAAACATTAGGACACTCAACTGGTAACCGAAGGATCCAGGGTTTAAATCTGGTGCATCTGACGCCCAAGTCTGGGTCCTTCCAGCTGGAGAAACGGAGGTTCCACGGCGCAGGGAACCGCAGCGAATGCAATGGAGAGAATGGCAGGAGGGTGGAAAACAGAATGCGGCCGTTTGTAAACTGCGGTTGCTGCATCCGCAGAGCCCCCACTGGGTTTAATTCAGTTCAGCAAAATCTTTTTTTTTTTTTTTAAGTTTCCCCCCTCCCCCAACTCCATCTGGAGGTGAATCAGTGCAGTGATTTAGCTCACAGGGTCTGGAGTCACAGCGAGACCTGGATTTTAACGCAGTCCCTGCTCACTAAGTGTGTAACTTGGAAAAGATGCGTCTTTCTTTTTTTTTTCTTGTTCCCACATTGGTAAAGTGCAAATATTAATCAAACCTTTTTCATAGAATTACTGCGATGATTAAATGACTTACTGGACGTAAAGTGCTTAACAACAAGAATGAGACAGAATAAATTTACAAAATGTTTACTGTTACCCTTTCTGCAGGAAAAGACAAAGGAGCTGTATTGCAGAAGGATGGAACCTTCCAGTCTTTCTCAGAGAAGGAGCAGCCCTACGCTCTTTACGAGAATGAGGCTTGATTTTACGGTGGCGTTTGAAACTTCCTTTGTTTGGGGTGGTTTTTCCCTCCCCATGGGGGGCTTCTCATTACCTAACTACAATCCCAGCATCTTCCTGTCTCTGAGGATGAAGCAGACAAACACTCTACGTGCAACTTGTTCTCGGAGGAGAGAGAGGCGGAGAGAGACAGGCAGAGAAGAGGTGCCTGTAAGCACTGAAGGACTTGGAAGGAGGTTTATGCCAACTCCGGCCTTTTCTTCAAGGATAGTCAGTCAAATATTTCCAGTTTCCCTCTGCCATTCTGCACTGGTGTGTCTGCTAAGGGTATGAGTGTGGGAACAGTAAGCAGAAGAGTTTCCAGAAGATACTGGGACTATAATTTCTCTGTGAAAGAGGAAAGTTCCA
Organism: Camelus dromedarius; assembly: GCF_036321535.1. Taxonomy (NCBI): domain Eukaryota; kingdom Metazoa; phylum Chordata; class Mammalia; order Artiodactyla; family Camelidae; genus Camelus; species Camelus dromedarius. The sequence goes on along the minus strand of NC_087458.1, from coordinate 12,988,936 downwards.
CGACAAAGGGGAGAGGACTTCTTCCCTGTCGCTCAGAAAACTCATGTTGGGCACACGGAGGCTGCTCTCCAGTAAGATACATTATTCTTCTAGAGGTTGCGATTTTAGATGGGGGTTAATAAGGACTAAGATGAGGGGCTTGAATATTGCTGCTGAATCCGGGTTGGGTTGGGGGTGGCCAGGCAGAGGAGCAGGGAGAGGAGGCCGAGATACAAAATAAAACAAAGCTGAAACACCCAGGAGAGTCCCAGGCCTTTAGCTTGTAATAAGTCAGCTTTTGTTAGCTTGGCTTTTGAGTATTAAGCACTCAGTTCATCTCCATTGATTTGTAATGAGGCTGGGAGGCTCACAAAGCCTTAATCAAGCCAGGATCCCTTTAAAATGAACTCTTCTGCGAAGAGAGCTGGCAGATAGCATCTGCGGAGGAGCCGCGCTGGAGAGAACTCACTGTCTCCATTGTGAGGCCTACACTGGGCCAGAGAATGGGGTAGGGGCTTCATTAGGCTGATAAAAACGGACAGGCCAACTTTTCATTAGAGGGATGCACAAATCCACTGTACTTGGCTTTCGTCCTTTACATTATAAAAGCATTATCAGGCCCGAGCTTATGGGACTCATTATTCCATACAAACACCAGGCTTGGAGGTGGGGAGGGGCCGGGAGCTGAGCCCTCCATCTTGGAGGGGCACTGAGGACCCTGCTGACTTTTCAAAGCAAAAACCTCGAGGTACACAGGGGCCAAGATGTCTAACCCTATGAAATTAAGATCCACAAGATCATCTTCCACTTTTTTTTTTCCTGCTGTCAAACAAACAAACAAACAAACAACAAACAAATGGTGGAACTTTTGACCTTTCTCAGTAAGGGTAATTTCTTTAAGATCTGTGCTTCAAGATTCTGGATTATGGAGAAATTCTAATGCTGGTGCATTTTCATGCTCTCTGCTCTAGTTTTAATAAGATCGTTTAAAGCAAATTAAATATATCATATTGCTGAGGGGGGTGGTTTGGATCATATATTTTTTTAATGAAATCACAGGTAATATACAATTTTATAGTAGATAAAAACCAAAATTTGGGGATGGAGGCATGGAAATGGTGGCTTGGATCAATGTTCCTAATTCAACTTTTGCAACAGTTTTCCAGTTTTGGCCTCTGCTTCTGTTACACCTTCTCTTTGTCTTACTCACCTTCCCACGCTGTTCTTTGAACTCTTCGCTGCCTATTAAGCTGAGGAATGGACACCGCCTTCTGTGCTCCTGTCACTAAAATAAAAACTCCTGCATCTTCTTTTCCCTCACCACTTTATATATAATTGTTGCCAGAGAATAGGTTCTTGCCTTGCGCAGGAAAGAATTCAAGAGCGAGGCATAGTAAAGAGAAAGCAAGTTTATTTAGAGAGATGCACACTCCATGACAGAATGTGGGCCGTCTCAAAAGGCAAGAGGGAGAGAGGTCAAGAGGTGCTGGGTGTTTAGTTTAAAGTAAAAGTAGATACACACTCCATAGACAGAGTACAGGCTTCAGTATTTTATCTTCTATGTTAACAGTAATACCCTTTGTTTCATCCTCCCTTTGGTCCTTTAGGGGAAGAAAAAAAAATTTTGTTTTCCCCTCAACTCTCTTAGATTCAGAGGCTAGGGTCTGTGATTAGACTCACAAAAAACAGATTAACAGGAGGTAAAACAGAAAACAAACAAAAAATACCAGAATTTATATACATGGACAGTGTGCATACATATGGAGAACTCGGTGATGAGTAATTCAAAGAGGTGTTTGGAACTGGGGGCCCATATACCATCTTAACAGAGGGTGAAACATTTATGAAGAAGGGACAAGACAAAGGAAAAGTGGTTTGTGCTTCAAGGGACGGTAAACTGTGAGAAGGTAAGTGTATGCAGGAAACGAATGCAAGATGAGGATTCTGTTAGTAGGTGTGTTTGTGCAGACTCAACTTGGTGCCCGCTTTCCGTCTCCAGGATGCTGGTGGTTCTCTTGGTACAGGATGAAGGGAGGGGCATCAGCTTCCTAAAAGGAAATCTGTGTCTTGCTTTTAGGCAGATAGGTGGAGGGTGAAGAGATCATTCTGCCTTTGCTGCTCCTTAAATGCCTTTAGCCCCAAATAATCATTATGCCAAAGTGGCATGTTTTGGGGTGGCATATTCTGATCTGCTTCAGTGCCTTAGGATCTGAGCTGCGTAGGCCAGTGCTTGGCAGGGTCATGTGCTGGAGTCGTGTCGTCAACCCACGTTCGCAGCAGCTCTAACGACAATGCTGCTGCTGCTGCTGCTGTAAAGCAGCCTGCCCCATTCTTGTCTCTCTTGTGTTTTCAACTTCTGACTTCAATCCGGCAGAGGCTGCGGAGCAAATATCTCAGCTGATTCTACTGGCAGAGATGGGGTGACCTAGCACTTTGGGGTGAAGTTATCCAGCTTCTAGAGGATGCTGCTTTCATCTCAGGACATCTCCCCAAGTTAGGAACTCCATCAGTCAGGTACAGAAATAACAAAACCCAAAGAACCCAATTCTCCAAACTGGGACATGACAACTTAGGAAATAAAGCATTAAGCTTTTTCTTTTTAATTTCCCCCCGGGGATGCCTGTGTTTACTAAACAAAGGCCTACTTTTACTTCTAAGAGTGTGGAATTCGGGGCACTGCCAGGTGTCTACCATGCTCAATGAAAGGAAGAACCTGTCTTTCTTAACCTGTGTAAATATCTGTGAGAGCCTATCGGTTTCTGCTGTCTGAATTTTTTACCTGAGATGAAAGTTCCCCATGTTTTTGTTTAAAGAAGATGATAGACCCCTGACCCTTCCTTTCACCTTCTCTGAGCTGGGACTGCCATAAATTTTTTATGACAAATACATAGTTGCTAATCAGACCTAAACTTGGGCCTGGACCAGCGGGAAGTTGGGGGTTTTTTGCACAATCCTTTTGAGATCATACCTGAAGCAAACCTACTGGAGACCAGCTATTTGGTCTGAAGGTGAGTTTTCCTCTTTTAATCAAGAGTTAAACTCCTTCTCTTTTAAGTAACTGACATTAAATGGCCTGTATTTCTTGGTTCCTTTTAGTGATAAATCTAACTGGATCTCAATCCTGAAAACAACCTCTGGTTTGGCATTTATCCCAAGAGAGATGGAATGTGGTACGGAGGTCAAGCAAGGGGTGATAAATTGAGGAATTATGGATCATACCTTCAGCTCTGTTACCTTAATTGCTTTTAGCATCACTGTGAGGGGAGACCAATCCAGCAGCAGTCAAGCACTTAACAAAATAAAGCAAGAATGGAGGGCAAGACAAACAGGAGTCGCTGAACTTTGGTGTGGGGTTTTCTGAGGTCAAATCATGTGTGACTTCTGCTTTTTTCAGACATTAGCAATGGAATAAGCCAAAGCATTGCAGCCTTGAAGATGCCAAGTCTCTCAAAGTAGCTCTGATTCTAACACAAAGTGTGAATGGGCTAATCTCAGTAACTGGGGGGACTGTCTGGGTGGATGAGCAGTCTTGCACACCGTTTTGGTTCCTGTATGGGGTTGACAAAGCAGAACACGTGCTCCCAGGGCAGCAGAGAAGTGACTAATAACAGCCTGACGGTTCTGCCAGGGCTTCCCAGTGGACGAAGAGATCTCAGAAACGTGGACCTCGACCATGGTGACACTCAAACATTTCATCAGGGGATGCAATGAAGACGAATGCAGACACCCCAAAACCAAGCATGCTGAGACCCATCAAACCAGATATCCTTTCCCCTCATGTCAAGATTACTCTGGTGAAAAGAACAGAAAAAAAAAAAAATCAAAGTAAAGAACACAAGAAACCCATTATGCAGTTAACCAAAATTCAGTTTGAAACCAAAAAGGATGACTTATATGAATCAATAAATTTTAGTTTTTCTGCCACCAGCAGAAATCTATATATCTGCACACCTGAATCTTTCGACTATAGGAGCTCCTATAAGATCAAAAAGGAGTGAAGATGTCATGGAAGAAAGAACACTAATCCAGTAAGACTAGGATTGAGAAGGACCCTCAGAAGGTGGCAACATGTTTTGTTTGTTTGTTTTGTCTTGTTTTAGAACTTGGTTGAGAGATTCTCAGGGTATTGGTGGGAATAGAGAGCGTGTTGAGGAGTGAATGGGGATCAAGGACCTGGAGATAGCTGACTTCAGTTCAGGGTTGGGAGGGAAAGAAATAAGATTGGAGAATAAACACAACAGGGTTTGGGGTCAAGTAGAGGATGGGGCTAGTTGGAATGCTTGTACATTTAAGACAAAGCCAACAGAAAGATAAAAGAAGCCACAGTTTGGGACAATACCTTGCAGGAGGTAAGGGTTATGGGATGAACTGACATGTAGGTTGGTTGTTGTTGAGTAGGAAGAGATCCATTTTAGTCCCTCACACAGGAAAAAGGTAGGTAAGAATGGTCATACTGCGCGTTATATAAAGGGGAATGAGAAGTTGAGGGGATAATGGTAGGTTGCATTTCCGGCATGGAAAACCTACATCTCAACTAGGCATCCCCGCGTGGTAACTATCTTCTTTCAGTGAATGCTTCTACCTCCTCTCTCTCTCTTCTAGTATCTGAGTTTATGACATCTCATAAAAAGTCGCTGAAACCTCTCTTACCAGCTGGTTACCCTCTCTTTCAACCTTCTCTATTTCGCATTCTCCTCTGCCCTCCCATAAGTTCATACCTCATCTCCCCTGCTCTGCTTAGAGTCTTCCGAGTTGTCATCTGTCATGTTTCTAACTGGGCCAGTTCCCGCTGGGCTACCTCCAATACTATCCCATTGGCTTCATAATGAAGCTAGTGGGCCAGACACACTGCCCTGCAGGTCCCAGGTTTCCAGCCTACCCATGCTGGGACTCCACCTACGTCAGAGAGGTAGAGGCAGAGGAAAACCCTTCTACTGCTGATTTAAAACAAAACAAAACAATAACAAACAAACAAACAAACAAAAACATCATACCTTCTTCTCTTGCTTTATCTCCCTAATTTTTCAGCATAATGAAAGTTCTTACTACTAACTACTGATCATCCTGGAACTCTGTTGGGTAGACAAGACATTCAGAAAATTATGAACAATAGGAAATCTAAGGTTGAGCCTATGGCATGCTGCCTTCTTCCCTGGAGCCAAGAAGATGCTGTCGCTTGCCTTCCCCTCCCCTAGAAGCTGTGGTCCTTCAAAGAGCGAGGACTGTAGTAATAGCTTGACGAGAGTCACTCAGTCTGATGATCAGGAGATGGCTTTTTTTTTTTTGGAAAAGGTGGATATTCTGGATCGTAACACTATTTAATTTTATGGCAAGAGGAGCAGACTGGTCTATATTAGGGCTTAAGACCCATGACAGGTTCACAGCATACTTCTTGGTTGTGTGTAAATGAGCAAAGTGAGCACTTGGTGTAGGGCGGGCGGAGGGGGGGACCGAGTTCCCTCACCTGAACAATTTAGGTTTTCAATAATAAAAACTGAGACTCCAAGTAATTGTTTCATTTATTTATGTAGAAACAATGAGCATCATGTGAAAACCTTTGTGGACCTGATCGTTTGTGGAAATAAGATATATTTAATAGGAAGGCATGTTTCCTTCTAGTAACGGGAAGGAAATCATAGCCACATCGCTGTTCCATAGACAGAGCTTTGGAGTCAGACTGAGCTGACTTCCAACTCAGCCACTCACCAGTTGTGTGCCCATCAATAATCTACTTAGTCTCCCTGAGCTTCAGTTTCTTCCATCATCAAATGGAAATGATCATACCTACGTTTGTCACTTCTCTCTTAGAAAGGACTGTGATCAGGATCCTGAATGCTGAATTGTTGTTCTGTCATCCATGGGATATAAACTATGGAATTTTCTGCAGTCTAATAACATTATTTATGGCTAACTGGTACTTTAGCCTTAAATTCATGGGTAATTATACTGGAAGCCTGTTTCCCTGCTTCTCTAATATTTAAAGTAGAGGCAGCCCTGACCAGTTAGCTCTGGGTCTCCTTTCCTTGGGGGTCCTCCTGGTCCCAGAGGGCCTCTCAGAGGTGAGAGGCCAAATTCCAATTTGGCAGCTCCTCCACACCCACCTCCCCAAATCTGCTGGAGGAGAGTGAAGAGGAAAAAAGGAGGAAAGCAATAAAAAGCATTTGTACAAGTTAAGCTCCATGTATAATCACTCATTCCTTCCACGGGGATTTCTATATCTCATGCTACGTCTCCTCTGGCTGTTCAATGGGAAATATCTGACAAAGAGACTGGAACTTAATAGGTAATCAAAGGTGGCTATTTTCATGTCACCACTGTTAATACTCATTTAGTTGACCATTGTCAGTGGGAGCTAAGATAAACAGGTCCTTCTCAAATAAAAGCCCAACACGCCAGACCAAAAGCATTTTTATGTGTACTGATCTTTCTCAACTTATGATGGGGTGACCTCCCTGTAAACCCATGTAAACCAAAAGGTGAATATTGCAAGTCAAAAATGCATTTAAAACATCTAACTTACCAAATATCATAGCTGCTTTAAATGTGCTCAGAACCCTTACACTAAAATTAGGTAAAGTCGTCTAACACAAAGCTTATTTTATAATACTGTTGACTATCGTATGTAATTTATTGAATTCTGGGCTGAAAATGAAAACCAGAATGGTTGTATGGGAACAGGATGGTTGTAGGTGTACTGCTTGTTTACCCTCACGATCCCATGGCTGACTGGGAGCTGTGGGTGGCTCTCTGCTGTCCAGAATCATGAGAGGGTATCATACCACATATTCCTGGGCTGGGAAAAGATCAAACTTCAAATCACATTTTCAACTGAATGTGTATCACTTTTGCACTATCATAAAGTTGAAAATCCTGAACTGAACCATTATAAGTTGGGGACCTTCTGTATAGAGGGGGCTTGGGAATCCCACCTGGCTTTGGTTAAGAGGTCGTTGATCTCTTCAACACTGGAGGATCTGAGCACTGGTGTTTCTAGAAGTAGACAGTTCAAGAGAATTAGGTTCTGAACATCCTCCCCTTCCCCTGGATACACACAAAAAGAAGAATCTTGGGAGCCTTGAAGTTGAATGTCCCTAACTTTATGCTGGGTTTTCACACCCCAGATTGATGCTGCCCTGGACCCGCAGGTCAGTGCATCTTCCCTAAGGGTAACATTTAGCCAAGAGTGGAATGGAAGCATTTAGGCAGTGATGGGACATGTTGAACCCCACATTAATTGGTGCCAGAATCAGAGTCCCAAGCATCAGTCAATTAGCAGATCACCACCAAGTCTGTGGTGTCCACCAGTTGTGCACGCACTGCCCATGACTAAGAGGGAACACTCGCCTTCCTGGAGATGTAGAGATGGTACCCTGGGGAGCAGGGTGCTCTGGCCCTGCGTGAATGGCAGCACTCTCACTGACCTTCCACTTGCACTTTTTCAAGGTCCTTGGGGGAACCTTCCCCTAATACTAGGGCAGAGAGCCCAACACGTGATGGCAGTGCCTCCCATGAACAACAAGTCCCAGTGGCTGATGCTGGGGCAAAGCTATTGGACTCAAAGCCACCAAGGCCACTGTTCTTAAACTGTCTGGCTCCAGCGTAGCCCCAACCCCAGCCCCAGTCAGCTCCAGGAACCCAATTCCACAAGTCTACAAGGGACGGATTGAAAGGTCTGGGCTGGTGCAGACAGCATCGGTGCCAAGAGGGCTGGGCTAAGGTCCCGGTGTGACAGAGGGGCTAGGAGAGTGGTGCTTCTAGTCCAAGGTTGTCAATCAGGCAGCATATAATAAACCAACCTATGAGAAGTACCAGACAGCTCCTGATTCCTTGCACTAAATGGGGCAATAAATACATCACTGTACCATGAAATGGCCTCTGGGTGGCTATAGAACACTTAATTATTGATTAATCTTCATTAATTAATGAATCTGAACACAAGCACTGCTAAACAGAAATACAAGGAGCCAGTGTTCCAGGAGAGGAGAGAGAGAGGGGAGCGCTTGTTGTGCTTCCGAGGGCAGGGGAGATGCCCCAGGCACAGACGACTGCCTGAGCAGGATCAGCTGCTCTCTGGTCCTAGAATGTGACTTCTAGGGTGAGTAGTGCCTGTGGGTGCCACTGCAGTATCAAGACGGGATGTAAAATAAGCTGGGTGATAAAATTATAGCCCAGAAGGAAGGAAAGAGATATGTGAAAACGGGGGAGGGGGGATGGCAGGGGCAAGAATTCCATTCCACTCTTATTCACCATCTACTATTTGCCAGGAATTGAGGTTCCAAAGGTGAATAAGAAATTCTCCTGTGATTTCAATTAAGCAGAGAAATGTGTCCTGAGAAATGGGAAGCTGAATGGAATAATTGGATTGAGATATAGACTTTTCTTTTTCATTGCCTCTAATCACATTCTTTCATTACAACTGAAATAAAATATGAAAGTAACACAAAACAAGAAAGAAGGAAATTCTCCTGCCTTTCAATCATTCACAGTTTAGTAGGAAAAACAGAAGATTTCAATTTAATGTTCAGCACACATACTTGGTACCACCTGGGAAATTCTGGAAATATAATTTAGGATCAGCAGGCGCTAAAGCAATAATCTAACCTTAACTCATGTATCATTACATGGAAACAGGCTCTGAGATATAATAATAACAATAAAAACAACAATAATAATTGTCTTCCTTGAATTGGAGGAGAGAAACCAGTCAATTATTAATGAAAGCAAACTCATCCTTTTCTCCAGAGCTGTGCAGGGAGCCAGGATGTCATCAAAGGCAGCGCAGCAGGTAAATGCTGGCTTTATTACTTCCTGGCCGTTGGACTCCGTGCAAGCTCCTTCACCTCGATGGCCTTTAGTTTCCTTGTCTGTTTAATGAAGATAATTTCACTCTCCCTACAGAGTTGCTGTGGAGAATGGCGATGATTGTGTGGAAGGTGTAGAGGTCCCTGACATGTAGGAGTCACTTATAAATGGTCTAAGAATTAATGTATAAATAGCAGTTGTTAGAGTTATTATTCTGTTTGGCAGTGTAAACTAGAAGCCTTTCATCACGTGACTTCCAGCTCAAAAGCCTTCAATATTCATTAATGATCATGGGGGAAGAACTGTGACCCAAGGAAAAGAAAGGACTACTTCTACCTGTAGAGAGAGACAAACTAGTGTATTGCTTACTAGCCGGGGTCCTACAATCAGCCTAGTAGGGGCTTGAATGCAACCACCGCCACTTACTAACTGTGTGTCTTTGGTAAATGACTTAACCTTTCTGTCCAGAGCTTTAGTTTCCTTATCTGTTCTATGAGGATAATGATAACATCTATTTCTTAGGGTTGTCGTGAGAATTGAATGCAATACTGCACATAGAGCACTGGGTAAAGTACCTTGATATTTAAAAATTCTCAAATGGTAACTATTAAAATAATGATTTATACCATTGTTATTTGAGGGGATCACAACTCAGTTCCATTGGGATAAAATATCCTGATGAAAAAGCAGTCTTCTCTTTCCCACCACTGCTCCTCCCTTTTCCTTATTTGGACCCTCCCCCACACACTCACTCAAACAGCTTTAATTTGCTATGTTGAGGTGAACTCCAGAGTATCTAGAGAGGCTTTTTCTAGCCTCCAAGAGGCAGTGATCCAGGAAGGGTGCTTGCCCTCTGAGAATCACAGCAGGACTGACCTATGTGTGTGTGTGGTTTTCACTCTGAAAGCAAAATTACTATGAACCACTCTAGAATATGTCTTTAAAAGGTTTATGATTTTCTTGGTAGAAGTTACAGGAATGAAAAAGCCAGCTTTCCTACCCCAAGGAGTTTGAAGGAGAAATAATGCCTCTGTAAGGAATTCAAATATAAGGCTGACTGCTTTGCAAGCTAGAAAGCTGGTATAAACAAAAAGTATCAGGAACTGGCAGGAGAGAGTGAGAACCTACATATGGGTGATAAGATGACTTTTCAAGAAGGAAGTGGCATCTGAATGGTTCTCTGAAGGACAAAGCAAGTTTCAATAAAGCAAGAAGGTAAGCCAGGTTATTCCAAGATGAAGAAACAGCCCATATGTAAGCATAAAGGCATTAAAACACAGAGCACATTCTAGAAGTGGCAAATTTGTCAATTTTAATTAGTGATTTTTCTAAGGATGGATGATGTTGTTTACTTTTGCAATGTCTTTGTTTGAATATGAGTTATAGGGCCAGTTCCTGGGACTCACAAAGAGTTCCATGTTCTAAAAGCCTCTTGCATTCACAGGAGTTATGGAGACAGTGATGTCTTTCTGGTTTTCTGTGGGAAGCCATTTTGTAGGAAGTAATGGCGGCTGGAATCTGAGGCTCGCCCTTAACAAAGATGGCTCCTAAGAATTGCTGAGAAGAAATTTTCATAGCATGTCACCCAGATTCCCTAGCATTTAACCTACAATGGATGTCACACAAATTAAAAAAAAAAAAAAAAAAAAAAGAAGAAGAAGAAGAAGAAAGAAAGGAAACAAAAGGAAAAACAAACAGACAAGCAAACAAAAAGATGAAAAAAATTCCAAACCAACGAGATGTTTCTCCTGAATTCACAGGAAAGCTAGAAAGACTGCTTTTGACAGCAATCTGCTGGGGGGACTGAACAAGCTAGGACAGTGCTACCTTCCAGGTCTAAGGAGAGCTCCTCCCCAGAAGGGAAATAACCACAACACAGCCTCCCCCACCTCCCAAACCTCCCCCTATCCCCACATTGTGTACCATGAATGCCTGGGGAAAAAGAAAGAAATAGCCAGGGAGAGTTCAAACCAGGAAAAAAAAAAAAAAAAGAAAGAAACCAGATTCTCTGAGGGAAAAACACAATCAACGACATGGCAAGCGGCGAGAGAAACCTGGAAAGCAAAATGCTAAAAGCAAGTGAGAGAGGCTCTTGCAAAAGGAAATTAGATATGAGCTGCCAGGTGATACAGCAGCTGAAAGGTCAGTGCTATTTTGGGCTGAATATGAAGAGGCTTCAGGCATCTCAGGACAAAAAAAATATATACAAACTAGAGAGGGTTCAGAGAAAGGCAACTGCATTGATTAAAGAAAGGCTGTTGGCTTTGCGGTGAAAGATGAAAGGTGTGAGATAGGCAGGAGCAGCCAGGGAGCTGGGTGCCAATTGTATATTAATAGCACTTTGCGGTGACAAAACACTCAACACCGTGTTTATTTCTTATCTCTCACACAGTCATTCTCTCCTTGTAAAATGTGTTCATTCATCCAACAGTCATTTATTGACCACCTGCTCTGCATCATATACCGTGCTGGGGAGTCCAAGTTAAATAAGCTACAGCCTCAGTCCCTGAAAATCTCACTGGTCAACAGAGACCATGAAGCAGTGAGTGGAACTCCATGGGGTAAGCACCTAACAGGGCCTGTGAACTCAAGAGTTGGGATTATTATTGGGCCAGCAGGGAAAGTTTAAAGAGGCCATCTTTTGGCTGGATTTTACAGAAAGAACAGGTTTTCACGAAGTGGAACAGGTGGCTGGTGGGTAGGAGGACACTCCAAGCACAGGGAACAACAGTGTGATTGAAAACACAGGTTAGGAAGCGCAAACCAGTGAGGATAAAGCCTGGGACATGTGGACCAACCAAGGAGGGGAGTTGTGGAAAACTGATCACAAAAGGAACTGATCACTTGTTAGAGTGTGTTGGAGCAGGCTGGTTGGCAGAAGTCTTGCCAAAAAAAATATCCTTGAAGGTCTACAATAAAGCCCTGTGTTTGCAGGAAATATAAACGTAGGCATAACATAGCCTCTGACCTAAAGGAGCTTATCAATCAATTGATAGACACTTGTTGAAGTCTTACACGCCCCAGGTGCTAAGCTGGGGAATTCATCTCAGATAAGACAAACGTCCAGAAAGCTTTCAATCAAGATGATGGTGATAGATCGATCATATAAATTATTAAAAATTTTAAAGTGAATGGAATAGTAATATTACAACATGCCAGTAGTGGGGAGGGAGGACAGTATATGGTAAGTTCCTGTTCCAAATACCTGTTGGCGTAAAATAAACCTCCCCTTTAGTTGGTGGTCTAAAAACTTCTTTATCATTGTAACTCACGGCTCTGTGGTTTGACTGGGTTCAGCTGGGTGGTTCTCCTATGAGGTCTCTCACGTGGTTGCTGAGTTGGCAGCTGGAGCTGAAACCATCTGGCTGGACAGCCAGAATGCTCCTTTGTTTGAGGTGTGGTGCCCCTTTTGGGATGTCTGGAATAGACAGAGGCTACCCAGAGGCTATGAGTCTCTCTCCACATGTCATCTGCATATGGCTACCTCGTACTCTCTCACAGCACAGTCGCCTCAGATGGTCTTAGACATCTCATATGATATTTGGCTTCCCTCAGGCAGTATCTCCCAGAGTGAGTATTCCCAGAGGCTGAGGAGAAAACTTCAAGGTTTCTTATGACTTAGAAGTCATGCAATATCCCTTCCATCACATAGTGTGGGTCAACGTGAAAATCACAGGGACAGCTTGTTCAGGACCTGAATATCAAGAGGCATGAATCACTGGAGGACCATCTTTGGAGACAAGCTACCATGGTTCCAAATGACAATAAGGGCTGCAAAGGAGGAGGGGCCATTGTGTAGAGGACTGTCAGAGAAGACACTTCACTGGGGAGGTGAAGCTTATGTTGGGCTTTGGAGGAAAGGTAGATTCCATCTAAGGAGAGAGAGAGAGAGTTCATGGGGAAGTGAGTATATATTCTCAAGTGGATCCAGGTTTGAATCTTGCTTCTATCACCCACTTTTTAACCATGTGCCTTTGGGGACAATACCTCACAGGGTAGTTGAAGAGAACAGTGATAACATACATAAAAAGCCTGTATCCTAGCTAGAACTCATAAAAAAGAAGGTATTATTATTATTAACCACAAAGAAGGGTATTTGAACCTGGGTAAAAATTAAAGACACAAGGATCACTGAGGACACAACGAGTGATCTTCAACATTACGGTAATGATATTCAGAATGGATTAGAGGGGAAAACTTTAACAAAAGCCAAGATTCCACAGTTTCTGCATTTGTCACAAATTGTACTTCCTAAAATGCGTATATGTATAATAATCTGACCAGATACCATCATGGTACAATTAGAAAGCAAAGAGACAGTCTTATTCCAAAATGTCATCTTCTCTAATATGCCCAAGAGCCTTCTACTCCATCATTAGTAGTTCATTCTTCTCAGTTAAGATATCTTGCCCCCTGGGATCTCCTATCACAATGGAACTACTCTGGAAGAGGTAATACATTAAGATATCATCAATTACTAACAATGTATTATACTCTTGAGATTACTTTTCAACCATAATAGTCAAAATATTCAAGGTTATGCAGTGCTAAAAATGTTCCCACAATCTTAATTCCTTTTGATACAACAAAACTTACTCATATGAAGTCTTCAGAATGTCCAGGCGACTCTCCGGGGCAGCTGTCCTCCATGTATTGGCTCAGCACTATAGGTTATCTCATGGCACCTCCATATCAACATGTATCCCGTGATCACCATAGCAGAAGAGAAGCCAGGAGAGTCATGCACTGGTGATTAAATTTTCCTGCAAGAATGTGACATGCACCACTTCTATTCACATCTCATTGGCCTACGCAGGTCACATGGCCACATCTAGCTTCAAGGGAGGCAGAAAAGTATCAGCCTCTCATGTGCCCAGAAGAGGAATTGGATATTAGTTACGTGTATTACGCATGGCACATCAATCAAAGAGGAAATTCAAGGAAGAAAAATTAGACTGCAATTTAGAAAAATTTTGTTAGTGAAATGGATGGGAACAGAGGAGGAGGCATATCTGATGAATCATCATTATCGGTTTCTGGATACACAGATACACAAGTGGCCGTAAGCTCCTAGAAAAAGAAGAGGTGTCAAAAATAGAGACAGAGGTCCCCAAATGGGAGAAAGAAGAGCATATATCCAGCACTAGCTTTGGCTCTTTCACATTTAAGCATCAAGTCATTCATCTTCAAACACTAGGTTGTGATATTCATCATCATTAGAAAGCCAACTGTCTAACGGTATTTTTTTTTATCAATAGTTAAAAGATTTGGAGATGGTGCTGGAGTAGGCATTCTGTATAAGACAGAAAAGGAGGTAGGCTGAAATGAAATAGCAGACCCTGGGCCAAGGTGGGGAGGTTGAGAAAAGAGATAAGCTAGTAACAATAGAAAGTCATTCTGAGTATCAGGAAACGTCACAGTTGTTATTGAGTCCAAACTTATTCTGCTAGCCACAAAACAGGCCAGTAAATCTGGAGACGAGGTGTTTGGGCAAGGAATAATGATTTTATTCAGAAAGCCAGCAGACCGAGAAGATGGGGGACTAATGTCCTAGAGAATCATCTTACCCAAGTCAGAATTGATGCTCCTTTTATACTAGAAAGGGGTTGGGGGTGTGGCTGGTTGTTGCAAACTTCTTCCTGTGGGAATCTTTTGTTTTTACAGCTGTCCACATTGGTCAGGTCATGATGTTCTTGTAAACCTCCAACAGGACAAATGTTATCTTCTGTTCTGCAACTTTTTATCTCTACATGAAAGGAAAAGTGTTATACCCTTAAAGGTCAGAGCCTTGAGAATGGGCTGTTCTGTATATTTCAGGCTATAGGCAACCTTCTGTTACAAAAGTTGCAGAACCAGCATGACTCAGCACAGAAAACAGAGCCCAGAGCTAGAATTAAAGGGACAGATCTAATATAAGGTCAGATTTGTTCTTCCCTATTACACAATGAGAAAGTGAAAAAGCAGGGATAATCTGAAATGCTTTTGAACTGATTTCAGTTCAGGATTCTGGGGCAAAGGAGAGCAGCCTGATACTTCTTATGGGAAAAAAAAAAAAGTGTCTTTGGGGAAGGTAGTTTCAGGAAGAGCCTGGTGATCTTAGTGGGGGTCTACCGTGCTTGCAATAGAAATATCCTGAATAAGGGAGGTGGTTACCCACCCAGCTCAGGACTGCTGCCCAGCTCTATACTTGTGCACTGAGGCAGCTCTAAGGGTTTATCTCTGCCAGTCTCACACGATTCCTCCCATCATTTACCCTCTAGTCCTAATTCACCAGGGGTTTATATTAGATGAATGGTTGGCCATTTTTTTCTGTTTTAACTTTTTTATTTTAGAATAGTTTTAGAATCACAGAAAAAATGAGAAGATAGTGCTGAGAGTTCTCATATATCTCACCCCCAGTTTCCCCTGTTATTTGTGTCTTACATTAGTATGGTACATTCATCACAATCAATGAGCCAGTATTGTTACATTATTATTAACCAATGGATGACGATTTTTAGAAATCAGTTCTACATATGATTTAGAGGTTGGCAGTGGTCACAGTGTATGTTTGTAATGAAATAAAAGGGGGCTTGAAACAGGAAAACTTTACATAGAAAGAATAGAACATTTCAACAACCTCATCTCTGGTAGGCAAACAAGAAGGTCACATACTCAAAGGGTCTCTAAGACCACAATGGGTATTACTTCATTTATGCACTGAAGTTCAAACTCAATGAAGCAACATGAAACTAACAGGGCTATAAAAAGGTTGAGTCCATATCTTAAAACAACCAAACAAAAAATCCAGAGCAGGGGTGGGGGGTGAAAAACCCTAGTCACCAGCAAGGACTCATCTGTCTCATCTCTTTTTCAGTTAATGATTCTGGATACTTTCAGCCTACAGTTCCTGGGTATCTCTTAAATAAGCTTAGCAATGAATCCAGTGGCTCATTCCCACAGGCGGGGACTAGAATTACTAATGTTGCTCCAGGTTGGGCATCTGATAGTCTCAAGTCAATCTCTGGGTACTTGTGTGTCTCCTAACCACACCTTACTTCACAGATACCAAAGACTTTTGCAGATCCTGAACGTCGTCTTCCTGATTTGCTTCTTCAGCTCTCCCTTGAACTCTCAGCCTGCTTGATTGATGATGGAATGGACCTTTTCAGATGTCTCACCAAACAGCTGGACTTTGTCCCTACCTGTATCTACTACTTGGGGGTACTATTTCAAGCCAGATAGACAATTCTATTATTCATTATGTTCAAGCCAGATAGACAATTCTATTATTCATTGACTATGAATATCAATATTTTCAAAGATACCTCCTGCCATTTCTTACCTTTTCCTTAGATACCCACGATGACTGCAATCAGACTTAAAGTCACTTCGTCCATTTGCACACTGTAATCCAAACTGCTGGCTGCCTGCCTTTGTGTACAAATCTGACTATTGTTGGAAAGTCTGATGTCTCAACACAAGTATCCAGCAACATGTGATTAACCTGAGTAGATGTGGAAGCAACAAGAACAGCACACGTGTGTGTGTGTGTGTGTGTGGTGGGGGGATTTATGTTGGGGTTCATCAAAGGATCTATGAAGCATCTGTATAATTGTTAGGGAAGGTCACTGATGGGGAGAGACTTTGGGGTGGTAGATGGGGTTTAGGAATAAGAGAAAAAGGATGCAGTTCAGAAAAGAACCAAGGGTCAGCATTATTTCATAGGACCTACTTCCACTGAAAGAACAGGGGGCTGGGAGATTATCAGCCAGAGAGGAAAAGAGATAATGACCAATTACTAAAGTAAACAAAATGAAGGAGCTGGTCCACTGTTTCCTGAAGCTGGAGATCTAAGTCACAGTCAGTGACTCAGCACCTGTCCCGAGCAGTCAAATCACTGCTTTACAGCCTTAGGTTCACTTTTACTCAAATTTTGTCTGCACCTAAATTTGTGCACAAATCACAAAATAACTTGCTTTAAACTTTCATCTCTGATTTCTAGTTTTCAGTCACGCTCAAGGTTTCTATTTCATTAGCGGAAAAATATGAGAGCCCTCCAGTGGCCAAAAGTAAAACCTATAAATTTATCCCACTTCTAAGTAAAGTCTCTTTAGCCTTGTGGGGGGAAAAAATGGTGTCGCCATATTTCAAAGGCAGAGAACTCAGTGTCAGATAAGGTGGAACTTTTTATTACTGTTCCATTGACTCTCCGATAACTTAAGTAATTCTTAGCACAGCCAGACGAAGGCAGAGCGCTGCGAACAGAATCAGAGGTGAAACATTGCAACACATTTAAGGAAAAAGTCTCTTGGTGTTTTTCCTTAAATGGAGATTTGTTGTTTAAAAGCAAAGCAACAACAAAGAAGAGTTAGCATTCATTACGGTCAAGTTAAAGAACTCATGCACAGAGGAACTTGGACTCCTCTCTTCGAAGATATAAATCTGTACCCCCGAGGAACTGTTCCTAAATTCTTAATAGGGATTTATATAGTTATATGGCTAGACTGTTTTTTTTTTCTTTTTCTGCCCTCCCTCTGGCTTATCTGAGCTGTACACTTTCTCTTCTCCATGCTAATGGAGGGGATCAGTAGTGCAGATAATTGAAAGGTTGTGTGCCAACAAACTGCCTTGTGGTTGCTGCCAAAAGCTCCCCAGCGTTGCATGGCTAATGAAAAGTCAAGCAATGGCAGGGTTCTCATCACACTGCAGCCTAGTATGATAATAATTGCTATTATTTATTGAAGCCTTACTATGTGCCAGATTGTTTTATATCCAATTATCTCATTTCATTCTCACCTACAACTCTATGAAATTAGTATATTCTCTCTTTTATGGATGAGGACACTGAGTCTCAGAGGGTCAAGTCGCTTCCAATGGTCGCTCTAATCGTGTAAATGGTAAAGCCATATTAGCAATCAAGTTTTTTTTTTTTAATTTTTTATTAAGGCAAAGCCCATGCACACAGCTATTTCGCTATCCCACCTCCAAATGCCTGACTGCATCAACCCATGTTTGGGAAAATGTTCTGCAAATGTTGGATTTAGGGGGTGTATTCAGAGCATTGGTCCTGCTTTAACCTCCATAAAGGAATATTTCTAGGCTAGAATTATTATTCATAGGTTTTCCAGATTTGAGTTACTCCTAAAAGTTTAACTAATCTCTGGATGAGGGAAGCGTTTGAGATCCCACATGCAATGGATATATTTTCATCTTTACCTGGGGTTCTCTGTAGAATTGGGCCTATTCACAGCTCCCTTTGTGAATGTCTTTCTTATTTCAGCCTCAAGACCCCATTCAATCCTGGTTCTCTCTTTAGAACTATTTCCAGTTTCTTTCACTGTCATCTCCTCCTCAACCCACCCTTTAAATATTGATGTTCCCAGTGGTGTTCCCCTTTGCCCTCTCCTTGGCTTACTTGATGTGCTCTTGATGTAACTTCAACCAAGATCCAGATTCTAATACTTCACCAGCCTCAATATTCAGTTCTGATCTCACTCCACTGCCCAAGCTCCATGCTTCCAACTGCCAACTAGCTATTTCTATTTGAATATCATATTGGCACTCAAACGCACCAATCTCAAATGCATTGTTCAAAGTGCTAAGAAAATTGTAGTATTACTTGGCAAAGTGCCTTTCTATGAGATATGTGTTACTAACAGTATCATTATCAAAACACAATTAAGCAATGGATGAGTAATGTACAAATTTCAATCTCTTTAGCTGAGAGTATACTGATTGTTTTATTCTAGCTTTATATCAGTCTTTATTTTTAGGCCTTTAATTCCCTCCCTTCTGACACCCCCCCCTTATATACTCTAAGTTAGTTTCTTAATTTTCCACACCCAAGTGTAGACACGATTTTGATTTTAATCTTCTTGTTCTATGCATACTGTTTTCTTCATTTTCTCTTTATCTTGTGAACTTTAGCTCTAAAGTTCATTCCATGTGTTTTTTTGTCCAGGTCTTCAGGCAAAGTTAGTGGTACTTTTATCTGTGATCCTATAGTGCCTTGTATGCATTGGTAATATGTAATTTGTATTTTAATGCAAAAATTAACCAAAGTATCTGTCCTCTCCACTATGAACCATGCAGGGTGAAGATTTATGCTTCTTTTTACTTTTATTATCAAAGTTTCATGGCACACAGAGGGTTGATGAAAGGAAATTATCCACAGCCTCCATCTTGGACATATTCTGGTATGGACAGTATTTAGAGCAATCACAATAAATTGCTTTAATCTCATCTAGATGCCCAATCAGGAAGGGGAAGGAACTTTAGAAATCAACTCCACCTGTATAATTGTGGAGCATTTAGAATAAAATGTAAAAGGGGATTTCACAAGTAAACACCAGCCAGATAAGTGAGGAGCTAAGAAATCAGTAAGGACAAATAATTAAAATTTAAATGAGGTAGAGATTGGCACCAAAGATTAGCATCTCACCTTCTTCCTCAGCCGTTCAAACCAGTCTTCATTTCAGTCAATGGCAGCATCACTGCCTTAGCACTCGCTCCATGTCCCCACTCTCTGATTTGCCCAACTTGAAGATGCTTCCACTCCTTCCCTTTCTTGGTCTTCACTGACGTTGTGCTCTTTTTGCTGCACACAGACGTTCTTGAACCTCAGATGCACAAGAACCCAGGAAAAGCAGACACAGAGGCAACAAGGGGGTAGGAGACAAGTTAGAGATCACTACTGTGAAAGTGGAGATTGGAATAGCACCGGCACATGGGAAAGCTGGACCTGGGGACTGATTCAGATTAGAGCATCCTCACAGATGTCAGTGGCAGGAGTTCGGGGAGACACACCATACTGTCCCACTTTTAGCTTGTGCCATGTATCTACTCCAATGTTTTTGTTCAACGAACTTCTTGTGTCTTTATTGTATACTTTTTGGTCTCAAAGTTTCTACTTGAACATGTTTTCTGATGTCTCAAGTTAGTCATCATCCCTGACTCTTGAGTTTGACTTGCCATATTTCTCTGTGGAAGAGATAGCTATTTGTTCCCCAGCTTCTGTTCTCTCTTTCTAGGATAGTAGTTTTTAACTCTGTCAGACTAAATGCCTAATTTTCACACTGAATATTTCACACTGTTGCCTTTACTACCCTGAAATTTGTAAATATAACTTACTGTACAAGTACTCTGAAAAGAATCAATAATGTCCTAAATATAATAGAAAGAGAAGGCGAAAATAAAAGTGATTTAAAATAATTTATAAAATAATTTATATGACATTTAAATTAAATGATAAAAATTCAATAATTTTAAAAACAATTTTTATGACATTTAAATTAAATTTATTTAAAATAATACACAATTCAATACATAAATGCTCAGGCATAGACAGCTATGACAGAAAATGAAATAAAGTCATAAGACGGTTAGACTGAAACTTAAACCAGGATGAATGTGCCACTTACAAATGGGGACTGATATAGTACCTTACGTTGTCCTATATAGATGGCTTAAATACCATGAGCAGCATGGTTATAGATGGTGTGTTTTTTTCCTGAAGAGGTGAACCGTTCTAGCTAAAAGTACAAATATAACCAAATACAATTCTCCCTTGACTGAACCAGTAGTTATACCTCTAAAAAATTCATTGTGTGCTACCGTCACACATTTATACAGAAAGTGGAGTTAAGCTCTACACTTGGAAAATTATAATTTTTCCCACCTACTTGGACGTCTTCAGGATTTTCAAAAGTTGTGCAGAATACAAGCCAACTCTTTATTGGCAAGGCTGTTCTGGACACCGAAGTTCATCCGACCACCTTGGACCCTCCAACTAAATGACAGAAAGACTCTCTAGTCATATGTCAAACAGAAACACCATCACACACATCTAAAATCCTACTTGACAGATGAGTTGAAAACTACTGTTTTATATGAATAGAATTCCTGATTTCTGACCAGGTATCCAGCCGCTCAGAACATGCTAGACTACACTTTTCTGGCCTCTGTGCTGACTAAGTGTAGTCATGTAACTGTGTTCTGGTCGATGGATGAGTGCAACTTTCATATTTTGCTCTAAAAAGAGAAAGATATGTCCTGTTCTTCTTTTGCTGTCTTGCTGGTTTGAATTAAAATGCAGTGGGAGACATGTTTTACCGTATGGTGAGCGCGTCCTGTTAGGACTAGAAAGTAAGGAGACGAAAGGGTCTTCAGTCCCTGATACTGAGGAATCGCCTAGCCTGTGGCGACACCTCTGATGTCCTGCCTCACATCTCTTTATCTCTGACTTCAACTGCAGCTGCCGTGGAAAGTTCTAGAAGAGCTCTGCCTCACTTCAGACTGACAGTGCCCTGCATCGAGTCTTTTCTGTATGTCTTCACTTCTTTCCACTTGGTCTCTCTTGTAATTTAAACACGAGGAGGAACTTGCTCAGACAGTACATGTGCAACCGGGACGTGCGTGGGTCTTCACATCCTCAGAGAAAACTGTCAACCAATTGGAAACGGGTAACACTGGATACATTTTCCTGCTTCCCCCTTTCAGGCAGACAATTCCGGTAGAACATTTTGAACACTTCTCATAAGCTCCCTGCTGAATCTAAATCCTAGAGCCCTTGGCTTCTGTTAACTGCTGTAGACATTTTAAAGAAAGAAAGCAACCAACTCAGGGTACAGGGATGAAACAAGACACCTCTTCTGTGGCAATGATGAAAGCAGCCCTCACCTCCTGCATCCACAGGTCAGAGGTACCAAATCATGATCAGAATTTTACTGTGAGGTTGTAATTGCAGGGGATACAAAGGATTCAGGTTGTGCAGCCACAAAAGGTCACTTCTGTCAGAGACAGGGGCCAATAGGAAAGAAATGGGACCCTGAGACTTGTGACGGAGACATTTGGATAAAAGAGTCTGAAAGCCTTGAATTCCTATATCCCCTTAAACAACCTCTGGACCACCAGAAGCACCCCAGTCCTAACTGGAGATAAGCCTTTCTTTACCAAGGAAACATGCAAATATGTTAATAAATTGAGATAAGTGCTTCAAACGTTGCTTGTTTTCTGTCCCTTATTAGCTCCAGGCCAAAAACTAAGATCAGAGCTCAGTGTACCCCAAGTCGTTCAAGTTTCACGATGAAAAATCTTACTCAACCGAAACAATTTTTGTACTTGGTTAGAAAATAGAAACAGAAAGTTGATCTGAAAGGAGTTAGACTTGGGGGCAAGGGGCAAGGTACATGCCTACATACACCCTGTAGTCATTTTCCAGTTGCATAACTGAAATGTATATTCTCAGTCGTTAGCAGAACATTCACACTGATGTTCTGACCTGCAGAGTTTCAAAGCTATTATGGTAAAAAGAGCTGGTGGAAACTCCTGAAACAGCTCCTGCAAACCACTTCTTGCCATTACAGTAAAACAGAAGTGATAATGCATTCTTGGGAGGATTGTAAAGATAAGGGCCATTCTCAAAGACAAAGTTTGCAGGAGTGTGGTCCTCAACCTAGCCCCGTTTAGTTCAGCTCCTGGGGCCCTGCAGCAACCACAGGAATCATAACCAGAGGCAAGTAATTATGAACCACTACCAACTTCATCAGTTGGTAGCCCCAACAGAAACTCCTGTGCTGAATGTGGGATCTTTGCCATAACTGACACTTGAGATAGACCTATTAATCTGGCGAATGTGCTCTTTTCCATCACCCAGGAACTGTTCACATCTGCATAGAGACAACAGCTGTCCAGATTCATTGTCTTGTCCGAGCACTAGATTAACTCTCTTGCTCTCTGCCACAAGATAATATGCAGGGACCTTAATCATCTTGACGGTCCTCAGAACATCATGTTAATCCACTGTATGGATGCCTAATGATGATGCTAATTGGCCCTAGTGGACAGAAAGTGGCAAATACTCTGGGTACTCTGGTGCCCACATACATAGGTGCCAGACACATACATGTCAGAGTGGTGGAAGGTAAGTTCCCCCAGATGGCAGGGACTTGCCACATCAGTAGTAGTTTGTGGGGATATGAAAGTCTAGGGTATGAGTGAGCATCCATTCTGTGTACTTTGCACTTCGGGCCCTTTGGATTTTGAAAGTAGCATACACGAGGCCTGGGAACATTGCTTTGACCTAATTACTGAGTGGCTCATGGAACTGTCAGTTTGAAGTGAGTCAGCCCACATCCTCAGGTTCTGGAGTGTAACTGAGAGTTGCTCTTCATGTGCTTGATCACAGTGGTTAATGAACAGTTTCAGCGGCCATGATCTCACGAAGGGCAAGGCAAACTGTGGACTCAGACTATTCAGAAATGAAGGTCTTGGTCACCCCACCAAGCAAGCAACCTATCAGCTGAAGGGTCAGGCAAGAGTAAAGGAAATCCAGACTGTATGGTGGAAGGAAGATATTTTGAATATCAGTCAAAGCCTCTGGACCAGTAATCTCAAGGGATCATCAATGAGACTGTAATTTGTTTCACGAAACTCTTGTTTGTTAAATCTCTTGTAAGTGTTGCAGCTAGCTGCTACCTTGAAGACTCATTGATAGCTTGGCGTGAACAAATCTGGACAATGCAAGGGATGGACTGTATCAGACGCCTTTGTGCCCCAACCCACATCATCTCAGCAATCTCCACGTGATTCCAGCCACCATAAATGACAGTGCGGAGCTCCCACAGACATCAAGTATATTCATGCTGACAGTGCTTCCCTTCAAGAATGTTCCACAGGTCTTTGGTTTCTGCCCCAGAGGCTCCCCAACACCCTGGACACTGACAGGAACTTGCTTTAGCAGCATGCATTCTACTCTAGGAAGCTGGAGAGTTATCACCCAAGGCCAGTCTTGAAATGATGAGGAATGAGAATTGGTGGGTAGATGCCCCCACCTCCCAACCTTCAACGAGACAATTCTGGAAGGCATTTTGTGAGTTTCTCAGGTGGTCCCAGTGAAATCGAGGCCTCACCCAAAGGTGGCATCAATAATATATTCTTATAATGGTTTGTCTCCTTCCATGTCTTACTTCCTCTGAACCTCATTCTTGTTCTCTGAGTAAGTAAAATGACCTGCAAATAAGGTTTTATCATAGGTATGTGTTTGGGAGAACATAAGTTAAAACACTAGCCCTGGATTGCTAACTTTTGGTCTGATATGGAAGAAATAAACATACATTTATGCCATCATCATTTTGGTCAAAATTTATCCAAACTTATATGCCCCTATTCTAATGTGACTAATATTCTAATAGAAGTCCTACATATTTCTATCTTGGTGTAATTTTTCTAGTTTCAATTTCTGCATCTGACTCTTTTCTTTTACTGTTGTTTGTTTGTTTTTTAAGTTTAAATTCTAGGGAGAAAGACTCTGATGTAGCTCATCCTTTCGTACCAGGTCAATCCATAATGTGGATATAAATTGACTGATCTCATGGAAGAAGTGTATTATTGGATGAATTAACTATTTCTAGGAAGGAGGGATGAGGTGCATATGGTAATAAACGCAAGGCTCCTTCTTCATGTAAGAGTGTAAGTGAGACAGTTTCCCCCAGAAGGAGCTGTGAGCCTGGTCAGCCTTATGACTGATTGGAATAACATAGCCCTCCAAGACTTTACATCTTCCCCAGGCATCTCGTATTTCCATCTTTTCCCCTTCATTTCTATGACCACGGAACCACCCCATATTTATCAAGTTTGGCTGGAGAACACAAAAGTCTACAATAGCTTCCATTCATTCAACTTCGTCACACTTTCATTCAGCTTTCAGAACTGTGACATATTAAGCTTTCCATTTTTATCATTATCTGCTCCTGTTCAAGTATCCACTGTAGATATTTCTTGTCTGTACATCAACTCTAAACCACTAAGCCTAATGTTTAAAGGCATTCATAACTGCATACTGGAATGCAAGTTTCTTTAGGGCAAGGCTGTATCTTTTGCTCCCCTAAATACCTCCTTGAATTTCTGCAGAATCCCAGGCAAACAAGAAGTGCTCAGTAAATGTATGTCGAATTTAGCCTAATAGATGCTTCTGAATCTTTCATCTATCATCTCTTAGACACTTAAGGAAATCTCCAACCTGAGAAGACAAATATAGTATTTTCCAAATGAGAAATCAATCTAAACAACATAAGAAGGGTATACAGCATCAAAAAAGAACCATTATTAAATGATATCAACAGAAACTGAGGGAGGACGAAATAGATTGTATATTAGCAGAGGTTATGTCAAGGGACTAGGTAATTCCAGAGTTATTCTTGATTTTTTTACTCAACTAAAAGACTAATGTACATTGTTACTTGATCAATTTCATTAATTCCTTTGCAGTTAATCACTAACATGAACCAAAAAAAGATGCATGGAAATTGGTCCACATAAAAGACACAACACAATATTTCTGAAAAAAAAATTTAATTAAACACCATTAACTGACTTTTACTTACTGTAACTTTTTGTTAACAATATTTTTAAATGCTTCTATTTTAATAATAAAGATTGTGTGATTAAAGTTGGCATTTTGTTATGGGCAAGGGCATCTTGCTAAGGGCAAGATAATTTAGCCTCTTCACTCCTGTAATAATGATCAGCACAATTCTACTTCTAGTCAAGTCAGGTAGGAAAACCCATTCCCAGTAGCCAATGAGGCTTCTGGTTGCCCTACAAAGTTTTTTGGGACACAGACCCCTTTAGGTTCTGTTGAAAGTGATGGAGTCTCTCCCTACAGGAAGAAAGAAATGTATCCATAACATATTGCCTACAGTTCTTGGCCATGAGGGGTTCTTAGACAAGCTGAGACCCATTCATTGACCCTTAGAGGGTCTTCTATTTCAAACCTCTGCCTTAAGAGAGGTTTTCAAAGTTACAGTGTGCTCCTAGGGAACGTGGTTACACATTCATTCAATTATCATAAGGCCCTTCCCTGTGTCAGATACTGTGCTGTGTCCTGAGAAAATAGATAAATAAAACACATTTGATTCCATAAGGGGACTTACAAAAGGGTATGGAAAGACTAAAATGAGCAGACGTGCTATGAGATTACTGTGATAGCAGTCCACCTTAGGGGAAAATGATTTGAGTCATATTAAAAGGTAGAATATGGAGTCAGACTGTTTGGGGTTGAAATCTCACTTGTCCTTTTAAAACAAATACAATTTTTTTGCAAGCTATTAAGCTCTCTGTGCCCCAGTTTCTTTTTCTATATATTGCAGATGATCATATCTGCAGTTCATTGCATTTTGGGGAGAATTAAATGATTTGACGTATATAAATCATTTAGAACAGTGCCTGGAACATAGCATAGACTCAATAAATTAAGATTATTAAATTGAGATTTTAATGATGATTATTGTACTCATTGCGGAGAATGCATTCAGCTGGAAAAGCCCCTTACATGACTGAAATGGAGGAAATGGCTATCGGGGGGCAGGGCTGGAAGTGGAGTGAGGAGCTACAAGCATGATGCACTGTTTCCCTTTGGGATTTATAGGTCCTCAATCTTCCAGTCTTCCCCAAAAGACTCAGATATGTGATGCTTTCCTCTACGAAGGATCCATTACTGTAGCAAATATTTGCAGCGAGCACTACTGTGCAAGCAGGGTGAGTGACTTGCACAAGGTCACGTGGGGAAGTGCCCACAGAAAGACAATGACCCTCCTAACCCTAGCCTGGTTTCTTCTCCAGCACACCAGATGGACTTCCAAATGAAAATCCATTTATTTGATTTATCCAATGAAGCACACATCCTTTCAAGATGACAAAAATTATCTCAGACGAGCATTAGAGTAGATATTTTTTTTTCCTAAAGGCATGGAGCCAATATTTGCAATACAATAAGAAAGTCATCAGAATTATTATCATGACATGATAGGAGATACCAACTACTTGCTGTTTACTTCAATCTCTTCAGTAATAAGTGCATTCATTTTAAGAAAATTCATCCATGTTCTTTTAGTTATAGTGATAAATGAACAAAATTTTCATATAACATTAAGCATCATGCTTTTAACTAATAGTTCTAGTATAGACTTCAGTTCCTAAAGTATCACTTTAAAAAATACTTTCCTATATAATCCAAACAAAGATTTCATTTCTGCTTCTTGCTCTTTTATCCTAAATCTTTGTTTTGAGAATTGAGTGAGACAATGTATGTAAATTACCTGTCACGGTGCCTGAATTAATAGGAGCCTTATTAATAATAATATCAATAATAACAACCTGTATTACTATTCTCATAATATCTTAACTATAGCAACAATGGATTTTTTAATACTCAAATACAAAATATTTATAGGTACAGTGGATGAGCCAGACCTGACCCACAAGCAGAGGGGACAACAGGTATACTTTCATGGTCAGCAGAGAAGACTCATTCCCTTAAAAATCCTTTCTTGCTTTTTGAAGTTCATATTTGAAATTCCACAGTCAGAATTTCAGACTTGATTGAAATTTAGTCTTACAACTATCTATAACTTCCCCCAGCTCTGCCACTGAAGGCTAGAAATTTAAGTTAAATCAATCTTTTTCACTTAAACATGAAAAACACCCAAAGAGATTCCATTGGGGCTGTGCACGTGGAGACTAAACACAGAAGGTGTCTGGTGTAATGAAAGTTAGACTTCAGACCACAGTGCTTCAGGGAGAGGACTATGGTCATGCCCTGAAGCATCGTTGTTTCCCACGCTTCTGGTCTCAAGCCTCTCCTTGTCCTTCCCTCCCATGTGATCTCATTCACTTCAGGGTTGAACTGTCCGCCTGCTGAGGATCTCACACTTTCTAGACCAGATTACCATTCTGAGAGGCTGGTTGCTACAGACAGCTGCCTACAAGATCTCTCCATGAGCCTCTCTGGGAGCATCAGCGTTCCCTTTATGCGCCCCATCACACTCACCATGATGCCATGGCAGCGAGAACGAAGTTTCTTGTTCATTCATTCATTCATTCATTCATTCATTTACTCACCCATTATTCAATCAACGAATGGGTGGTTTGTGTTTAGATCCCAGGGAACAGAGCTGTGCCTGGCCAGAAAAGGTGGCCGATGAATGTTGAATGAATGAATAAATAAATGTTGAAGCAAGTGAATAAGTGAATGACCAAAAATAAAGCGGCTACAAGGCTAAAGAGAAACTTCCACTTCACGAATAGACTCAGGCTGGTCCTGGTTGCTGATAATCAGAAGCTGCCATCAAAGGCAAATGTATGACTGTCTCTATTCCGGAACATCGTGCAGCAGGGTTCAGGGAAAGGCAGTGTGATGAGAGGGAGATTAAGCAGTTTGATATCATCAGTCTCCAATCACCATTTCTCATGGTGGACTGAATGATGAATGCGGGCCTGTCAGGCATCTATCGAAATTCCTGGAACACCTGTCTCCTGACTTCCAGGGAAGCTCTTCTCTTCTATTTCTGAGCAGAAGTGAGGAAATGTATTTCAACCTTAACTTTATCTCAGCAGCTCAAGAAACTGGTTTTATTTCTTGGAATTTCCCATTAGGAGGCTGTTTGATTATACTTCCTTTGACCTCTTGAGTAGCTAGAACTGGGTTGGAGTGTTGTTTGACTAGATCATTAATATGTCCATAGAGGGAAATATACCGTGGTGCTTTTAAAAAAATAAGTGTCAAAGGGAAGAGCAAGCGTTTTTCATTTGAAGCCAACATCAGAAAATGGACCTGGGGACCAAAAAATGGCTGAGGAGTCTGGCTCAGGCTTTCCAAGAGGCAAAAACAAAGCAGAGATCTAGCTTTTCCAAAATATTTTCCAAAAATATTCTGTAGGCATCCCTGTGGATTTCAGGGATAGAAGACAATCATAGTCAGTTAGAGCTAGAAAGGAATTTAGTATCTAATGCAACATTGGCAAGTTGCTGATGTTGAAGTTAAGTCCTGGAGTTTTGAAGTGACTCGTTCAAGATTATTCAGCTATATGATTGTAGAAGCGAGAGCAGAACCATGTTGGTAGATTCCTCTCCCATTCTTTTCCTTCTTCCCTTCCTCTCTTTGGTTTGGTTTTGCTTTGAATTCTACCGCATGGTCTTCAGAAAATGCACTGTCTTCTGACATATATAAACTTACATATTTGGTCCATATTCACCAATCCTCGCTGAGTATTATGTGTAAGATACTATGTTCAACATAGTGGGGGGGTCAAAGATGAATTAGACACTCAGTCTTTGTGAAGCATACAGTCTGCTCTCTAATAGGATAATGTGCTGGTTTCAGAAGTAATCTGTAGTGTAGAACCAATGAAAGGAAAGGGTTCCTGGGGACCTGGAGACTGGATCTGCTCTAGTGTGCTGTAATAGAATCTGACTGTGTGTTGCCAGCCATCATTTTGGTAACCATCCTTACAGGCATCCAGGGAATCTCCTTTTCGGGTGGTAAGCAAGATGCACATTTGCTCACCAATCCTGCATTTTCCATTTCTTAGAACTGTCATCGCATATTTCTCCAGGGGTCTCTGGCTTCATTCACTCAAATCCCAAATTAAATCCCCCATGATCATTTTTGTGCAGGGAAAGAAGCCGTCCTCACAGTAACTGGAAAGACTCATAAGTGCCTTCAGAAAGGATTGGAGCTATAGGGTTCGTTAAAGATTAGGTCAGAAGTTGAACGCTTGCCTGAAGGTGTATTTTGTTTGACCTAGCTAATGTTGACCCATATAGTGCTTTAAATTTGAACCATTTGCCAACATATAAATAAAGACTGGGAAATTTCACCTACCAATCTGGATTTCCAGATTCCACAGAAAAATTGGAAATTCTGCCCACACTGGGTCTGCCTTTCCACAGGGCAATAATTGCTTGGAGATTAGAAGCCACCAGTCCTTTAGACACAGCATGTACTTTCTAGCTTGCCACAGTCCCCATCACTTAATAATACTCTTAAAAAGCAGAGGTCCAGTGCAAGATATCATTCATCGTGCATCACTCACCTGTCTCACTAGCTTGTGTCAACATCTGGCTTTATTGGTATTGAACTACTTGCCACTGCTTTAGGTAATAATGACGATGCATTTGATTAGTTTAGAAGTTATTTAAATTTGTTTACATTAGCTTTATTTGATTTGTATGCAATATTTACAAATTGCTTTCTCGTAAGTTATAGGCAAGTTTATGAAATGCATGAGATAGTTACAGTTATGCCCATTTCTCAGCTGAAAACATTGAATCTTGGATCAGTAAACTAATTTGGCTAAGGGTATGCAGATACCCTCAAATTACCCAGCCGAAGGCTCTTTATGCGACTTCTCCACTTGGCAGTCATGGTGATAGATGCTAAAACCCTAAAAGTAAGAAACAAGTACATACATGTCTTTTGGTTTCCATATCACTATACTGCTGTTGAAGCAAGCCTATGTGAATAGACAATAATAGTCATTTCAACCACATTGAAATACCAATATTAGCCTTTAATTCAGGATACCTTGTATTTTCAAACAGATAACATTTATTATTGCAATTATTAGAATTTTAACTTAAAATTCACCATTAAATGTTAGAGCTATTGAAAAAGTGTGTATAATTTGGTCTACCTTTTCTTTTTTTACAGATTATAAGACTAAAAGTCAAAGAAACAAATGGCTTGATCATGGTCATATAGAGTTGGTATGAGAACCCAGGTCTCCCAATCCTAAAAATGCTCTTGTTCTTCATTGAACTTTATCTATTCTTTAAGAAGACATATGGGACACATCAAATAAATTAAAGATGATTCTTACCTGCCCTCAAGGAATGTAAACCTTCTGTATAGAGCTGCAAAATAAAATCCATTAAAGAAAGCAACACAGGACCATATCCAGTTCTGCCATATTACACAAAAGATGAATTATATATTATGCTGTGAACGATATGAGAAAAAGTCCTTGCTAAAATTCATGCAGATGCAGCTGCATAGAGTCTTCACCTTTTTTTGTTTTTCCTTTGGAAGGTTTTGGGGTAGAATACACAGAGATTACCCAAATACAGGCAGAGACAAAGAGAGCAGAATCCAGGAGCAAAGAGAACAGGGTTATGGCACTAAACCGCCCAGAAGGGGAGAAGGGAAGTACCTCCAGCTGGGGAAGAGCATCCAACCTGTTAGGTGGGATATAACCATGTGGCAATAGGCAAGGAATCTGCCTCAACATTAGGAGATACAACTTGAGTCCAGTCATAGTTTCAGTAATAAGAGGGAGAGCTCTCCCTACGGGTTGTGGGACTTGACACAAGACATAACAAGTTAATGAATGCATTTATCATACTTACACATTTTTTGACTGATACTAGAATTTCAGGTTAGGGGAGGCCCACTGTAGAAGGAGGGCTGGGGGTAGAGTGGTGTGTTCTGTGGCCCTTGGTCCTCTGGTATGTAAGAGTCCACGACTTTCAGACAGCTTCTGAGGACAATGAAGAGTGCTAGCCAAGATTCCAGGGAAGGGCTGTCTCAAGGATATAGTAGTTTGCCAGGCAGTCAAGGATTGATCTTCCAGCTCTCTGGTGGGATGCGGAAGTGCTAGTTAGAGAGACCAACACAGAAGACAGGTAATGCAAACCGCGTCAGCACGAATGAGGGCGTCACCACAGCGGACATGCGAGACGGCTGGGAGTCAATGGACAAAGGCCTCTCAGGACTGGATCACAGTCCAGCATCTCATTCTATAAACATAGAGCTGAGATCATAGTCTACCAGCCGATGGGTGTAGGCAGGCCATGTGCCTCCCGCTCTAGTCATGATCACCTCACAACCTGAGCCAGCCTGGATGTGGCATCAGTGGCTGTCACTGGGGGACGCTGAGGACACCAGACTTGGAAAATAAGAATGCTAATAATTTACATTTGTTTCTACGCATTAGGAAAAAAATAAAAATTCTCAAATCAGTGGAATGTTTATAGTGCACATTACAATGAATCCAAAGATAGTGAAAATCCAAACTAAGCATTATCTCACATGTTTCTCTCTTAACAAGAGGTTATACATTTGATTAATTTAATTTTTTTTTTCATTTGTATGAAGCGTCTGCCACTGGCACTACATCTCTATCTCTGCAAGCATTAGCCAATTACACAGGAACGTTAAGCATTTCCACCACCATTCTTCATCTTTCAAAAAACAGCTCTCTATATTGTTGTGCAAGAAAGAATACCTATAAAAAAATCAGTTTTGGGGGTTGGCATTGTAATTTGAAAGCATCAGGAATAAGAACAGAGAATGGGAGCACATACACTTAAATGCTGAATGAGAACTCTTTCCTTTCAGAAACAAACCAACCAACCGCAACAACTGATGTCCCACGGTTTCCATGTGCTTGACTCCACGTGTTTAACAATGCAGTGGTCCCAGCTTTCTGTAAGCCTGAAATATATGAGCAGATCATTTGATTTTAGTTGTGCTCTGGGAGTCCTCTCTTCCCACAAGGCATTGAGTGAGAAACACACCTCAATCATCTGCAAAGGATTATCTCCTTTAAATTGGAACATGACAAATCTTTCACTGAGGGGCAAAGGCTGGTTTGCTTTTGATGTATTAATGAAACCAACAACAACGCTTGATACCTATGTAGGCTTTATAATTTACATGGTGTTTTCACATTCATTTTCTCATTTCATGGCCACAGAATCCTTATAAGGTCAGTAGGGCAAGTATGATCATCTCCACTTTACAGCTGTGCTGAGACACAAAGAAGTAACACAACTTGCACAGGACTGCCCTGCTAGTGCACTTGGAGAGATAAGACTAAAATTGAGGCTTCAGAACCCTTTGTGTGTGTGTGTGTGTATGTATGTGTGTGTGTGTGTCTGTATGTGTACATATTTGCGTGTGTATGTGTGTGTGCATCTGTATGTGTACATATTTGTGTGTGTATGTGTGTGTGTCTGTATGTGTACATATTTGCGTGTGTATGTGTGTGTGTCTGTATGTGTACATATTTGTGTGTGTATGTGTGTGTGTCTGTATGTGTACATATTTGTGTGTGTGTATGTGTCTGTATGTGTACATATTTGTGTGTGTGTATGTGTCTGTATGTGTACATATTTGTGTGTGTATGTGTGTGTGCATCTGTATGTGTACATATTTGTGTGTGTGTATGTGTCTGTATGTGTACATATTTGTGTGTGTGTATGTGTGTGTGTATGTATGTGTACATATTTGTG
Source organism: Camelus dromedarius (assembly GCF_036321535.1). Classification (NCBI taxonomy): domain Eukaryota; kingdom Metazoa; phylum Chordata; class Mammalia; order Artiodactyla; family Camelidae; genus Camelus; species Camelus dromedarius. The sequence goes on along the minus strand of NC_087458.1, from coordinate 12,956,104 downwards.
TGAGTGTGTATTCTACTTCACTCATCTTATCCCAACAGAAAATGAACGAAAAGAATTTTTTCTCTCAGTTACCCCAGGAAAGGTTTCTGTTACAAAATTCTTTCCTTTGTCCTCTTAAAAAAGATAGATGAATTTATCAAAAAAAGAGATAAAGCCAAGGCAGCTGCTTTGCTTAGGCTGAAGTGGGTTGTGGGAAGGAGGGCACGAGGAGAGGTGGACAGAAAGGAAGAGGATGGGGCTGGCAGGAACCCTGAACATCTATGGAAGAATTCAGGGGGGCCCTGATGAGGAACACACTTGGATTTTTTTTCCCTTCAGAGTGAAGTCTTCGCAGTACAGCTTTGCTTTCTTGGATGGAAGTCCCTGAACATCAATTCAATCCGTATCAACATGTATTTATTGCACAAAAAACCATGTGTTCAGTCATGAACCTGGCACCATGGGGGGCATAAAAAAAGAACATATTACGCAGTGCCCACAATATAAAGGAGCATGCAGTCTTACAGAGAGGGGAGATAGTGGCAGTTTATATGAAGCAGTTGAGAAAGATGTAAATACAATATAAAGCAAAGTGATGAATGGAAGCCCCAACATGTATGGAACAAATAAGAGATGTACTAGGAAATCAGGCAGCAGAGAAATTATTACTCACAGACGTTTTGAGTGAAAGCTTTATAGAGAAAAAATGGGGCTGAAAATGAGTAAGAAAGTATTGAATCACTGAGTTAGAATTGGCAAGTTATGCTGATAATAGCCTCCAACCTGCTACCCAAAGCCAGAGCATCTGGAGTTTTGGGGATCCATGCGTCTAGCTTCAACTTGAACAGTTCCAGATACAGAGATTCTTACAACTAGGAGACATATCCAACCATGTCTTACTTACTCTCGTTAAGTCCTTCCCTGTTTTCAGCTCCATCCTATCTCCTTCATCTGCTCGTCCTTTGGCCCTGCAGGTGCTCTCCCATCTCTAGAACCATCCAGAATGATCCTAGCTCATCCTCCACAGAGCACACCTTGAAGTGTTTGAAGAGAGTCCCCACATCTCCCAAAGTCTTCTCCTTTCCAGTCTGAACATCCCAAGAGTTTCTGCCTGTTGTCAATCCAAAATCTTTGCAGTAGGTTGAAGAAGAGGATTGCCAATGTGGTTTTTCTTTTGTCCACGAGGAGCCATTTCCTGAGCATGTGGTTCTACACAAATGTGAGTATTCGTAAGGAATATTATGAAGGTCCAGGTGGATGGAAAGATGTTTCTCATTTTTAGTTTGCTGCTTTCATATAATCAAAATTTTTTGTCCCTGTGATTTTTTGTGATTCCTCCACTCACGTTTGATAAGTTAACCAGTGGTTAGAAGTGTCAGCATGTACGAGTAACTTATGTATGCCCCTGAAGTCGGAATCTGGAATATATCCTTCCAGGTTGAAGGAGCAGATGTGTTTTTAACACTGAATCTTTACTCCTTGAGACACAAGCCTTTGACTTTTTGATACACAGAGTGATACTCAGTGCTCACAGGCAGGGCACAACTTGTCCAAGGTCACTGCACACGGAGTGTGGTTGATGTCAGCATGAAAACATAGACTTTATTAACTAAAACAGTCTTAATACATCAGCCGGCCCAACTTTTCTCCTTTATTTATAGACATGGAGACAAATATGTCCGGCGTTTTATCCCAGAAACTGTTGAGAATATGCTTCATGTGGGTTTATCAACCCCCGTCAATTTCTCTAATGCCTCCTAAAGTTAGGCTCAGTTTTCAGACTGCAGTGATCACATTATTTTGTCCTATAAAGCCCCCGAGAGATCCATTCAGAGGCCTGTGATATGCCAGCCACGAAACCATTACGTGTGCCTGTTCAGAAGCAGGACTTGGGGTAGAGTTTTTCAAATTGCTTTTAGGAACCCATTATCGAGTCGCTGCCAGCACTGAATCAGCCGGATGGGAGACTGAGAGCTGGACAAGGTCTCACATTGCGAAGAGAAGTTAAGTCAAAATATTGGAGTGACTGGGACCCTGATCAATTTTGTCCTCATTAAAAATAGATAAACAACTATTTTTCACTTCCTGATTACAGAGACCATGCTACCAACTATGAAGTATTCCAAAAACAAATTGAAACAGAATCCACGTTTTTTGATGTAACGTTCAGTCCATAAAAAATATAAGAAATCAAGAAACTAATTAAATGACACTAGAAATAGACAAATTCAGAATATGAACGATTCTGACTTAATATCTTCAATAAGTCAATCAGTAAGCTAATAACTAGAAAACACAAATTAAAAAGGGGAAGGACACTAGATGGTTCTGGATTAAGAGAAACTTAAAAGATATTTACAGATATAAAAATCCAGTAAGTAGACTTTCTTTGTATTCTGATCGAACAAGCTACCTATAAAAAATCATTTTTTAGACAAATGGGGCACTTCAATGTGAACTGGACATTAGACAGGATTTAGAAATTATTGTTGATTTTGTTAAGTATAATAATGGTATTTTGATGATGTAAGACAATATTTCCTTTGAAATGCAAGCTAAAGCATTTGGAGGAAAAATGAAGTCTACTATTTGATTCAAATTTCTGTAATAAAAAAACTGAGGTGGAGTCATGTGAAGGACAATGAGTCAAATGAAAATGATGATGGCTCTTGAAGCTGGGGGATGTCACTTTATTTTTTGGTAAGCATGGATATTTTTATAATGAAAAGTTGTTTTTTTTTCCTTAAATCAGAGTGGTAAAGAGGAGACATAAGACTGAAAGTTTCATATTTTAGATGACTGACACTAAGCAAAGTGACCAAGTAGAGGCATTAAAAACAGTCTGAGGACATTTCAAATGACCAGTGACAATCACCCTTTTGGCTTCTGAGGTTTAGTGAGAACTTGTTCTTGATTGTAAGTTGAGAAATTAAAAAAAAAAATCAGTTGTTAGAAAGCATGTTGATTCTTCCTGAGAGGAGGAATTCCAATAGTGATTATGGACATAGCTTTATTCCTATTCTTATCTCTAGACTTGACTAACGTAATCTCTGCTCATAAAAAGATGTTATCATTCAATTTCACCAGTTTAGGGATAAGAATTTAAAACTCAGAAAGGAAGGAAGGGAGGAAGGAAGGAAGGAAGGAAGGAAGGAAGGAAGGAAGGAAGGAAGGAAAGAAGAAAGAAAGAAAGAAAGAAAGAAAGAAAGAAAGAAAGAAAGAAAGAAAGAAAGAAAGAAAGAAAGAAAGAAAGAGAGAAAGAAAGAAAGAAAGAGAGAAAGAAAGAGAGAAAGAAAGGGAAAGAGAGAAAGAAAGAGAGAAAGAAAGGAAGAAAGAAAGGAAGAAAGAAAAAGAGGAAGAAAGGTAGGAAGAAAGAAAAGAAAAGAAAAGAAAAGAGAAAAGAGTGGAATAAGTGGATTAACAGGGAATGAGAACATTACCCTAAAACCATGTGTTGTTTGTGACCTCATCTTGCCCATCAGGAAGCCTCCAAGCAATGTCAGATGTAAGAGGAACAAACGTTTAAATGGGGTTAGTGTAGGAGCATCCTAATGACCACAGTAAGCTGACTCTGCTTGCCCAGACCCTGCTCCAACTGGTGCCAATTTGAACACATTTTATTTTTGCTCACCAGATGATCGTATCTCACAGGCATAGACAATGCTATTCAACTGGCTCTTTTGCTGGCTGCATTTGGCTGAGGATTGTTGGAAAAATGGGCTGTCAGCCAGGAGGCTTCTCTCTCTTTGTCAATGGTTTGAGATACCTGTCTCCTTTATGGGCAGGCAGAAAATTCTCTATCTGCTAGGTTCTGGTGCTCACAGACATCTCCCTTTGTTTCATCAAAGAAATCGACTAAAGGGATCTTTATTTTCCTGAGCAGAAAAGTCAAGAGTGGCTAATGCTGGCATTAAAATCCATCAAACACAATCGTAAATCACTTACTAGTTTCTTGGTCATGCTACAATTTAGGTTGAAATTTTGACTGGCCACATTAGATGACCAGTCTTAATATTTGACTGTTGTAAGGCCAAGGAAAGAACTTTCCTCGATCAGTCATTTATTTATTCTAAACCCTCCAAGCACCAGGCACAGTGCTAGGTGCTGGGGACATGGTTGTGGAAATGACAGGCATGGTTCCTACTAATATAGAATTGACAATCGAGGGGAGAGGACAGAGTTTAAAACAAAAACAAAAACAAAGGTGTTGGATACTTGATGTTGAACAAGGAGGTGCGGGAAGGCCTCCTTGATAAAAGACCTTTCAGGTGGAGATGAAGGATGAACAGGTGTAGTTAGATGTGGGAAGGGAAGGAGTTACAGGGGCATTTATTGGGATAGGAAGAACTGTAGACGAAAAAAGAGGTATAGGTTTGCTCCCTAGAAAAGTGTCAGTCATGCCCAAAATATTAAGTTTCTGGATCAAAATAGCTACTTAAAGAGCTGTCAGTTTCTGTTTTTGTTTAATGTAGTATGTGAGTCAAATATACAATGTGAAAATGCCCAGAATTTTTTACTTTAGCTGGAATGGGTTTGATCTGCTTGATTTTTCCTATGGACTTCATAGAGCGTCAGTGACATACCATCAGTCCTTCTATTTATTTCTTGTGCTTTTCACTGTCTGTACCACTCACTGTGTCACACGTTACGTACCAATTCAGTGGGGACATTAAGATAATCTTCTGCTCGCCTATGTTGAATATATATCATATATATATATCATATATATATACACATGTGTGTGTTTTTAATTACTGATGTCATAGGTTACATTAAATCAGAATTAAAGTTGGTGTGCATCAACTTTAGAACATCTAAATAATCGTGACTTAAATGAGACGGAACCTTATTTTTCTCTCACATAAATGAGTTCTAAAGATAAATGATCCAGGACTGGGATGTCAGCTTCAAAGTCATCAGGGACAAGAATTCTTCTAACAGTTGTTGCTGCCATCTTTACCACGTCTTTGATCGTCAAAGCCAGCACAAGGTCAAGATGGCTGCTACAGCTCCAGCCACCTTGATGGAGTCCTGAGCAGCAGGACGGAGGAAGGCAAAAGGCCAGACCTGCTGGCTGAGCCAGCTAAGTTAGCCCCTTTTAGAGGTTCCTCAGAAGGCTTACCGAATGACCCCACGCATCTCGCTAGCCTTTGTAATCTGTGTAGGAAGCATAGGCTCGGATGATTATTTATTTATTCTTTCATTTAGTCTGGGTGCACTGTGGCTGTCGGTAATTAGGAATTCTCTTATTCAGATGAAGGGGAGAACATTTTTCTATGGGAAACAGGCAGTCTCTCTCGTAACAGCTATCACTTAGTGAGTCCTCACCACGCGCCAGGCACTGTCCCAGATGCTTTGATAGTGTCATTTGTATTCATCTGACAACAATCCTGTAAGGTAACCATCATCAACCCCATTTTGCAGATATTGTAGAGCTAAGCCTCTTAAGAGTCAACGTGCAGACGACAACACCTGGAGAAGTTTAAATGAGGCTGCAGGCAAAGACGGCTGGGGATTTTCACAAAAATGTTTCCGTATGTCTTTACGTCCAAGTCCTCTATAATCTACAAAACTCAAGGTTCCCGAATGAAAGGAACCCGTTATGACTCATCTCTCTTTCCCTCCTCCCACGAGGACTGTACCTTGCATGTAGGAGATGCTCTTGAAACTCTGCTTTGGGTGTGTTTGTTTAGCACCAGGGTAGAGTTGAGCCTCCCATCCTCAGATCATCCCTCAGTACGCCGCAGGTGTTGCTACCAGCCTTCTCACCGTGCCGAGTCAACCGCCCCAGGCCAGGCCCACCTGCACAGGAGATGGAAGACAGAACTGAAAAATCCTTGGTTATTCGTTACTCACCAGAGGGCTGCATACTTCCAGCTGGTCCCTCTCTCCAGGCAGAAGCAACTGAAAAGAACAAAAGTTTAGCCCCTCTTGTTTCTACAATGCCAGGGGACCCAAATGGAACGCGTGAAAGGTAGGGAATAAAATAGAGCCCAATTTATAGGCAAAATTTTAAATCATGCTCATCTTAACTGCCAGTGTGTCTAAATCCAGCAGTCTGACCAAGAAATAAACACAAACAACGCAAAACAGATTCGTTTGCAAATGACTCATACCTTGTATTTTCTCACTAAAGAGACAGTCTTACGGACCAAGGACACTTTGACTCTTTTAACAAAAATGCTTGAACAACTTCGGCTGTGAATAATCAGAGGCTAAGTATATTTACACCAGATAGTATTCGCTCAGTTCTCGCATGTTCCTATGCAGGGAAAAAAAAAAATCTGCAGATGCAAGGGTATATATAGATGGCTTCTGTTATCAAACACATGTCCCAGTAACGTGGACAGAAATACTGGATCATGTATCAGAAAGAAAAACAAAATCAGATAACTCTCACAGTGCAAAAGTTTGAGATGTCTTCAATCTGCCTGGAATTTTTCTTATGGAGCACCGAGAGAGCCAATATTGTCAGTGATAGAGATGGTTCATTGGTATAAGATTAGCAAGTTTTTTTTTTTCCTTTCCTTCTTTCTCCCTCATTTTACTCCATCCCCACCTTTCTCTTGTGGCATCTTTCATGTCAGCTGTATAAGGGGATACTGTTTACTATCCACCTCCTAGGATGGTTGTCAAGTCTTAAAATGAGATAGAACATATAAAGGGTCCAGTATAGATACATTACTCCCTTGGAAATAAAGGTGATTTATTAAAAATAATAATAATAATAAAAAGTGTTACCTTAAAGGAAAGCTAATGCTTTGTTGAATCCACTAAGTTTGCTATTTTCAAACCATGTCTTCTTGGGCCCTGAATTTTCTGAGGGTGTATAATAAAAGTAGCCTGGGGGAGATGGAGTGGAGGGCTGGTGACATTAAACATATAGACGTCTCTTTAAAATGCCATTTAAAAATTAAAAAAAAAAAAGAATAAACACTACACTCAGCAAATTTTCTATTTTAATATAAGCTTTATTAATGCAAACTTTTATCAATCACCTTAGACTCTCTGGTGCCTAGAACAATGCTTATCACACAGTAGGAGCTCACAGTGTATATGTTGAATGAAAGACTGAAAGCAGCCCTAAGTGAAGACTTTGGGACACAAAGCAGAACCCTTTATAATTTCCTTTAAAGTAAAAAGAAAACAAAACAAACATTTCACTGGATTTTTAAAATTCTAATTAACCCATTTCTCTACATTTTCACATCTATGAGAACAAATGAGCCATTATTATCTTTTTCCAATTCCTTGAAGACATTATTTAACAAACTACGGTAATATTCCACTCCTACGCCCTGGGAATTTAGAGATCATCCAATCCTTGCCCTCAAATTGCTCACAGTCAAAAAGAAAGAAAAAAGCACAAATACCACTATAAATATAAGAAGACATACTGTAGTTCAAGAGCGAACAATGTGCTAAAGAGGGAGACATCCCAGCCACCTACAGATGCTCAGAAAAGGCTTCCTAAACAAGAGAGCTCTTAATCTGGGTTTCGAAGGATAAAGAAGATTTCACAATTCACTCTGTCCTCAAGGCAAATGATTTAATCCATTGCAAAAATGAATCTGTGGATAGTGATGTGCCTTCTAATAATGTTTGTCATATATAAAAGATAATGGGGAGTGCAGTCTAGGTAATTGTGCCAGACTCGTAGAACTTTGGGATTATACATTCATCTGCTGGTGATGTTTAAGCCTTGCTGGCAAGGTATGATTGTTAGACTGCTAGAAAGCAGTAGGCTAATTGTAATAATAATCACGATCTGGCCAGACATGATTTCTTTAAAGCAATCAATGATTGCCTGAGACGTGCTGAACCCTGTGGAAGTTGGAGATGAACAAAGACCCATTAAATCATCTTGGCTGTTTCCCCTGGAGGCCAAATTCAGAGCAGGTTGGGTCATGGTATCTGCCTTTGCTCTAGACTTAGAGTCAGGTTAACCCAGGGAGGAAGGGAGAGAAGTGACCGAGACAGCTGTTACCCGCTTCCTCGGAGCTGCACAGAGTAAATTTTCTGCAGTGCTGATTAGCAGAATTTCACTTCTCATTTGGCTTTGAAGCAACCATTGCCTGATTTATTTTGAATGAAAAAAAAATATTTAGGTAGTAACATAAAACATGAAAGTGCGCATCTTTAAAGTTCGCTTGACCTGGTCTATTAGCTTCTCAGTAAGGGACCTTCAATGCAGGATCTCCTTTTACTACAGGGTGCAGAAGTGTCTATGAACACTGTGAAATTTCATACTCATGCTGACCATTCTTGTGTCCATTTTCTTGCCTTGTCTTAATACTCAAAATCTTCTGCCCCTTTACCACCTACCCAAGTACCACTCTCGCCATCCTAAATTACCTATTTCAGGTTTGGGAAAAAAAATTAACTCTTCCCTGGCCTAGAAGGAACCTCTTTACCCTGTTTATTCGTGATTTATTTGTGGGCTTTTTAGGTTTCTTCACCATTTCCCTAGTAAAACAGGAAAACACACACATGTCAGCATCACCATCATCACCATCATCATCTAATTTGCCATCTAGAGCGGCTAGGGTTCGGCTTGTCCCCTCATTGATTTTCCGTGACTCATCTGAAGTTGTCCAAGTTGATTCAAGCTCCTTGTAATAATATTACTCCTTTGTAAAAAGGAATTAAAAATAATCTTACTCCTTTGATGCTTCAAGGGCACAGCAGAGTTTGCACTATCAGAAACTAGAGTAATACGCTGATAACCAAGCCTCCTCCTTTCCAGAGTTAAGGAGTTGCATAACCACCAGCAGTCCACACAGAAGACAGAATAGTCCAGCATTTGAATATGTGTGGTTAAGCCTAGCTACATTTTTCTTTTCTTCCCTGTCCCTTCTGTATAGCTACCATGGTTTCCTCAGGTAACCTGCAGTCTTGCCTAATCTAAAATTATACAAAACACATTAATAATGGAGTCTGTGTAAAGACACTAAGACACCCATCTAATTTCCTTGGAAAAGCCAAGAAAGTCCTTTCTTTAAAAAAAAAAAAAAAAAAAAAGGTCAATTTTTTCAATTTCAAATATTATTGAGTACGTTCTCTATTCACTAAGAAATGTCTTCCTGACCATCACCATTCCCTTTCCTGCTGGTTTGCCAGGTTGTAGAATTTCCCTCAACAACCAGAGGGCCCTCTTTAAGGAGCAGTTGCAAACAGACACCCTACTGGCTTGTCTGACTCACAGATTTGTTTTGTTTTGCCCACTTAAATGTCTTTTAATTGAATCTGTTTCTAACATACTAGACTTGAACTATTTCACATTAACAGCAACAACAACAAAGTTGTATTTTTCAGGCTCCATTGAAAAACTAAAATTTCCCAAAACGCTGGACCCATGACTGCCTATGGGAGCAGCGACTACAGCTGTGTACTGACTGCCTCCATGAGATAGATCCCGCGCTCTCCAATCCAAACAGTGGATTGCACCCTCCACCAAGAAATGGCCTTAGCATTTGAATTTACAGTACAGTACCTGACTCCTGTTTCATCTAGGAAGCTCCTGACTGTGAAGAAGAGGTACGAAGTCTAAGGAAAAACCTAGGGAACAAAGGAGCTGAAAGAAAAAGGCAGAAAATGTGAGAGATCAGGGAGAAATATGGAGTCAGACTCTACCCTATTCACTATTGTATGGGGTTTATCACCTCCAACAAACACCAATCAAGGAGATGTATGTTCCTCAAGGCTTAAAGACCTGCTTTAGAGATCTAATAACCACCAGATGGAACCATGGAAGAGTCAACTCCATCATCTTACTGTCAGACAAATCATTGGCAGGAGTAGTAAGTCTCCTGCAAGATGCATGAATCAGGTAAGATTGTGACATAAGTCAAGTTTGACTTTGGGGCCCATGGTGGGAAGACCTTAGAGTGAGCCCAATTTTGTGGTGTTCACACCTTCGTGCAGTGCTTTTCCCTCGTGTGTGGAAGTGGTCTGTGGCTGGCTCCTAACAAATGGAAGATGGCAAAGTGTTGAGATGTCACTTTCTTGATTACGTTATTTTGTACAACGCTCAGTCTTAGCGGACTGGAACTAACCACCAAGCACTTCATGGCCATCAAGTTGCAGAAGCCCTTGTGAAAGGAGCAATGGGTGGCCTCTAGGAACTGTGGGCAGTCTTTAGGACCAGAGAATGGGCTCCAGCTGGCAATCAACAAAGAACTGGGACCTATAATCATGCTCCTTCAAAGAAATGAATCCTGCCAGCAACCTGAATGAACAGGGCAGGGAATTCTTCCCCACTCGAGCCTCCAGATGAGAACAGCCTGGCTGATACCTTGACCGCAGCCTCGTGAAAGCACAAGCAGTGGACTTAGCTGAGCTGTTCCCAGGTTTCTGACCCACAGAAACTGTGCCATAAAAAATATATTTACTACCATTTGGTTTGTGATGATTCTATTACACAGCAACAGAAAATGAGTACCCTGCCCTCTGCCTTCCTTCTGTTTATCGCCTCCCTTTCTCTTGGTATAATCCATCCTGCGTCTGTCCAATATCCACATGAATTATCCATCTGCCCAGCACCTCCCTTATTCCCATCACTCACAATGTCACCTCACAGTGGATTCCTCCATAGCACCTTCTTTCCTTTCTTTCTTCCCCACCCCAATCCCCGCCTTTAGCAACTGCAAATCTATTCTTTGTATCTTTAAGTTTTTTTTTCTTTTTCAGATTCCTCATACATGTGATACTGCATACAGTATTTGTCTTTCTCTAGCTAATTTCACTAATAGTACTTTATTTTCTGAAGGGCTTTGCGTCAACCTTCCCCCTTTCCATTTAATCTCTACTTGCTTATACATTTACCCAAATGTGCCTGTCCCCATTCCTCTGTGTATTAGTCTTCGTTGTTGCTGTAAAAATTACCAAAACCTTACTGGCTTAAAACAACATAAATTTATCATCATACCATTCTGTAGGTAAGAAATACAAAATGGGCCTCACTGGGATACAATCAAGGTTTCCTCAGGGCTATATTCCTGGAGGAGGCTCTGGAGGAGAATCCGTTTCCCTGCCTTTTCCAGCTTCTACAGGCCACCCACATTCCATTGGCTCAGGGCCCCTTTCCTCCAGCAACATTGGGCTGAGCCCTTCTCACACTGCTGTCTCTCTGGTCCTCTCTCTTCTGTGTCTGTCTTCCAAGAACAAGGGCTCTTATTATGAGTATGTTGAGCCCACCCAGGTAATTCAGAGTATTCTCTCAAGGTCGGCTGATTAGCAATCATAATTCTCTCTGGAAGCCTCATTCCCCTTTGTCATATTACAATGTAACATCTGGGGTGTAGAATGTGAGCAGGTAGGATATGAACACTATGGAACATCGTTGGTACTTTTCTGCCCACCACACTTTGTAAAAGCTGTAAATTTAAAACTCCATCTGCAGGACTTACTGGAACCCTGGTGTTCATGGTTGATAGTGACTTGACTCTCCCAGGGGAATTTATACCCTAATGGGACCTCTTCATATCTAAGGAATACATCTTAAACGGGGATTTTCTGGCCCTGGGGCCAGTCTGTGAGAGACATATTTTAAGCAAAGGGGCATTTAATGATTCACAAATCATATCCTAAAAATGAGTGCTTGTTCTGCCTTCTGATAGAAATATTTCCCATTTTGTTCTTCAGGGTCCATACCAGTACCATTCTACCGTCATAATCTAAGTGGCTTAGTGGCTGTAGGCTCCAATGATGAGGTAGTCGAATGAGAACACTTGGAGGCTCCCCATGGAGCCGGTACAATGACCACACCGCCCTCGGGAGGGAGCAGAAGCAGCGAACCATTTGAGCTGTTACAACACCCAGGCAGCAGTCAAATTCAGGGGCTCAGTTTTGTGACTCCCCAGTGAGTATCAATTATCTCAATGGGAGTTCCAAATTTTCCAATAAATCTCCAAACAAAATTAATTTTAATGGCTTTAATTAGCCTTAATTGTATTATTACTATTATTATATATGCTCCTTTCATGAGGTTGATGAGAAATAACTTTCAGAAAAACAAACCAGCAGAAAGAGGAGGGATAAGAGAGGTCTTTGGAAATTAATTGGCTCTCTGCCCTTTTATTTATATTTCTGAGATTGAAAATAGGTCAATCGTCAACTACAAATGGTTATGGCGTATACACATATTCTGAGACAGGGCTGAGAACCATGTGATTCTGATTTATTTCTCTGCAAAATGGCTGTTTTCTCCCCAGTAGATATACAGTCAAGGAAACACACACACACACACACACACTATATATATATATATATACATTTTTTTTTATCTGTGTTTTCCTGGTTGTCTAATTCATAGTTCTGAGAACTGTCCTGTAGGTCACTGTTTCAACTCCCCCATTTTTTTTTTTTAATCTGGCCATGGTTGTCAAGAGGAAATTAATCTTTTGCAACCAAATGAAACTTGGGCTTCCCAGCACTAGCCACTAATGAAAAATGCATTAATGGAAAGCATCAGAAAAACCCTTGGCTCTTAGTACCGGAGGGTACATTTAAATAATTCTATGAATATAGATCAATAAAACTAATTTACTTATAGCCTTTGTGTGCACTACTCAAATCTGAATAAAAGTCATTTGTATCGCAATGTTTTGTATTAATTTGAGGTATCTATTGTTTTACATATTAAATTAATCTTGGTCTTTAGACAGAACTTCATATACGATATTAAAATATGAGGCTTGGGATTTGATATTAGTAATGCTATGATTTCATAATTCAGCCTGGTTTGTCTGGATGTCATTTGAAAGGCTTGGAGAGGTCCCCAGAGGGCCAGCTCTGAGAAACCAGGGTTAAGTTGGAGAGAGAGCAGAGGGCTTTAATATTCAAGCATGCATTGTATCAACAGCGGTGCCCAAAAGCCCACTGGGAGTTTAGGGATTTGGAATGGGACCCTGCTGAGTAGGGATGTGGGGATGGTGTTTGTAAGCACCTGAGTGTTCAGAGCATGAAGGGATGGCTATAGGGAGTAAATATCCTGATTCAAATGCTGGGATCAAAAACTTTCTGTTTGAGGGGGCAGGGTATAGCTCAGTAGTAGAGCTGCTTCTCAGCATGCACAAGGTGCTGGGTTCAATCCCCAGTACCTTCATTAAAAGTAAATATACAAATAAAATAAATTTAAAAAATAATAAACCTAATTACCTCCCCCTGCCCCTGCCTCCAAAAAAAAAACAATCAGTGTAAAAAAAAACAAACTTCCTGTTTCAATGACAATCATTAAATCATTCCTTTATTCATCAAGGATTTACCTACTGCCTTCCCTCTACCAGGTGCATAGACACAAAAAGTAAAAGCATAAAGTAAGATTCTAGGAGCTTAAAATCGACAGATCACTAGGCAAGTGCAACTCGATGTGTTAAATACTGCACCAGGAATAAGTAGAGGGTACTACAGGAGCCTATTAATAAATGCCTCATCTGCACAATGCTTTCTGGACTTAATTTGCACATGGAATTTTAAAACAAACGCCAACAAAACTATTAACATCCCTTTAAACTCCGTGAATGGAAAACAATGATATAGTTAACCAAGAGGCAGCAATGAAGGTTAAAAGTTCAACCCAGCTTTATGCCCTGCAAGAAAAACAAAGCAGAGAGTCTCCTCTCCGAGCCCTGCGGCCCCTCCTGCACAGAAGTCTTGCTGTGCACCCTGCAGGCCTTCTGGGTCCTTGAATCAGATGCCGCAGGGGCTTCTCGAGTGGCTGCACCATGGCCAAAATATTGAGCACCATGGAGCTCAAAATAAACCAATAAGAATTTCCTGAGGACCGGGGTTAGCTCTGATGTTTTTGATATTTTCAGCTATTTGCTTGAAATAGCGTACAGACTGTTACTAGTCAGATCGTCTTCCACGTCCTCAGTGCTTGTCTTTCAGTTTTAGTTACGATGATAACTGGAAATGAACCAGATTTGTAAAATACAGTTTTTAATACATGCAAAGCATTATTACTATTATTATTGTTGTTGCCAAGGAAACATCAAGAAAAGAAAATAAATAGTTTCTCTTATCCCAGAGTTCTTCTAGGATTCTGAGACAGCAGGGATTATGAGAAAATGCCCCCGTGCCTTCCTCACCTCCTATCTCTGAGACGAGAGTTAAGGCAGTTTAGAGAATGGAATTAAAAGAGGTGAGAATGAGTCTCTGTGTCATGTTTTATAAGCACTGTGACAAACCACATCCCAACTTCCCTGAGCTTCAGTTCGCTTACCCGTATATGAGGATATTAGTGATTGTCAGAGCAGAATTAGCAAAAGGGTTGAAATGAGAAATGAGATAATACGTGTGCACCACGAAGTTCTGGATCATTGCTTCTTTGATTTACGTAACCTCTGCGCTAGTTGCTGGGATAGAGCAGTGAGCAAGGGAGACAAAGTCACTCTCTTCATGGAGCTTACAATCTAGTGGGCAGGACTGGCTTCTCGGACCTGCGATCTGTGTGGTCACCCAGAGTCCTGCGCTCAGAAAGGTCCTGCACTTGGTTTATTCTTTGCTGTCATTGTCTTGAATTTCTTAATAATTTTGAACAAGGAATCCTGCATTTCTATTTTGCATTCAGCCCTACAAAATACATGGTCTGTCTGCTGGTGGGTATCCGATGTGATTGCTGAAAATAAAGAACAAAGGGCTCCCTGTGCTGAGCCACGCTAAGAAAGAAAAATGAAAAGCATGGAAAGAAGATGGAAGGGACACACTCAAGACAGAGACAATGTGTCAAGGTCCCGATGTCTGCTCAAATTGACAAAGGAGAGAAACCAACGATAGAAAGAAGACAAATGAAAATGATGCTTGCCAACAGACCCTAAGTAGAATTATTCATTCAGCAACATCAATAAATACAGAAAAGGCCAGATGAGAGCTAAATGAAGATGAGTAAAGGGAAAGTTACACCAGCGACATGGAAAGAGAGCCAAAGCAGATGGAGGGGGTAAGGATGGGGTGGAGTCTGGGACAGTGCAGAAATTGAAGTTATAGCTTCAGGATGAGCCCTGTCACCTTGACACAGGCACATCGCATTAGCCTGGCTGTGACTGGACCAACTTGGGATGGAGATACGTACAGTTCCTTATGGATGGCCCCTCCCATAAAACTGGGGCTCTTGCTTTATAGCTTGAAGAATTTCTTTCAGCCTTTCTTGAAGTGCAGATCTGTTGGTGATAGATTCTTTCATTTTTTTGTCTTACATCTTCACTTTTCCGTCTTTATTAAAAAATTTTTTTTCAGTAGAGAATTTTAAATTGTCTTTTATTTTATAATTCTTTAAAAACTGACTTCATTGTCTTCTGGCTTGCATAACTTCTCAAGAGAAGTTAGCTATCATTCTTACCACTGTCACTCTGTACTGCTCTGTACATATGTGGCTTCTCCCTCCACTGGCTGCTTTTAATACTATTTTAAAATTTAAATTATTACTTTATTTTTCTCTTTATTCTGGGTTTTTAATCACTTGGTTGTTTGGTGTAAATTTTTAAAATTTAATGCTGCCTGGGTTTTGTTGAGGTTTGGATATGTGGGTTTATAGTTTTCAGCAAACTTGTAAAATTTCTCCATTTTTAAAATCTCTCCTTCCTCTTCTTCTTCTTTTAAGACTCTAATTACATTTATTTTAGATTTTTTGACATTGTCACACAATCATCAGTCTCTGTTGGTTCTTTTTTTTTTTTTTTTTAGTCTCTTCTGTCTGGATTTCATTTTAGGTATTTTCTCTTGCTTTTAACTTTTACTGACATTTTACTCTGCAATGCCTACTATGATGTTAATCTGTTACACCCAGTGTGTCTTTTGGTTCAATATCCTATTTTTTACCCCTAGGATTTCCATTCGGCCCATTTTTATACATTTCCATTTTCTTCGTATCATGTCTCTGTTTTACTTTACCTTCTTCATTATGTGAAGCTTATGTCTAAAACCTGCTTTAATGTCTCGTACTGCCACTTGCATTATAGCTCTCATTTCTGAGTCTGTCTCTATAGACAGATTACCTTCTTGTAGGATCGTATTTTCCTGCTTACATGCATGCCTGGTAATTCTTGTTTGGCCACCAGACATTTTGAGTTTTATGTTGTAGGGGCTGAATTGTTGTTATTCCTCTAAATAGTTTTAGACTTTGTCATTATTTGTTGAATCCTTTGAGTCTTACTTCTACACTTTGTTAAGACAAGCCAAGGGCATTCTTTAGTCTAGAGCTAATTTATTCCCACTAACAAGGCCATATTTCTGAGAGCACTCTGCCAAATGACCCATGTTTTATGAGGTCTTTCCACTCTGGATCTTAAAAACACAAGCTGTTTTGTACTGTCTAAGAGTTCTAGAAATTGGTTAGCATACTATTTGCCAGTGGCCTTTGCCTGTCCATGAGTATTTTTTTTTTCTTATCTGTCCACAGATTACTACTCAATCAATGACCCAAAGGGACCCTTCTGCAGATTTCCAAAGTTCTCCCTGAGAAAGTCCATCTTCTCTGGTCCTCTAGTCCAAAATTCTAGACACTTTAGTTTTCCTGCAGGACCACCAGACTCTGACTGGGTTCTCTCACTCCATCCTATGGCCTGGAAGCTCCAGGTGGTAAGCTAGGGCAGCACAGGATGCTTTCATCTGTTCCTCATTTCAGGAATCACAGTCCTACACTTTCTATTGTCCAGTGACTGAAAAATTTATTCATATACTCTGTTTAGCTTTCTACTTTTTTAAAGTGGAAAGGTAAAAGTGTTCTCTGTTACTACATCATGGCTGAATGTGATATTCCATGTTCTTATTTCTGATTGCTATCTTAGTCAAAGTAATTCATCTCTATAAGCCTCAGTTTCCCCTTTTATGAATTGGGAATAACAGTCTCTATTTCACAGAATTATTGTGATGAAAATACCTAGCATAGAGCTACATCTGTAAAAGGCATGAGATGAAGAAACATTTATTTCTGTTTCCTTTGATCATCAAAACACATGGCACTCCTCTCCACTTATCCAAATCACTTCCCTTCCGAGCAAGAGTAAATTGAACCATATTTTTTTCCTAAACAATGTCCCTTCCAAGCCTAGCCTAAAAGAATCTCTCCCTTCTTTGAAATACTTTAGCAATTATTGTCTGTACAATTCATTGAGTGATAAATATAAGTGTCCTTTAATAATATAGCCACTGTTGTCCAGAATTGCCACTTAAATTCTTTATTATTGGGTATTGTCTAATGTTCTTAAATGTCTGTGCCCAATAAGACATAAGCATCCATGAGAACAAGTAAGTCATCATAAATGTGTTAATAACCTTTATAGCTCCTGAATCAGGGCCTAGCACATAGGTAAGGACAAAATTATTAATTCAGTTTTAATAATATGTGGTCAAAACAGTTGTTTACCCCTTGGTTTTTGCCCTGTCCCTTTTATCTTTTCTCTATATCATCTTCAAGGAGTTAAACTTTTATCTTAGAAAAGGCATCATGTTGATAGTATGAAATACACACATAGCTCATGGGGAAGAATCTCCCTTCTCCAAATTACCCCAAATAATCAGCTTCTGATCTTTTCTCTCTGAACCTCGCTCTTTGGCATTTTTCGTAGAAAAGAATGGATAAGGAGAAAACCAGAGAAACCAGCAGAAGGATATATGGGAACATATATGCCACTTAGAGGATGAGCAGGTCCTCACGACTGAAGGGCCACGTCCAAATGACCTTGAATTACGTGTCGAGCAAGGGGCCTGGCATCTCCATCCATCCAATATGAGATCCTCTGACCAAGAGGTCAAAACAACAGGCAGATAAATCTCTGCATTGGTGACATCTTGGCTATGATCAAGGCTAAATCATGTGCTCAGTGTGAGTTATAGGGTTTACTGTACCAAACTGCGTTAATAATAATGAGAATTTTTCCCCGTAACAAACCTGTGGTGGCCCCCTGAGCTTGAAATCTTAATGATAGGCCAAACACTTCAAGAAGCATCTAAGACAGTTTTGGAGGGGCATCTGGTATCTGACTTTGCTTTCTTTACCCTATGACCATGCATCACTTTCCCTTGAACTGGAAATTTCCAAGGAGAAATGACATTTTAATGAAAGATGGCGTGGATTTAGAAACCTATTTCATCTCAGTGTGACTTCCTTGGAAATTGGATGTTTGCAAGTCACGTGATGATGGGTATGACTGAAAACCCCTGCAAACCTGCTCAACTCTGAAAATTCCCCTGCATTCTTATGGCCCTGGCGCAAAATTCAGGGGCATATGATAGTAAGCTGGTTACAATTATATAGGCAATTAATGGAGCTTAAGGAATCAGAATCCATTGTCCTAAAGTATTAAGGCTGATCCCAGTCTCCTCCTTTGAGGTGAGTAAAAGTGAGAGAGATATTCTTTGTTACATCCTGGGAGCCTGAGGCATCATGCAGAAAAGATCTCTGCATGTCCTGGATCATCATCAGGAGGACCAGAATGGAATCAGAAAATGTTTATTCCTTTTACACTCTCTTCACCAGATCTATATACTTTTTTTTTTTTTGCAAAGGAAAGCTATAAAGAACACTGAATAGCTCTAATTTCACTTGGCTTGTCAAAGTTGTCCCTTTCTTCCATCTCAGATACACAGTACCCCCATGTTCTCTTCCCCTCTCTTCCATGCCTTCCTGTCTGAATCAGGGAAAATATTTAGCAATAATTCATTCACAAATTACTAGACTCTTTTTCCTATCCCTTCTGTAACATGGACACAGCCTTCACCAAAAGAGTTGAGTCTTGAGTGGGGTGTTTTCAACATTACACATAGAAAATTAAGGTCACAGAGGCTTTCTCAGAGTTCATCATCCCAAATCACTACAGCCACCCCCGCTCCACCATCTCCTACGGGTGGGCCAGCAGGGGTGCTCAGGGAGCATCAACCACCATAGAGTTCTTCTGCAGCAGGTGCCAGGAAGCCAAGCAAAACGGTGCATTTCGTACCAGCACAGCTAGGAGGGAGTCTGCTATTTCACATCTGTCATTTGAAGTAACAGACTTCCCTTTCGTGTATATATATATATATATATATATATATATATATATATATATATATATATTTTTTTTTTTTTAAAGAAAGCCTTTCTCTCTCAAGCCCCTCCTGGTGTCCTCCTCCATGTCTTCAGGCGCATGATGGCTACTTTGTCCTTTCCTTGACCTGTTCCCTGGGATAAATGAACCAAAGACTGGAATAGCTGCTTCCTGTGTGAGTTGGTCGGCTTCACAGGGGGGAAGCGGAGAAGGCAGAGAAGTCTCTGGTTTCATCCTCCCCTGCCTCCATTTTTCACTTCCACTGACTCCCTAGATCCCCCCGGCTTCCCAAGTGTAAGCCCTGCTTTCCCTTCACCGTCAATAGCTGAGTCCAGTCTCGGGCTCCCCAGCCTTAACACTCTGAGCCCCTCGTGTGTCAGGAAGTTTGTGAGGGCAGTTGGTGAGGTGAATTGTGCTTCCTGACAAGTATGCAAAGCGCTCCGTGATATACTGGAACTGGAAGCCCCTATTATAAGAGATTTACTATGCTGTTCTAAGGTTGCAGTCCAGGTTGGAATTGGCTGACAAGGTCTCAGCTTGGGTAGGATTTATTCCTACATATTAAATAATTTTTTTTAATTAGTTCAATGCCCTGGTCATTTCTAAACCAAAGAAATGTGAAATAAATATGTTCCTGAAGTAAAAAGGAAACAGGCCATGGTTTGAGTTAGTTGTTCAGTTTATACAAAAATGTCCACAGCCCCCAAGCACTTAAGCACTTCCATACACTTGCTCAAGCACCAAGGAGCCACATACACTAGATCTTTCCAAATTAACTCCTGTTGCTACCAGCCTCCTCGGCCTCTGCTTATAGATCAACTTTTTTTTTTTTAATTTTTTTAGGCAAGAATAAAGTGCATGTGAAATCTTGGGCAGGAAGGTAGGCACGGCTTCTTCATTCTATCTGAAATCCTTTCCACATCCCTGGTTCAGTGAGTACATACGCGTGGGAGAGGTCGATGGAGAGGGTCTGTGCCTGGCAGATTGTGGGGAGGCGGTATTATTGCCTGTGAGCGTGCACACACAGACATACACAAACCCCAGATGGTAACTAGATGAGGAAAAGGAGCCAACGGCACCAGGAGTTATTTTGGGAACAAAACTAGGAATCTGCATATGGTTAGATTTTTCATTCCTAAATGTTGTTCTTGCATATGACAAGCTCCTTGGTGGGGTGGAAGCCAATCCATTGATCAATTCAAATTAATTTGCTAGCGTCTAATGCTTGGGAGGTAGAAGGAAAGAGGTGTATGATCCCTTCAACAGGACCAAGGTATTGCCAATGCCCCAGCAGAGACCCCGCCATTCCGCCAAAGCCCTCTTCTCTCAGTGTAGATATGCAAGAACCAGTAGTGTCAAAGAATAGTTAAAAGTCAAGCAAGATTGATGGAGTTTAGCAGTTTCTTTAAGGCTTCAGGGGCTGATTAGCTGTGTTGATTATGGGACATTACTGGTGAGGAAAAAGTCGTACATTTGACCTGCAATGTAATAAGTTTATTAATGTTCTATACTCACCAGCTGCACCCCGAACACCGGTCAACAGATCCACAATTTCATGCTTTTTAGGGGAAATAAAGAAGAGTGTCAATGATGCAACACCAGTTCTTTAACTACTCCTGGTACCAATATACAATTCCAAACAAAATACTGTGTAGCTGATAATTTATTAACATCATCTTTGCTTATATTAATATTATTATTAATGTATGAAAAATATAACACTACCACTTACCTCCCTTTCCCATATTCCATTTTTTTCTAAACAGCAAACATCTCTTGCAGGTTGCTATGGGAAGAGTGCTGTCAGTTTCAAGAGGAATCTTGCTTTCCAATAACAATAGTTGTCTGAAATGCAATGTACAGCACCCGCCCCCCACCCCATTGCTGTTTAAAAGCCTTGCTGCTTCTGTGATTTGGGCACAGAGTTTCAAATTAAGAAGTAGTTGGGTTTTTTTGTTTTTGCTTTTTTGTCATTGTTGTTGTTTATTTGTTTTTCTTCTCCAGCAGGAAGAGGAATAACATTGTGCCAAACTTTGTGCCAGGAACTGGGCATTCAAAAGTGATGAAGATAGTCGCTGATCTTAAGGAGCTCACAGTCTGGAGATGAAGACAGGCCCATAAATAATAATTACAAGGCAACGTATTAAGTGGTTTACCAGATGCACACATTTGATGCTCTAGGAGTGCAGGGGAGTGAGTCATGAATCAGAGTAGGGAGTTCAGTAATGGTTCCTGCCCACCCCCATAGTCTCAGAATGAGACTTCGCGCCATGCTTGCATAATAAATTCTCATGTCCTTATGTAAAACTTCGCGATGGCACGGTATGCATAATTTTTATAATTATAAATTATATAAATATAATTTTTATAACTGCAGCATAGCACTCATATATTGCATTGCTTTACCTAGTAGGTGTATCTCCTTTCTTCTGAGACCAGCTCCCCTTTTGGATGAGAAAATATTGTTTATCTGCTCCTCAAAAGTGTGATTCTACTAGAGGTAGTCAATCATAACACTCTACCCACCAAGCCTCCGGGTTCTGCAAACTGAACCTATGGAAGAGAAACCATCCTTCCTGAATGGAAGGACTCTAAATAAAAGCCTGGGATCTGCCAGTGGACATCGTCTCCAGCTCTTGGAGAAAGCCCATCTAAGAGAAGGCAGTAGGGACACGCTGAGAAACAGACATGAGAGAGAGATAGCAAGAGGGAGAAGCTAATGGAGTTCACAACCCAGCACCCTCATCCCCGAGGCCCAGCTGCCTCCCAGAACTCTCTGCTATTTGATCATGGAGCCCAAACACTTCAGCTCTTGCCTTAGTTAATGTAAACAGGTGTTCACTTTTTATACCCAGGATAAGTAGGTGGCCAACAGAATTAACACTAGGATTCCTCCACAAACAGAGTCTTCAGCCTTGATATGAATATCAATTCCCTAATCTACAAGTGAGATCTGTTTCTGTAGACTTCAGTTACCTGGGGTTAAGGACTTCTTTTCCAGAGTGTTCTGACTGTTCCCAGCAACTTGCTGCTCTAGGCTGCATTAAGCTACAGCAGAGCGCAGTAGTCCTGGGAGAAGTGTGGTTTTGAATTCAAAAGGAATAGACAGCAATGTACTGTCTCATGAATTGAAAGCACACACCTTCTTCCAAAATGTGGGCTAGAGACTGAGTGTAACATCTTACTCCAAACATGTAGCTCTCCTGTAGAAAGGGAACTTTCTGTCTAGAAATGATGGTCGGTAGGCAACTGAGGCAGCTATTTAGAAGCAGACTGGGAAGTTAGGGCTGGTCTTGTTCACCAGAGATTCAAACTGAACCCACTCAGAGCTAAGCTAATCCTTCACCCTCCCCAGCCTGCCCCTCTTCCAATATTCTTCATCTCCATTTGGTGACCCCACAATATCCCCAGTCACACAAACTGAGCAATGAGGGCTTTATCAGTGACAGAGCCCGCTTCCCCAGCCCCAGGACCTAACTACTCACCATCCCAGTTAATTCCAACCCTTACATTTTATTTCCTCCCATCTTCACTATCAATGCTCTGCTTCAGACCCTCATTACATTTTACCACGTCTAGGTCAACATTCCTTTTAACAGGTTTCCTCGCCTCGATTTTTGTCCTTCTCTAATCCTTCTTTCACGCAGTGGTCAGAGTGATTTGTCTGAGATGCAATGTGATCCTGTGGCTTTTCTACTAATAATTGTGCAGGAGTGTCTCATCTCTAGAGAACTCTGGTATGGCAGGCAGCCTAACCCGGTCTTACAGTGGCTGGTCTATGGTCTGCTCCTTCCTGCCTTTCCACGTCTGTTACCTGCCACTCCCCACCTCTAAGTTTTCGCCCCAGCTGCACTGTTCTTCTTGCTGTTCCCTGCTCATGTTAGCCTTTTTTCCTGGAATACTTTTTGCTCAGGCTATTCAGAGACCCTAAATGCACATGGATGCCACATGTAAAATACAGAATTTAATAATATTAAAATACGCAATAAGTCTAGTGTTGTGCTGATTTCACCTTAATGACTCTTCCCTCTTCTTTCCCCTCCGTTATAGCAAATATCCAAAGGAAGTGTTATGACCTCTGGGGTATATTATGGTCTGGGTCAAATTATAGAATAAGGACTCCTGGTGGATTTTCAAACACTGAGTAGATGGGACCCCTGAAGTCACAACGTGGAATTGTTCATGCCTTGCCCTTTCTCTCGGTAATAGACCCACACATCTTCCTCTGATAATACCTTTCAACTCATCCGGGAAAGGAAGGGCGAAGCAGCCCATGTATGGAGACGTCCCGATAATGCCATTGCCTGCCTAGAAGGATAGCTGGATTTTATTTTTTTCCTACAAGCAATTACTTAAATGGTGTTTTGGCCCCTTTTTCTCTGAAGCAGGACATAACCTTTATTGACATTGTGGCTGCCGCCGCATCTGTTACACGAACAGAGAGAAGGAGCTGGCCCGATCCTCATGATGGATCTGGCACTGTCAAGCCTTCAGCACAATTCGTCATGGGGCAAAAGGAAGCCTGTTGCTAGTGGAAGGCTCCCCCCATCTCTGCAACTCAGGAGGAGGGACGAGGACTGTCCCTCTCCTCCTAGCACCAACATCCTAGCATCACATCTGAAGTGAACCAGAGAGATTCAAACTCCACTTCTGGAAGAATATCTCACTTCGGCCAGCTGTTGCGCATAGGGATGGGGTAGCTCCCAATGCACCAAGAGGAAAATGTCTCCTACACCTGCACAGAAGCCCTATCAATCCATCCCCCAGAGACAAATAATATGAGACAATGAGAAGGAAAGTAACTGGGCAAGATCTACTGAACAGCGAGAGCGGTGGATGCAGACCCGCGTCAATCCGCAAGTAATGTGTTGCAGGGTTTGTGCTGTATACAAGTCCACCAAGTGCAACATAGAGTAAGCTGTCTATACCCACAGCCTAGGACGTCTCTACCCCAGAACAGAGTACTTTATGATTTGGCAATCTTAACCAGACTTGGCATTCAAAGGAGAGGCTGTAGTTCCAGGCCATACTGAACTGAGGTCCTCTGGAGGTAATAAAACACTAAGGAGATGCTATCTCATGGATTTGGGGCATGTCATTCCCTTGAAAGTCAAGGAGACAGCTGATTTAAAGTTTCCAGCTAGGTCACAGAAGAGTCAGTGGCGGCTGCTTCCAGCTGAGTTCAGAGTTTGAATATTTATGGTGTCAATCTGAAATCCAGATAACCACAAATAATATAAATCCATTAACGCCCCCCCCACCCCGAGAAAAGCTTTTTGGCTGCGAATGCCTTGATTCCTAGGTTGCCGCAGGACTGGTGTGTGGATTTCTTGCTTTGGGGCTTTCTTTTCCTTTTCTTTCTCTCTCTGTCTCTCTGTCTCTCTCTGTGTCTTTGTCTGTCTGTCTGTCTCTCTCCACACCACCCCCCTCCACCGACTGTGTACAGTTGTACAAGAAGCTGTAAGCTGATTGAGACAACTCCACAGGAAAATTAAGCAGGAGCCACACTGTGGGGAACATCTGGCCTCCTCTGTGCTCAGCATTTATTGTTGAAATGTTATACTTTTGATAATCCAAGAACCACTGTGCTGGATTATTCAGAGTTTCTACCACTTACATAGAGAATGTACCTTATCCAGGTCACCAGATTATTGAAACTAAAGTCCTCTGGCATATTTGCTTCCTCTGTAAGAAAATGGTCGCCCATCAAATAATGATCATATCTTCTCTGTTCTCAACCACTTAGAAGGCGGTAAGTGGGAGTGTCCAGTGGTCTGATAAAAAAAATAGCATGGATCTGTGCATACGGTATGACACTCTGGTATATATGATCTTATTGGAGTTTTACAACAGTCAGTGAGGTAGAGGTAATCACGTCCCTATTTTGGATGAAGAAACTGAAGTTCAGCAGCCAGCTGAGGCTCACACAGGCACATTAAGCAGCATCAGAAGCTCTTACCCAGAGAGGCTTGTGTTGGGACAATTCACCAAACTGCTGACTGTGTGAGTCCTCATTTGTGAAAGGCTTCAGAGTGACCTGGCTGGGAGACCTTAGCAGAGAGAACAGGACAGGCACTGGAAAGAGGAAAGTCTCACAAAGAAACAAAAACTGTGATGGCGTGATTTGGTGGAGAGGGAGCACTGTGTAGCGTGTAGCACAGTTGTACCACTCCTGGCTGGCCTTCTTTGTTTGAAAAATATTTTTTTGTGATCTCAATGACAGTTGGTAAAATGCAACAATCATTCTTCTGGTCCTGCCTCCCTTGTCATCACCATTATGTGGCCCTATGTTGGATACTTGGGTGTGAATGGCAACAGAGGGACACCCGAGCGTCAAGAAAATTACAGCCTTTGGCAAAATAACATAGTCCTACTCACACCTTCAAAATAATGAATGAATCATGAAAATGTATAGGAGCAAACAGTTAAACACACTCACAAACATCTCAGCATATGCATGCAAAGCCCCTCGAAAGCCATGATTCTCCAGCTTTGGCTTAGAGCAGCTCTTCTCAACCCTCTGCATTGGAATCACACACCAGAGATGTTTTAAAGAATTCAGATTTCTTGGCTCCAACCGCAGACATCCTGATTTAAATTGCCTAGTGTGAAGCCCGGGCAGGTGGATTTTAAAAGTACAGCCCAGGTGATTTTAATGTGCGTTCAGGAGTGAGAATCACTACTTTAGAGATTCTGATTTAGTGGTTTGAGAGCTCAGGCTCTTCAAAAGATTTTTATTCTTTCATATTATATGGTATTTTTGTACTATCCTAGGAAGCGATGCTTCCATGACACACATTGGCCAGGCGCTGTTTCAAGTGCTTTACATATATTCACTCATTGATTCCGCATAATAATCCTATGAGAAAGGTACTTTTATTATCCCCATTTTACAGACAAGTAAACTGAGACACGAAGTAAAAGCATGAAGTCACTTGCCCAGAGTCACAAAGCTGGTTTGTAGCAAAAACTAGGATTTGAATTCAGGGTCCCAGAGACTTGCTCTAAGTTACTGTGTCGTAGTACTTCCATGAGGTCACTCATTTAGAAATTTTAGTTTCAGGACCAGTTAAAGATCACGAGCGAGCCTGGCTCTCGAATCTGTATATTTCCGTTTGGGGGACATTCCTACTGAATTATAAGCAAAGGGATCCATGAAAACTATTGGAAAAGACTCCCCTCAGTCTCTCAGTCTAAGTCTCAAGGAAGAGATTTTAAAAGTTTAAATCCATTTATGCAACTCTAGCGTCTTTTTTTTTTTTTTTAATGAAAAGCAAACTCGTGGAGTTAAAGCAGATTTGTTCTCAGTGATATGTCATTTCCTGCTCTTAAGGCCAGGAGACCTTTTAAAAGCTTATTTTAAATCTCAAGTTGCTTCTCCAGCAGTTAGCATGTCTTACAAAGTCACATTTAGATGAATCCAGGCCAAATAAATCACTCAAGTATCAATTGTATAACCTTCGAAAGAATGCCAGCTTCCTTGAGCTTGGAAAAAAAAAGTCTCTGGAATTTGCCTTGTTTTGCAAGCCTTGTATGTTTTTGTTTTTGTTTTGTTTTTAACATTTTTTATTGATTTATAATCATTTTACAATGTTGTGTCAAATTCCAGTGTAGAGCACAATTTTTCAGTTATACATGAACATACATATATTCATTGTCACATTTTTTTCACTGTGAGCTACCACAAGATCTTGTGTATATAATATCATTGCAAGCCTTGTATGTTTGAAAAAGTGTCTGAAATATTTTTCGAACCCTATATGGTTTTGTATTCTTCATTCACTAATAACAGTAATGAATGACTATTAAAATCTAAGTTACCTTTTCATTTTTTTTTCCCACAAGAAAATGACACTCAGGGAAACACAAACTGCTCCTACCTCTGTATGTGAGTCAGAGCATGAAGAACAGTCTTAAAGAGAATCAAAGCTTTTGACGATTTCCAAAGATGTACTTGGTGGCTACAATGTACCCAACCTGGGGCTAAATACTGTGGGGTTTACCCATAAGACACAGTTCCTTCTCATACGATCTGGGGGAATAACTCTCTTTCTCTTTCTAGAGGGAGTTCCATTCTAGCCTCAGGGAACAATTTCAGGCGAGATTCACATAATGGCTACTGGATCTATGGTACCATGGTCAGTCTGGTCAGCCTTGCTGCTTGCTAATTCAAATTCAATTCATTTAGAACAATTTATTGACATCTTTACTCCAATCCAGAGTTACGTTACTCTCTACTTTATCCCAGAGTCCTCCTGACTGCTCATCTCCAATTACTGTGGTCGGCTTGTCCCACTTTGCCTAGGACTGTCCAGGTTCTGATACTGGAAGTACCGTGTTCCTTTGGACTATCTAGAGTTTAGGACTAGAAGTCCTAAGTCCCAGGAAACCCCTCAATCCTGGCACATCCCCAAGTCTCACCTCATATTTGAACCTCACCTTGTTCAGGCGTCCAAGCAAGTGAAGCAGAGTCGCTCAGATGGTCCACAAGGGCACTCAGTCTCAAACCACCCATCAGGAACCTAGGGATAGACTGTGTATCTTTAATGCAGAAGCCATTGAACACAAGATTTCCTAGCACTATCTTCATATCTAAATTATGGCATGGTTTCAGGCCATTCTCAAAACCAGTTCTTTTGGGGACAGGATTATTACCTGCAGTACCGACAAGCTGGGATAAATGAGAATGACTCAGCTTAGACCAACATAGCACATCCAGTCACTCCAGTTGTCCCTCTACCAGCCAGGCCTATAGACACACAAGGGTGGCTAGAGCAAAGACCTTTTGGCTTTTGTGGAGGGGGAGGGACACTACACTCTTTCTTCCTGGGCAGTGTTATCTTGCAAAGAAAGCATGGGTTGGGGCTTATAGAGGAAGTCTATCCTTGTCAAAAGGAATGGAAGACCATTTATGCTTTGTGTGTGTGTGTGTGTCTCATAAATCACTTGCTTCCATACTTGAGAACCTGAAGTCAAAGTGCCCAGCCAGAATTGAGAGATGGTCACTTCGCCTTGGGCGGCATGATACCAGAGTCATTTACAGAGCAGGTACCAACAGCCCTGCCGACTGTCATGTCATCCATCACGCAAAACTAAACCAACAAGGCGTGAAGAGATGGTTGTGGGAACTCTTGTCAGAGGGGTCAGACCACTTCATCAATGAGGCAGGGAAGTGTTTAGGATAGCTGGCCAATGGGAAGGGTTCCTCAGGGCAGATTTTTCAGGGGTGCCTTTCCATACTCTGAAAAGAAAATCTCAGGAGGCAGAAGTTCACCGGTACTTCGGGGCACCAAACTATGTTGGAGAAAGTACCCTCGCTACTGAAAACACACTACCATCTCATTCTTCTTCCTTCCTGCTGGTCCTTTTCAATGTTTTTTTTCCTTGGTGTCAGCAACTGAAGTGACTACCTTGTCAAGTTGAGAAGTGGTTCTACTCTAGAATATTATTCGGATTTTATGAGAGATGCACTTTGTGAAGTAGACTCGCCCACTGAGGCTGGTCGTGATGCTGTGGCCCCACTGTCTGCAACATTTCACGTCGCATCTTCCAGCAGGCACAAGGAAACGCTGGAATTTATGAAGAATGCATGCCTGGCACATACCTAGGAGCTCACAATATATTTGTTAAATGAGAAGAAAAGATGGATTTGGGAGGAATATAAAACCACTGCAATTACCTTATTATATTCAGAAAAACTGGTCTGTAAACAAGAATAGCTAACAGTCCTTGGGAACTCACTGTGGGTCAGCGTTATTTTAAATGCCTTCGGTGCACTAACTTTGTTCTCTCTATAACGTGGTAAGCTTCAGTCCCCATTTTACGAGTGAGGAAAGTGAATGATAAAGTAGTGAAATGATATTCCAGATCCATGTAGTGAGTGAGTGTTTGATCACAGGTGCCCTGGATTCAGAGCCCAAGAAGTTTAATATTAAGCTAAACCAGAACCACTATACAGTTCTCTTACTTGTGATGCCAACATGTTAGCCAAGCCTTCTTTAAAAGATACCCGAGTCTTCTACAAATACAAGCAAGAGAACAAAAAAAGCAATGTAACTATGTAAAGCCAGCTGTGTCCTAATTCTTTTGTGTTTCTAACCTACTTTAGATAAATTTATCCTACCTCCAACTGGTTAGCAGTAAGTCTAGAAAAACAGAATTTTAATAAGACTTTTAATCAGAGTATTTCCAATGCTGTGGAAGATAAAGTTCTCACTCAGATGATTTAATACGAGTAAAGAGAAATATTTAAAATGAGGAAGGATATATTTAGTTACTCAGTTTGATGAAAATAAAATAACCTTGAGGATAACATTGTCCAAATAGTCTCAAACTTTGATCACCAATAACTTACTGATGTCTACTTTATTTAGATTTCCTTTGGTGAATGCTTTCACTAGCTGGGGATTCCCAAAGAAAATGGCCAATTCAACTATTTTAATTGCTGTATCTCACTGTAAATCAATGGTCACAGAGGGAGGCTGGTCAAATATGTAGATATAAAGATATTTGGAGCTGTGTCTCTGTGTCTCCCTCTCCCTTCTCTTATAAAGATGCTAGTCATTGGATTTGAGACCAGCGTAATCCAGTATAATCTCATTTGAATTTAACAAGCTCCATCTGGAAAGACTGTATCTGAAAAAGTCACAGTCTTAGGTTCTGGGTGGACATGAGTTTTGAGGGGAGACTATTCAACCCATTACTCAGACTCCCTAGCACTGTCCACTGAAAGGGCTTGGTAATGGTGACACACCAAAAACAATGAGCACACCTAGCCTCAAGATCTTTTTTCTAAATACCATTCTTAACTAAAAAGTACAGAGATAATTGTTGAAGTTGGGTGATAGGCAATGCAGGTTCATTATACAAAACCTGGGGTAAATAATTGCCCAATTTTATGTGAGGTAAAAATGTTAAAAATGACTACTCTTAGCTACTAATTTTTTTTTTTTTGCTAAATAGCAGTATAGTTTGATCGACACAGCACCAGTTATTCCAAAGTGAGAGTTCCAATCTAAACTCAACTATTTATTAACTGTTTGACTTTGCTCAACTTACATAATTTTTTATGCCACAGACATTTTGAAAAGGATTAAAAGTGATAAGTGTTTTTTTTTTCTTTTTAAAACAACTTACACAGGGAACAGGTACTGAGTACATACTATTGAGATCAGTATGTACATACTGTTGCAAATGCTGATGCTTCAACAGAGAACAAGATTCCTTCTTTCCTTCAGGTTACCTTGTAGAAGAAGATACAGAATGAACAAGTTGCTAGATAAAAGTGTAGGTAGGTAAAGTAACTTCACATCATGGTAAATGTTATGAAGAAAATAAAACAAAATATTAGCAGGCGGAGTCACTGTTCTAGATAGGACAGAGAAGGTCTTTTGGAGGATACATCATTTGCACTGAGATATGAATAAGAAGCAGCAGATCTGGTAATAGAGAACTGCAAATGGAACCAACTCCAGCAAGTTGCTCCGAGGCAGGACCAACCCAGTAGAGGGTGATGAAAGCCAGAAAGCCAGTTCGGTTGAAGTTTAGGGGAACCGTGAGCAAAGAATGAGGTTGGAGAAACAGAAGTTCTGTTTGATTTTACCTAGAACTACGTGAAGAGCTACAGAAATGAAAGGTATTTCTAATGACCATAAACTACATTGTGCTTCTCATCGTGGTTTTGGTGTCTTGCTGCCAAAGCAGAGTCCCGCTCTTGACCATAGGGATGTTTTCAAGCAGCATCTCCAAGAGCACTAAGAGCAGTGGCTGTCTCCTCCCCTGTCCCCTTTCACCAGCACCAGGAACGATCGCTTGGATAGGCTGGAGGGAGAGGGGGTGGATGGAACGTCTGAATATTTTTCTCCCTTAACAAATGCATCTTCTAACGACATAGTTCGTATCTGTGCTTGTTGTTAATATGCTCACATAAATGATCATCATTACTCAAGAAATTATGTTGACCGTTCTATCACTTTTTGACACGTCCAGATCAGAGCCATTGCACTTAAGGGCATAGAACAGCTTAGAGACAGCCAGTTAAAATTATCATATGAGTTTATTAAAGGGGTGAACAGGTAGCAATAATTGTAGGATGATGGAGATGAGTTTACAAAATACAAACGCAATTTTGATATAGGTCAAGTATGATCCAATTTAAAAAAAAGATACTATTCTCATCTCGTTCCTAAAGTTGACTTTTCCAAAGGCCATGGGTCTTGTCTTACTTAACAATAGAGAGTTCTTAAGAGACCAAATACATCTCTGACACACGTCCAGGATCCAAACCAAAGTTTTGTATCTGAATCTACCTGCATGAATGGCACAGGGAAGAAAATCACCTTTCTCAGAAGTGCTCTCCTCGAGGGGACACATCTTGCTTTTAGAAAGCCTTAAATGTTAGATTTCCAGAGCTCTGTTTCTAAATTAAAGATCAGAGAAACTGGAAGCAAAAGAGTCAGAAGCCACTGACCAATGAAGAGTCAGACAAGAAAAGGTCAAGGGTACGGGTAGAAAGCAGAGCTCTCTACTGAACCCAAGCCTTGGTCACCCTCTCTGTCACTAATTATTTGTATGAAGATGGATAAAACACCTAAGTGTCAAGGCTTTTATCTCCACAGTGAGATTAGAATTAGTGGTCTGCCTGGAAGAAGATCATAATCTCCTGAGTTTCCTTTCAGCTTTAGGCACTATGGATTTATGAAACATCTCTGAAGTGGCACTGTCACCCCTCCAGCATGCGTGATGAGGGGAACTCTCAATGGAACAGAATATTTCTGCTAATAACAGTTTGGATGGTCTTTGAGAATGTTGCTTTACATTTCTGTGTCTCAATTTCTTATTTTTCATAGAAGAAGGGTATTGTAAATCAATGATTTTCTAGCTAAAACTTTTTTTTTTATCCTAACAAAATCTTATACCGAGTCCCAATATTTAAAAATTTTAAAGTAAAGCTGGTCTGGTGGAAAGTAGAAGTTAAAAGCTTGACACTCCATGACTCAACTTTCCTAGAGGAAGCTGTTAATCCCAAGAGAAGGCTCAGATTAAAGAGTCTACAATTCCACTGTCATCAGACTGATTTGCATCGGTTTTGGACAGCCATGTTTTACTATGTAAAATATGACACATACATGAATTTGGCTCCAAAATTCAGATCCGTTGAATTTCTCCCCACTGCCCCCTCACCCCCTGCCCACAAGTCATGGTGCCCTTTCAAATGCAACTCTCAGAAGTTTCAAAAAAAAATCGCATGCTACATTCCTGGACACTTTTATCTTTTACCTAGGGTGGGCTTTAAGGGCACTCTGAGACCTCTCCATGACCCAACTCTGGTCTATCTCAGGGAAGAGAGGTACCTCTCTCTACTAGATAAACTTTTCCTCACAGGATTTATGGCCCCCCATTCTCAGGCCTCCAGGTCAAGGCACAAATGAAAAAGAAGTTCCCCTCGGGGAATTGCTAACAATTTAATGAGACAATCAGGGTTTTGGCCCTGAGGTTAAATGCCTTTGAAGATTTCAGGTTATTTCTCAGGGAAAAACGTTTTTAGCTGTGGCCATGACCATCACTCCCACAGCAACCTAAATTCTAATCTCCTTCTCCCTAATGAATGACATAACAACTCTTGGCAAGCCTTTTTCCCCTTTCTGAAGCCTCAGCTTTCCCACGTTTGAGAGAGATTGGCTCCCTACATGCTGCACTGAGAGGCTCTGGTGATTAACAAGATAAACGTAAGTAAAGTGCAAGTTCCTTAATAAAGGGGTGTTACTGAAACATCAAGTCCTATCATGATTCACAGAGGAATTTGCCCCAAACACAGGTTCCTGGGGGACTTGTTAAGACTCAGCCGTGTGTACTAAAGGAGGAGTAAGGGCTGAGCCTTCTTGCTGATATATATGGTTTCGCTGTTATCAAGTCAACACGGCACATAATGAAGGGGCAGGGCAACCTTCAC
This sequence comes from Camelus dromedarius, assembly GCF_036321535.1. Taxonomy (NCBI): domain Eukaryota; kingdom Metazoa; phylum Chordata; class Mammalia; order Artiodactyla; family Camelidae; genus Camelus; species Camelus dromedarius. The sequence continues at coordinate 12,923,149 of NC_087458.1, read as the reverse complement.
TGAATTGATGACTGAGTTGTTCATCCAATACTTACATGGAGAGCGTGGAATGTTAAGTGCTTTTTAACAATCGCTAAGCACATTAGAGCCTTTACATCATGGTCCTTTTGTCTGTTACCAAGTTCCTAGGAAACAAGTATGGCACTGAAGTGCGGGAAACTATTAAACTCAAAGCTCCTTCTCCACCAAGGAGTTCCCGGATTAAACTGTAAGAGAGTTGATCCTTTGAGGGAGAGTAGTGAGCTGAAAATGAATAGAGCCCTAGTTCAACCAGTCTTGGGCCTGGCTTTTTCAGAGATGCTTTGCTGGGACCAGATCCTTCAAAGTGCTTGGAATTCCACAGCCCCTCTGATTTAGTGCAATCTGTCACAATTGATCACTGACATGCTACCAGAGAGACATACTAATCACATGGTTCTGAAGTCGGCTTTTGCTAGGGGTGAGAATTTGGCAAGAGAGACTCATGCACATGCTCACTAAGAATTACATATTTATGATAAACGATTCATATATCATGTAAATAAGCTTGCAGATAGGTTCAATGTGAGTCAGACCCCTGGCAATTTTACCAGCCTTTCACATTTTCCCCTAGTCTTTTCACATCTTGCAGTGTGACAGAATCAATATATCTGATAGAAACACACTTCAGTTCCCTAAACAATATAATTGAGTAAACATTTTATTAGGCTGCATTTTATTGGCTTAAACCCCCTTTAACCCACAATTCCATGCATTGACAGCACAGTAATCTCAGATGTTCATAGTCCTGCATAACAGGTATAGGTAAAGATCTCAAAGGGTCTTTTGAATTTCTGAAGAAAGATTATCTTGTGTTGAACTCATTTTGGGTTTTACATGTGTTTTACAGTCTATACAGGGTGAGCAAACTATGGCTCATTGGCCAAATCCTGCTTTCCATCTGTTTTTATAAAAAATGTTTTATTGGAGCATATCTACATTCATTCATTCATGTATTGTCTATAACTTCTTTTGCACTACAATGGCAGAGTTGAGTGGTTGCAACAGAGACCATGTGCAGTGCGAGGCCTAGAATACTGACTGTCTGGACCTGTCCTGAAAAAATTTGCCAATCTCTGGTCAATATTACTTTGAAAATTAGCATTCTTGGCATGATCTGTGTAGTAAGCCGTGGTATGCCAGAGCCTGCTCAGCTCATGAGAGCTGACTATGTACATCTCTTCTTCTCTTGTTCTTCTTCTTCATCTCTCTTGCTCTTGTTCCTTTTCCCCTCTTTGTGTCTATCTCCATCTTCTTGCCCTTCGTGAGCAAACTTACTATGTTTCTCCTTCTATTAATGATAAACACACTTTCTGATACATATATTTACATCTTACATTTCAGCATCCAAGAAAGATTGCCTAGTTCAAATAATTGTGGGTAGAATGGAGTGTCCATATGTGGAAGGAAGGAAGTAGATGGGTAATTCCTAGAAGTGCCAGGCAGAATATGCATAATTTGTCTTTTCTTCTCCATACCCTCTGGTACTCTGGATAACTTAGTTTGGCATCATTAGTACCTAAGCTATCCGCCTACCCCTAGCTGACTCAGGAGATACATTCCTCTGTGGAATTGTAGCCTCCACTCTTTATTGCCACTCACCTGTAGCAGGAAGACAGAAACAACATGCAGATTAACACAATGAAAATATCTTACAGGTTTTGAGCTCAGAAGCTTTGGGTTTAAGTCCTTATTCCACCACTTACTAACCAGCAACTAGAGCAAGTTGCTTAACCTCTATGGATATATATTTCCTGATATATCAAAAAAGTACAACTGTGTACACTTCTACTAGACCCTAACTTCATGTAGAAGACAACTATAAACTATTAGAGAAAATATATAAAATAATAATATGAAGATAGTGGAAAGTGAACACAAGCAAATAAATTCTTAGAGGAAGACATATTTTTGAAGAAAGGGTCTATGTGGGATGGTTTTCCTATTTTTATAGGCTGTAGCCTGATAGCTGGCCAGAGTCAATGCTGTGTTAGGCAGCTAAAACCCCAATAAAAATCCACAGTCTTTCTGAGCTAAAGAACTAGAGACCAAAGTTTAAGGTAAACACTAGAAAGTGAGGAGGAAACTCAGAAAAGAGAGACCCAGAGAGGGACACTCCCAAATTCTGGGTACAAATTCTTCCCAACTCTCTGACTATACTCTGAGCTATGCATGCAGGAAACTGACTCAAAATATCTTGACCAAAGACAAAATATCTGAACTCAGATTAGAATGGCTATCCAGTCAAATAATTTGAATCTGAGCCCAACCAATTGAATTGCCAGCTGAAACAAAAACATCAACAGGTTTTGAGTGAATAGAACAGAAATTAAAGTCTATATAAATAACATTCACAATGGCTGGGATACAATTCAAATTACGTGTCATGGATAGAAGTAGGAAATTGTGACTAAGTCTCAAGTAAAAACATAAATAACTGAGACCACCTACAAGATCACACAAGTATTTGAATTAGGAAACAAGAATTTTAAAGGGGCTATTGCAGCTATGCTCAATACTATAAAGAAAAATATACATTAATAATAAATTGTATGATGATAGAAAATCTCAGGAAAGAAATATAAACTATATACATAAGAAAAGAACAGAATGGAAATTACAGAATTAAGAAGTAGAATGGCTAAAATAAAGAAATTCACTGGATGGATTTATAAGCATAATGAAGTAAAAACAAGTCGATTAAAATGAAGAGAGAGCAATAGAAATTACTTAATCTGAAGAAGAAAGTGGAGAATCATTGTGGGAAGTGGAGAGGAGAATAGAGCTTTAGAGACCTGTGGAATGATAGCAAAATGTCTACCACATTTTATCGGTCATTCCAAAAAGAAAGAATATAGAGAATGGGGCAGAAAGTATTTTAGGAAATACATGTAGAAAACTTTCCATTTTGATGAAAGATGAATATATATTCACATATTCAAGATGCAACAATCTCAAGCAAAATACATATTAAAAACACCCTTGCCTAGTAACATAAGGGCCAGACTGACCAAATCATAGATATAAAGAAAAATTAGAAAGCAGCCAGGGAAAAGGAGTCTATTTATGTTGGAAGAACTGAGTCATTCTTTTGCTGACTTCTCATTGGAAACTATGAAGGTCAGGAGACAGTGGAAGAGAGTGCATAAATAGCTTTAACATGATGAAATTAAAAACAAACAAACAAAAATCCCAAACACTGTTTACCCAAAAAGGTATCTGTATCTTGCAAAAATACTATCTAAGAAGGAAAAATTGTTGTGAGTATATCTGCTTTATAGGGAAAGCAAAAGCACATTTATCAGACTGACGGAAAAGATATAACAAAATGAAAAACTAAATATCCATGTAAATATAAAAGACTTTTTCTTGTAATTTTGTTAAATTATTAGATATATCAATTTTTATTCTTTTTCATTAAACAAAATTACCTTCTAGGATTATAAAGAATGTAGATTTAATATCTGTGATGAATAAAGAATTAGGGACTTGGAGCATGATAAATAGACTTTTATAGTTAACTGATTTCTACATTTTACAGGAAATCAAACTACATGATCTCTACTTTGAAAAGTAAAATATTTATGTTGCAATGCCAATAGCAACTACTGAAAGCAAATAATTAATAATTTAAAGAAAGGATTTCTGCTTTCAGTAATGAATAAGATCATAACGGACCAATGTGTTTCTGCCATAAAACTTTGGACATAATAAAAAAGAAACTATCTGAAAGCACCAGAAAGTGAACAGAAACAAGAGCTTCTTTTGGTGTGTTCATGCTAAAAGGAGGTAGCTGGTTAGAGTTACCCATATTTACTGCTTTTAGTATGAGGGCAAACACAGTCAAAATGGTACAGGTACTGGAGTTACCAATGGAAAATAATGGCAGGCATTCTTGCTCAGGAAATCAGAATACAATGTCTGGGCAATTGGAAACTGCATTGGGGTTAGGAGAATCCTTCAAAGGTAAAAAGCAAAGAGGGATTTCTGAATTCTGTCTGAATAATCTTTGGCTGACTTCTGAACAATTGCAAAGAAGCTCAGCTAAAGACAGAATATTTGGGGAAGATAATAGTTCAGTGGTAGAGCACATGCTTAGCATCCACAAGGTCTTGATTCAATCTCCAGTACCTCCATTAAAAAAAAAAAAACCTAAAAAATTTAAAAGACAGAATATTTGTATTGAGATTGAAAAATACCACCTGAGGAAGAGTTAGCAGTTTATGTACAACCAAGTTAAATGCCTATTAAAACAAAAGAATCAATACTTACTAGAGAAAAAAGAATAGAATCCAGAATTTCAACAACTTAATATTCACAATACCCAGGATATAATCCAAAATTACTTTACATATGAAACTGGTCTTAAGAGAAAAGAAAAATAACTAAGACCAATTCTATACAAACTTGTGGTTGCCAAGGGGGTGGGGGGTGGGAAGGGATAGACTGGGATTTCAAAACATAGAATAGATAAACAAGATTATACTGTATAGCACAGGGAAATATATACAAGATCTTATGGTAGCTCACAGAGAAAAAATGTGACAATGAATATATATATGTTCATGTATAACTGAAAAATTGTGCTCTACACTGGAATTTGACACAACATTGTAAAATTATTATAAATCAATAAAAAATGTTAAAAAAAGAGACCAATTCTATAATTATCTAGATATTGAGATTAGCGGACAAGGATTTCCAAGTGGTTAATAAAATATTTCTCAAGAAAGGAAAAGAAAATAGACTTGGGATATATGACAAAAGGAAATGGTGGAAGATAAATAGAAAAAATAAAATGGGACCAAATGAAACTGAGAAATACAACATTGTAATTGTTTTTTAAACACTGAATGGAGATGACAGGGGACGTTTCAGTTGATGTTAAGCTAGATCAATAGAAATCATGCACATGAAGAACATTGAGAATAAATATATATAAAAAAATAGAACTTCAAGGAACTGTTAGATAACATAAAATTTTCTAACATATGTGTAATTAGTGTCTTAGAAATAGAGGAGTGATACAATGGGACAAGAAAATACTTTAGAAAATAATGGCTAAATATTCTCAAAATTTGATTCAAGACTTAAATTTACTATTTCAAGATACGCAATAGCCATCAAGCAAAATGTACATGGAAAAGTCATAACTAGGCATGTCATAGTCAACCATTAAAATACACAGATGAAGAGTAAATCTTGAAGGTGTTAAAAGAAAAATTAAACGTTACAGAAAGAGAAGCAACAAATGAATTAAGAGCCAATTTCTGATCAGAGACTATGGAAGGCAGAAGATAAAAAATAATGTTTTTAAAATGCTGAAAGGAAAACCACCCATCCAAAATTTTACATGTGGCAAAAAGACTTCTTGAAAATGAAGGAAAAATAAAGATATTTAGATAAAAGAAAACTAAAACCTACACTACATGAAATACTGAAGAAGTTCTTCAGCCTGAAGGGAAATAATGATCCAAATAAACAATAACTATTGCCTTGTTGGCATTAGAAACTTACCCCCTGTAACTATGGAATGCATTCTTTTAAGTGCACATGGTACATTCGCAAAGGTGCACTGCATGCTGGACCATAAGCAAGTCCATTTAAGTTTTTAAATTTTTGAAATAAAATGGAGAGTATTTTCTGACCACAAAGGAATTAAGCTGGAAATCTTTATTACTAGATTTTGAAAGATAGCTATTTAAAATCCTAAGCATTTGAATATTAAACAATATACTTCTAAATAACTCATGGACAAAAGAAGTAAAATGATACATTATAAAAATTTTTCAGCTGAATAATAAAAATGCAATATAGTAAAGTACAGAAGCAAATGAACTGTTTACAAGGATATTTTTGAAAAAGAACAAAATTGAAGAATAAACACTGTCTGATTTCAATATTTATTAAATTTACCATGGGTTTTACTCTTAAGTAAAACCCCTTCCTGTTTCAAATCTCTCCTACTTCTTCCATCTTTTCTGATTAACTCATCTACTTTCCCTTCTCTTTCATTTTTAAGGGCCCGTGTGTTTACATCGGACTCACCAGGATAATCCAGCATAATCTCCCCATAAGCATAATCTCCGTATATTAAAGTCCTAATTCTTCTTGTAAAGATCTTTTTCTTTTTTTTTTGCCATATAGCATAGCATGCTCACAGGTTCCAGGGCTTAGAGCATGGATACCTTTGGTGGGCCATTATTCTGCCTGTCATACTGGTGTTCACTGTAATATGCTTTCAACTCTTTTTGTAATATGTTGCAATAATACATAACAATAGCCTTGTGATAATATAAAGTGGTAGTTAAGTAAAATTCATCTTCTTATTCTTACACTCAATAGACTTTTTTTTTTTTTTTTACGTGAGGGATTTGTTGAATTAAAAACCAGATTCATTGAATGGATAAAAAGTAAATCTATGATTTGAATTTTGGCTTCTCTAATTTTATTCTTTCAAACTATCTTTGATGCAAACTATGTCTCAACCATGGTAATCTTTCAGTCCTTGAAAACTCCAAATCTCTCAACTATTGGGCAATACTATTTGTTATGTCTGGAACACACTTACTTCACTTCCTTGGCTTTCCAAACCCAACTTCTTTTCTCTCTACCATCCTGTTCTTGCAATTCATAAATTCCTATTTGTCTTTCAGATTATTAAACTTTACTTTTGCCTACACTTTCCCTAAAACCCTAACTTAAATTAGGTCTCCTTGCTGTAAACTTCATATTTACTGAATAGATAAATGTTATTTATTTTCTCTATTCTCATAATTTATTCTAAATATACTTTTTAATCCTCTCTTTTCCATGATTGATTCCAGAGTCCATGAAGTGAGGAAAGTTGTCTGCCTCATTCACCACTGTATGCATGGTGCTTATTACAGAACCTTAGCAAACAGTGGGTACCCAATAAATGTTTATAAAATGAATCAATGGATGAATAAATGAATTAATGAACAAGGAAAATCAGCATTATCTTAGGATCAGTATTCAACTTGGTGGCCTTAAACTGTTAGTGTGTTTCTTGAACAGTTTCTGATATCCTGTGTCAATCTTTCCTATGCAGTACTTAGTTTACATTTTCTTGGCCTTGGCCAACTTCCCAAATACTCTCTCTGGACCAGAAATCTTGTGCTTCCTGCCTGATCCATTCAGCCCTGTCTCATCTTAACTTCTTGCTTGACAATTAGAAGTTATCTGTCAGAACCGTACTGCATAGCAAGATTTCTGGTTCTGGACCTTTCTAATCAGCCATGCTGAATTGTTCCACACTTCATGCTCAATCCTCCCAGAATAAACTTAAAAATAACAGCAAGCTAAAGCAAGACTTACACATCGCCATCCAGTGATATCTTTATTAGAATTCTTATTTATTTTTAACCTTTCTCCTTAGGCATTTCAACTTCTTCACATTACATCCTATTATATCCTATTATTGTAATTGCCCACTGAATAAATAAAGAAAATGACAGGATTGTCCCTAATATAAACACAATGAATATGTGTTGGAGACAGATGTAAGTTTTAGCCATGCAGCTGCAACTCACACAGCACAACATGGGGTGGGGAGATGCCAGGAAGATCCAGTTTTAGGAAATGACTGACAAAACCACAAATAATCATTGCAGGGTAATCATGGCTCAGGGGCTGCTCCACACAATCGTTGGCGTGGCTGCCTATGAAGATGTGATTATAGACAGCGAAGTCCATGCAGCTGGACTCAAAATAGAGCAGAATTCCTTGCAGAAAATTGATGAACCACTGCCAGCTCCTAGGTTCAAGGTAAATGAGAACGGAAAGAATAGATTTATTTTCCCTTTAGACTCTCACGTTAGCAAACTAACCGTATTTCTATTGCTGAGGTTGAAAGAGGGAGTCAATTGGATGAAAGTTCAGATCTCTGGTTTCCATGTGCCTTCCAACTCAAATACATTTGGTGAGGAAACAGGGTCTCCCCTACCTGGAAGTCATGAGTAAGATAATCACCCAGCATTAGCGCACCTGATTCTCTCATAAAACCTCAGCAGCTCTAGCTTGAGCTAGGATTACTTTGGAATCTAACTCTAATCAGTGAATATACTGGGTCACATACAAAAGGGAGAGGAGACTTGACGTGGGAAGAGCATGTGCCCATAGTTTCCTACAGCACTTTAGCATTTAGACAATGGTTCCTTATTTGTGGGGCGACAAATTTTGAGAACATTCTTCTGCAAAGTGCAGTACATGGCTCAATTGCATCAGAATTATCAATTATTTCTGAAATGTTTAGGTTCAGATTCCTTCTAGACCCAATGAACTCTGGGTTCAGGATATAAAAGTGTTCCAAAGACACACTAAAGTTTGAGAAGCCTTACTGAATGAGGTTTATAAATGGGTATCAAGGGACTTTCAAAACTCCAAAATTTCAAGCAATTCAAGCCAAAAAAGAAGCTATAGCTTTCATGAGAATTTCAAAGATTTTTGTGGCCCCAGAATGTTTTAAACCATCAGATTGTACCATCTTCTGAAGAGTGATCTGGGTTTGGTTGATTCATACCCATTCTAACTACAGCATTTCCCTGAAGTATGAAAAATAGCTATGAACCAATTCTCAGATATTCCAGACTTGAAATTGTTGGTAGATATGAAAGCCACAGGGAAAAATCCTTTGGTCTTTGCCTTAATCAGTTTCGTCTTTGCTCTTGCTTTCCTACAGGTGGATCGGTAGATTGTTCCCAGGCTCAAATCCACTTTAAGTCTAAACCACACTGACGAGGTTAAGCAATATAGAAGTTCTGGAATCTTATCTGGATGCATCTGGAATAATTTGCTACCAACAGACCTACAATCTTGGGAAACAGATTTGGCAGTATTTACCTCTGTAAAATCAAAGTTACAGCATTTTCTACCTACTTTCTTACTATGTAACAGATCTAATTCTTAAACCACAAAATAAGCAAACAATAAATGGTTGCTGGTTTCATTTTCTTTAAATTAAATCTGGGCTCCAAGCCTCCAGCCTTCAGACAGAAAGAAATCAAACTTCAGATCTTACTATACTCTTTCAAATATCCAAGACTGTGCAAAGGTCCTGGGATGCCTTGCCCAGAAGAACACATTAGGCAATAGCCTTCCAGTTATTAAGACAAATTAATTAGCATTGAGATAGCCATTGGCCCAACCTGCATGGTCATATTGAGTTCAGTGCTTGAGCTTCTTTGATGCCTTGTTTGCAAATGGGAAACTTTTCTGAAGCTGGGAACCCTGATGCAGCTTCTCCAAATGAGTCATGTGAAACCTGCAGGTACTGTCATCTCCTATGGACCCCAAAGCTACAGGCAAAGGTTCTCACAGTTTTTATAACACCAAACCTCTATTTGTCTCTTCTCTAGGTTTGAAATTTTTCCCCCTATCTCTTTCCATTGCTTCTTGCCTTCCTCTGCATATTGGTGTCTCCTTTTCCGAATTCATGTGTTAAAATCTTAATCCCCAAAATGATAGAATTAAGCGATGGACACTTTAACAAGTGATTAGATCATAAGGGCAGAGCCCTAATGAATGGGATTAATGCCCTTATGAAAGCGGCCAAGAGAGCTCACTTGTCCCTTTGTCATGTGAAGTTATAGCAAAAAGTAGTCATCTGTGAAGCAAGAATGGACCTTTACCAGATACTAAATCTGGTGGCACTTTGATTTTTGACTGCCTAGGCTCCAGAATTGTGAAAAATCAGTTTCTGCTGTTTATAAACCACCCATCTATTATATCCTGTTATATGAACCCAAATGGATTAAGCTCAGAATCTCTTCTGTTTCACAGGCCTCTGCATGTACAGGTGACACCTGGCCCTCTTTGCACTGCCTTGCGGGAACTGGGCATCAGGGACAAATGCTGATGCTCTGGCTACTGTTACTGCTGTGAATATTCAGTCTTATCTCTGACCCGGGAGTCTTGTATCTACTACAAGGATCCTTGAAACTAGAGAAGACTAATTTGTCAGTAAGTAGGCTGTAACATCAGAGTCTGTATAATTCTTGGCACTTCTGTGCCCCGCCTGCTAGATGGGACCCCACCATGCAATCCAATAGCCATATTTAAACCAAACAAGTCTGTTTTTGCCAAATTCTTTGCACACTCAGTATGGAATCTGCCAACGGTCTCTTTAAGGATCAAGGCCAGGCTTCCACAGATCCCTGTCCCAAACCTTGATGCTAACAATTCCCAAGTTCTTTCCGTCCTCCTGGGACACTGATGATGAGTTTCTAGAATACAATATTCATCAACCAGCCTGTGCTTTGAAAAAAAAGTCTCAGTCAACATTAAATGTATAATTAATTAATTAATTAATTAATTAATTAATTAATTAAATTTCAGAGTGTCTACTAAGTGCCATGGAAGTACAGGATTTATTATAAATTAAATGCCTATTTTATTCAACTTTAGGAAACAGGTGATTGTGATGGAGGGGGTTATGAGGGAAGGGGTTACAAAACACTTTCTAAATTTAAGTCCATTTTCTTTTTTTTTTTTTTTTTCTGTTTACCTCCAGGTTCTTCTCCTCCTCTCTTCATGTTTTATGGTCTGAATGGGTCATTGATCATAATAGCCCTCTTCCTGCTCATGCACAAAACCCTAACTACCCCATGAAAGGAGCCATAACTATATTCTATGGCTCAGGGCATTTCCCAGCCTGCAGCTTCTTTTCCCCTTCCCAGTTGAAAGTGAGACTCATAAGCTTTCATCTCTTAGTCTCTTGGATACCCATGTGTGTGTGTTTACGAACATGCACACATTTTTACACACAAAGTAGCCCATTACTATGCCTATATAGTATAAATTGTATTAATAAAATCCATGTACCCAAAACCCAGCTTAACAATAGGATATTATCAATGTACTAGAAGTTACCTGTATGACTCTTTCCAATCCCACCCCCCACCCTAGAGTTAGTCACTATTTGGAATCATTGCCTTGTTGAATCAATGCATCTTTGTGTGCATTATTAAGCAGTATATAGTTTTAGATTTCATGGGGTAAAGTTTATATGAATGAAATCATGTGCATTATCCTGTGACTTTTTTCCTGCAATGCTTGTGGTAATAGTCATTACTGCTGTTGCGTATGTGGGTATATTTCATTCATTTTTACTCAGTAGATTCCTGTTCTCTCTCCAGGACCTTTGGACCATTGACTCTATTGCTTTTCCTGCCTGGCTTTGGTCCCAGGCAGTGACTCACACATCACTCTCTGCACTATACTCTGTAATGGACTAGTCCTGTCTCCCTCCTCCTTTCTAGCCCTGACCCCCAGGATGTCCAGCACCCAAAACTCATGTCTTCCTGTGAGGTTCGTCAAGGATCTCAGGCATCCACCTGCTCAGTGGCATCATGGCAGCTTTCTGTAGCATCCACATATAGTGATGGTGGGAAAGCCACTTATTTTTCCTTTAATTCTTTGTCCATCTCCCCCAGAGCAGGGTGGATAAATTACCGAAGGTCTAGCCCCACAGCACAACAAAGCCACTCATCAAGGTTTAGCTTAGCACAGCCCAGCACCCTGGCTCAAGTGAAGCAAAAAACAGGTAATAGAGATGGCATGCAAAATGAAAGACTCAATAAAGAGTTTGAAAAAACTAGCCTGTAAAATGCCATATGTCAGGGATCGAAAATGCATCCTAATTTTGAATTTGGATTGGAGGCGACTGAATTAGACATGAAGAGACTGCATACCCGCGTATGAAAAGACTGCTTCTCTGATCCCTCCGTGGCTCTTCCCAACCTCGTCTCACTCCCTTCTCCTGTACGTCATGTCACATACCACGCGCATAGAGCAGGCATGTTATTTGGCATAAGCCCATTAGATTCCATAGGGCTCTAAACTCTTATCAAGTACCCTCAGCCATCCTTTCTCTTCTTTCTCTGTTGAGTTTTATAGGATTGGTTCTGAGACAGATTGTAGATTGGTTTTTTTCATGCAGGCAAATGTTGGTCCACTTAGATTAGGAAACTGATGGGATAGGACTGTTGAGAGGGAGGGACTGGCATTGGCGAGTTGGGTAAGAACAATGCCAGCAGAATTTTGGCAGTTTTGCTGATTTTTGAAAACATATGCAAGATTAGATTAAAATAGTCCTCACACTAGCAAAAGCTGGGGCCAGCTTGTCTCTGCTGCGACGTTCAGGCTGGCTGGCACTTCTGACTCTGAATTCCTATTTAAGTGTCAAGTCTGACCTTTACTCGGTTTAATTCAATTCAATTTAATTCTGCAAAATTTATTGAAGCCAGCTTTTGCCAGCCTACTGCACACAAAGATCCTAAAGAACATATCCTTTCATATTAAGACCATTTTTGAACTTTAGGGGAAAAAAATGCCAAATTAAGAAAACAATGGTTCTCAGAGCTTCTTCCTGGTATGTGGTTTATCCATCTGATTTTCATATTCATGAGCAGCAGTAATGACAAAGTCAGAGAGAAGGGATAAAGCAAAAAAGGCAGAAGGAAAAAGCATAAAAAAAGAACTAAAAGAAAAAGAAAGGAGGGGAAAAAAAAGAGTAAGAGCTACAAGGTGCAGAAACCACACTGATGAATATTGTGAGCCTCACCTTCCTCATTGTCTACTGAGAGGCAGTGTGATGGAATGCAGCATCTGCTGAGTAGGAACTAAAAGATCTTGACTTGGGTGAGCAATTTCACTTCTCCGAGTTTTAGTTTTCATAGTAGTAAAATTACATGATAATGACCCTACATTTCAAAATTGTTCTGAGGGTCAAATTAATGAGAGCTTTAAAAAGTCCTTTAGATACCAAAAATCTGGATCTGAAACTATTTCAGAGGCATGTCTACACACTTATTTTTATTTTAGTGATCCTCTTCCCCAGGAGCTCTTCCTCTGGAGCATCCTGAGACCTGGAGAGATGAAAGAGGATCCTTGTACAATGGACCAAGCGCAGAGTTAGAATTACATATCATAACTTTAGATCCGTAGAGTCTGAATTTGTGGTGGCGCTGACTTGGTTTGGTGAGCTGTGGCAAGTTGAAAAAGGACCAGATCAGGAGAAAAAAAAAAAAAAACCGAAAAGGTAAAAATCATAATCATGTGAAATATCTTTTTGAGATTGCTTTTCTGTGAACCTGGTGTTCCTTTACATCCAATGACATGATTGTTCCAGTATCAGCTTAGTATCTGTAAATTGGGGAGTTACCTCTCTCCTAACCAAATTATTCACGTGTCATCTGTCAGCAGCATTGTGACATATGTGTCTTCCCTTCCCTGTGCTATTCAAAAGTGCCAGGCAGGCTGGAGTTGCCCCTATCTGAAAACCCTGTCTGTTCTTAATCAGTAAGAAATCTTGACTCTCAAAGCTATTTTGGAGACCAAAGATTATACATCTTTGCTTTATTAAGCCCTCCACCTCAGAGAGAGGTGGTCTTAGGTAGCCCTGGGTAGAAGTAGAGAAGTTTGGCTGGTAGCCTCTCCCCATCTCAGAGGGCCCCCTCAGGCTGATAGCATACATCTGCTTATTTCCAGCAGTCCTTCCTCCCAACCAGCTGTTATCACCTCAATTAAAATGGTAATTGGTAAAAGTTTAAGGAATTAGATCTCCAAGGGACACTGTTTTTCTAATAACATGTTCCAAAGAATGACAGGTTTTCAAATTCCCGAAAGAAGACACTTAACATGTAATTGTAACCACTCTGAAAAGTTCTGTTTCTCTTCATCTTTTTGTTTCTTTAACAGTGAAAGGAGGGCTAGGGAAGGTATTCTTATGGAGTCCCTACAAAAAAAACAAAAAACAAAACAAAACAAAAATACTGCTTATATCATCTTTTCTTTAAAATTCCCGTACATAGAGCTGCATTCTTGTTTCAATCAGTTCTGGGGGGACAGGTTTCTGACCTGAGAGAGAACAGTACTAGATTTCAACGTCTAGCGTCACTTTGTAACATGAATGAATAGCTCTTTGGGATGAGGTCCGTGTTCAGACCCTGCTTCTGTTACTCGCTAGCTGTTAGCACTTTGGGTGAGTTCTCTACACATCTGCAACTTTGAGAGGCAGTGTTGTACATTGCTTAAGAGCAGGGGCTCTTACGTTAGGAATGCTGAAGCCAATCACACTTGTGTTCAGTTTCCACTTCCAGCTCTTTGTAGCGTTCTGGAAGCTACTGAACCTCTCATGGATGAGTAATTATGACATTGGGTCATTGTGCGGATTGAATGAACGTAAAGTGTTTTCTCCACATAATATGCTCGCCATTATGTTAACTATTATTTTATTAGCTATTGTTACATTCTTCTTCATCTGAAAGAAATGAGAGATGAAAAAAATCAGGGTATTGTGAGGACATAGAAATAATTGTATAAGTACTAAGGTTGGTTGTTTTGTTTTTGCAAAACAAAGCACATGAGCATGTACGAATTTTTCAGTAGAGGGTTACTGAGTTAATAAATATTTGTGAATGTCACATTTTGAACTTTATCAAGTACTGCTTTTCTTGGTCTCTAACTTCCCTTTCATATTATTTTTACCTTCTCTTTCGCTCCCCTTTTCTCTTCTGTTTATGTAATAAGAATTGTATTTTCTTGTAAGACCATGGTCATAATTTTTTTTACTCTTTTACTTTTCAAAAATATATTGTTGTTTCCATTTTTTATAGTATGTGTGTATTTGGGGGTTTCCATTAAAACATTTTAATTTAGACATTAAGGAGAAAAAGTCAAATTAATGGAAGCTGATCGTGATCACCACTGAAGGACTAATTGCAAAGACCAGATAAGGTTTCTGGTTACAAGATGGTATCTGAATAGGGACCAGTCCTTACAAAAGCATTAACCAACTGCAACAATTTTTTTTATATTAGTAAAAATAGGTTAATAAATGAGCAAAGGCAGGATTTTTTCAAAATATAAGGAACTTCCTGTTTAACTTATATCACAGTGGAAGGACCTGTCTTATGAAATAACATGTTCTTCATCATGTGAAGGTGTTTAAATGGGAGCAGGATGGTCATTTATCAGAGATGATGCTGAAGGGGTCATGTTTAAGGGAGAAGATCATTTCAATCATCAAGAAATACTCATTGGGTGCTAACTATGAGAATGGTAAATAAGTTTCTTGTTGTGTGCCAACTCCACTTCCGGGGGCAATGTGGAGAGGCAACATCTCTGTAGAAAAGACTGCTAGCATAGATTATTAATGCCTGTCACAGAGTCAGGGCTGGGGAGAAATGATCACATTTTAGCTTGTTGTGTTCCTGACCTACCTGTTTCCAAGCGCTGTTAGAAGCTGAGACTACAACAGTATATGGCAGAAGCCTTGTCCCTGCTTTCCTGAAACAGAGGAAGAGAAAAAGAACTTTATAAATTTCTACCAGTTGGATTTTTGGATTACACTGGAAAGCTTTGGTCCTTATAGTCTCCCATAAAGCTTACTGCTGAAGCTAATTTGGAATTAAAAAAAAAGTTTTCAAGTATGAAATAAATGAGCAAGAATGTTTACTATAAACATAGAAATTTTCTGTAGGGTTATCAGGAGCTTTGCAACATCACTTACTTCCTGAATGTCAATGAAGAGCTTTTGAATAAAGCCCAACAAACAAGGAACATCCAGTGAGGGAGCCCCGAGGTCTAGGAGTGTCTCTTCTGTTCCATAACTAGTGGGTCAGAAACAGCCATCTCAGGGAAGTTGTTTTTGTTTTTGTTTGTGTATGTGTTTGTTTTATTTTTTCCTGGAAGGAAAAACTACAAATCAAGGGCAAGGGAAAAGAAATAATGGTATGAATTATCTGTGAAAAAAGATTCCTCATTCATTTAAACACTGATGAGAAGAAGGGATTCTGAGAAAATATCAGTTGAATACAGACGTCTTGATTAGGGAGCTGGAGTCACCTGGCAGAAGAACAACCAAGGGAGGCCTGCAGAGAAGCCACTGCGCTGTGAGGAGGTGCACAGGCAGGCCTGCGCATGGAATGGATTCCCCCAAAGGAAGGTTATTAAGGCAGCAGATGTCAGAACAGTAACAGATCAAGTAAACCCTTGAGAGAGTCAGAAATGAAGATGTTGGAAGCATTGACAGATGCCTTAGGTTGTCAGTGAGAGGCTGGGAAGACTTCCTGGCCTGAGAGGAACCTGACTTTGGAGGAAAATAGGAAAACCAGTCATTTCCTATGTAGTGAAACTCATTGATGAGTAGTTCTCCAGGTGAAAGCTAAGAAACCCTCTCAAACTTCCTGTAGAAAGATACCTGTGTGCCTGAAAACTCTTAAAAATTATGCTCTACCGTGGGTCATTATACCACATGGACAGATTGACTGAATACAACTGAGTCAGGCATTGCAGGGAATTCCCAAAATATTTGAAAATATAATCTACCTTTTATGAGATTTCAATCTAGTTGAAAAGATAAAACAATCACTTAGTAGTATAAAATGTATGAAAGATCTCGATAACGGCATAAAATATGTGAAAGATTTTGATAACGGCCAAATAAGCAAGAAAAAAAAGATTAAAATGGACCCTAAAGGTGGGAGATGATTTATTTAAGTAGAGAGGGGAAGAGAGTATCTTTCTTGAGTATTATCCAAAGACAGAAATCGAGAGTCAAAATAAATCTCTCATCAGTCCTCACAACAGCCCTACCCAACAATTTTACGGTTCTCTAAGTATAAAGGTGACTTTCACATATGATGTGGCATCTCGTTTACATTTAGTATCTTTACAGTCTCGCTTTTCAGTGTATCTCCAAGCCCCCTACATTTGAGCCACATCTGTCCATTTACAGAATGCAATATAACGCACACTCAACTCCATTATTTCTTACGTCTTCTCAGTCTGGAATGTCCTCCCCTCTCCCCTACATCCACACCTCGCAAAACCTTTCTTCTCCATGAGTCTTCTCCAATCCATCTAGCAGGAATTAACTGCTCTTTTATCTTCAATCCAATGAGTAAAGCAGTATTTTTAGGAGTTTTACATCATTTAGGTATCTTTTTGCAGGTAGTTTGAGAATGTTTCTTAGCTTTCATCTGTTCCTTGTAGTTTTTGCTATATTCTACTTTATATCCTATTAAAAATAATTAGAATATGAAAATGAATATATGTATGTAGATGCATGGACTGGGACACTGTGCCGTACACCAGAAATGGACACATTGTAACTGACTGTACTTCAATAATAATAATAAAAAAAAATTGCAAATCTATTTCCTCCTAGATTGTAAGCTCCTTGAGTAGAGTTCTATCACATCTTACTTGTTTTTGAAATTTTCTGGTCCCTGGTATAGTCCACTGCAGACAGAGGGTGCTTAATTTGTGCTTATTGAATAGGGAACAAAGTCAGCCATGCAACCAACACCAAGCTGCCTTCACCAATTTCCACACAGGGACTGTAAGTATTTGAGAGGCCTGCTTTATTATCTGTTCATATAGGACATCATAGTAGAGTGTGGTTCTGGAGCCCAGAATGCTGGCGTTCAGATCCTGGCTCGGCCACATAATAACTGTATGGCCTTAGAGAAGCTAATTAACATCTCTATGTTTCAGCTTCTTCATCTGTAAAGTGGGAATAATAATAGCGCTGACACCACAGCAGTTGTGAGGCTTAAATATTTCAATCCCCATAAAACCTTCAGGACACAGTGTGAACACACAGCAGATTTTAGCTATTTCCTCACAACCCTAATTATCTGATTCTAATTTTGCCTTGACTGGTAAAATTATTGTGTTTGCCTGTACACACTTGTAGCAGGCACCATTGTTTGCCCACTAAATCCTCTATCACTCTTTCCTGTTACTTGTTTCTTGTTATCCACCTCTGTGAAGACACATGCTTAGAGAAAGTCAACTCATCAATTCAATGGTAAATCCTGAATAATCTAAGCCAAACATGGTAATTCCATTCTCTACGGTTTAAAGATAAGCATGTGATGAGACAACAGGAGAGACACAGCGAGTAACTTCTAAATTACTTTCTCCCTCCCTCCCCACATCCCTCCTCTCCCTCCTCTTCATCTTCCTCCTTCTTTTCTTTTCCTTCCTTCCTTCCTGCCTCCCTCCCTCCTTCTCTTTCTTCTCTTTTCTTTCATCTTTCTCTCTTTTTCTTTATTTCTTTCCTTTCTCTCTTTCTCTCTTTATTCCTTTCTTTTAGTTCCTCTTCTGCTGTTAACTGTAGCAGCCATTTCGTGATCGGAAGTGACCTGGCCACGCTGATGATAAACACAGTAATGACGGCAGAGCAGATAGCAAGAGTTTGGATCCACACTGCTATTGTTGACTCCATTTGTTTGCCAAACTTTTTATAAATATAAGAAACACCTATGATACCATTTTTAAAAATACACATTCTCCAGTCCTACCCCTAAGCCCCAGAACTAGAACATCCAAGGGAAGGGGCTGGAAAATGATTTTTAAGCAATCAGTCTTAACATCAGAGAATTTTGAAACACTAATCTATTTTTAGTTTGGTTTTCGATTATTTCATCCAACATTATTTCATTCTATATCCTGCCTGATATAACAGTTTACTCAGTTACATGCTTGTGGGTACCAATGTTGGACCACCATAACATTTCAGTGAGAATAGCTTCCTGGAGTTGTGAATGGGTTAAATAAGCCACAAGATTCCAACTACAGGGACTGTGCTCAAGGGACGTGCCCCGTCCCCAAGCTCCACTATTCCTGCAGAACAAGGCTGTTTTCAGTGGGCAAGAAGCATCAAGGAATGTTTAAAGCAACCTTAAAAGGTAACATCAATCATATACTCTGTTGCACTAACAGACACCCAGTTAGTAGCATGCACCCAAATTATAAAGCGAAATGCGGCTTAACCGAGCCACACCTTAGCCAGGCTCACAAAGGCATCCAACTAGCTACCCTGTCTGGATTTGGTTTGCTTTCATTTAAGGATTTAGGATTTCTGACTCTGCTAAACTCTCCTTTGGTACCTGTTATGGGCTGAGCCGTGTCTCCCCAAAATTCAGATGCTGAAGTCCTAACCCCTCATACCTCAAAATGTGATTGAAAAAGAAGGTCTTTAAAGAGGTAATTAAATTCAAATGAGGTATGTGGATGAGCCCTAATCCAGCATGACTGGTACTTTTGTAAGAAGAGGAGATTAGGACACAGACACACACAGAGGGAAGACCATGTGAAGACATGGGGAGAAGACAGCCGCCTACAAGCCAAGGAGAGAGGTTTTCAGAAGAAATCAACTCTGCCAACATCTTGATCGTGGACTTCTAGTCTCCAAAACTGTGAGGAAATAAATTTCTACTGTTTAAGCCATCCCATCTGTGGTGCCCTGGGAAAATAAAGCAATGCCTTTTATGCATGAATGTTTGCAACTTACCTTGTTACCTGCTCTGATATGTTCTGAATCGTCAACAAAGCCTGTGCCTTCGTTGTCAGTCTTGCTAACAACTGAGCCTACTTTAGAATTCTGTTTCTGTCCAAACCAGCCATTCCTGGACTTAACATTGCAGTCAGGAAAAAAAAAAAAAAAAAAAAAAAAGACTACTATTTTGTAGTATTTTCTTTCAACTATAAACTCTTTGAGAGTAGAGATTAGTCCTCGTGCTTGTGCGTAGCTCATCGAATTGTCAGTTTGTCCCCCTACTGAGTCTGACTTGAGGATAAAACTGTCTTGATCAACTTTATTATTCTAGCATCTATCACAGTGACGTGCATAACAGGTTTGCCAAAAATGCACGTTAAAGAGTGAATAGTGAATGAGTGAATGAATGAATGAAGCACAAGTAACATGTGGTCCAGAGAAACAGTACACTGTTATGCACCAACCGGGCATTTGATAAATACGCCAGCCAGCTGACTGGAGAACAGAACAACTCTGTAAAGATAACAAATTGCATCGCTTTCCCTGGCCAGATTGATTACACATATTACTGTGGCCATTTCTTCCCTGCAACATTTTTCATTATAGAGAATATTAATGAGTTAACAAGGGCTCTATCTCTGTTTATCTCCTTTCCATTTTAACAAGTAATTCTGATGCTAATTGACAAATCTCTAGATTTATAATAACCTGACCATTGTGAAAATAGCAGTGTAGTATACACTACTTTTAAAAAATTCTCTGTGCAAAAAAAAAATGATTGAAATTTCTTGGTAAAAATTCAAAAATTCAAAAGCATATCAATAACAAATATTATCCATCTCTAGGTAGGAAGTTTTTTTAGGATTTTCAGGTCATAACTTTTTAATCAATCAGTCAATACATATTTATTTAGCCTCTGAAATGTTCGCTGTACTATGCTAGGCATCACTGGGGACAGAAAAAATACATTAAATTTTGCTTTTGGACCTCAAAGTACTTGAACCTTAACTGTGCTGAAAAAATATATATGCAGGTGAAAAGTTCATATGTCAGAGTAACACTATACATATTGTGAATGTCAAGTAATGTATGTATAATTTAAGATGTAATAAACTTGATAAGAATCATTTATATTATGTAGAATTTCTTGCAATAAGTTTGATTTTGGAGAATATATATGAAATATATTTATGTGCATATATGTGCTTATGATATACGTATAAAAATATTGCAGGAAAAAATGTCTAAGAAGATAAACACCCAAAAGTAACACTGGTTATCTCTGGGTGGTAAGGTTCTGAGTGGTTTTAAATGTTTGATTTATACCTTACTGTATTATGTGAATTTTTACAATTGTGCATGCAATGGCTTTAATTAAAAATATGAGGTGGTGAATTGCAGCTACCAAATGAGGGGGGAATATAAAGAGTAAGTGCAAAGATGTCTAAAGAAGAGGTGATAAGGAGGGCTGGAATATTCAGAAAAAGCTTCGCAGAGGAGGTTGGACCCGAGCTAGACTCTGAATGATGGGTAGACTGGGGGTGATGGAAGATGATGGAGGGCGCTCACAGCTGCACATAAAGAGTGTCTGTAAATCAGCACAAAGTAACCCCACACGCCGGCCACCACAAAAGTGAGTCACAGGCCCCTCAAAAACTAATACCCCAGAGCATCGCATTTACCCCTTGCTTCTTTTCTATTGCCATCTGAGCTCAGCATCTTGGTGACGTCCTGTGTTCTTAAGTCTAAGACTGATCTTTGGACTTGACCTTGAAATTGGCTTTTATTCTTGGCTTCTGCTCTTTCTCCAGGTCACTGACCCAAAGGCTCCTCTCTCAACCCACTTGAAGCAGCACACCTCACCACAACCAGCCCCAGAACCCATCACGCTGTGCTGGCATTAGCTAGCCCCTCAGTGGGGTCTGCCTAGTCCTCATCCGCCCCAGAGGAGAATGTGTTGAACTCCAGACACAGGCAATGGAATGACAAAGTTTGTAATGTACAAAGCATGTTTAGAGGTCAGGGTTCAGAGTTCACAGGATGGATTCATCTAGGGTAACTGAGGACAAAGCTGGATAACACTGTGAAAAACCTTGAAGGTAAGTGTATAATTTTTCTAATGTTACTGTAACAAACCACCACCTACATTACTAGCTTAAAACAATATAAATTCATTATGTTACTGTTCTGAAGGTTAGAAATCTGATAGGGGTGGGCTAAAATCAAGTCATTGTCAAGATTGTATTCCTTCTGGAAGTTGCAAAGAAGACTCTGTTTCCTTACCTTCCCAGCACCTGGAGGCCACCCACATTCCTTGGCTGGTAGCTCTTTTCTACCTTCAAAGCCCCCAGTGGCCAGTTGAGTCTTTTTCACATTAACTCACTCTGACTCTGACTGTTTTTTTGATTTTTTTTCCACTTTTAAGGACACTTGTGATTACAGTGGGCCCACCCAGACAATCCAGAAGAACCTCTCTGTCATAAAGTCAGCTGATTTTAACAACCTTAATTCCACCTGCTACATTCAATTTGTCTTTGCCATGTAACATAACGTGTTCAGTTTCTGGGCATTAGGGTGTGGACATCTGTGAGAGGGCATTAGCCTGCCTGACACAGGTAGATTAAAGATTTGAATGTTGTGAGAAAACAAACTGTGGTTACCAGGGGGAAGAGATGGGGGAAGGATAGATTAGGAGTTTGGGATTAACAGACACATATTACCATGTGTAAAATAGATAAACAACAAATACCTATTGTATAGCACAGGGAACTATATTCCATTTCTTGTAATGAGCTGCAATGGAAAAGAAACTTAAAAATACATATATATATATATATATATATATATATATATATATATATATATGTATGTATATGTATAACTGAATCATTTTGCTGAAAGCATGAAACTAACATTGTAAATCAATTACACTTCAATAAAAAATAAGAATTTAAAAAAAGGAGATTTGAATATTGTGCTCTAGATAATGGGGAACCTCTGAGAGTTCTTAATAAGTAACGATGTAAAAGGAAGATTAAGATGCATAAAATAGAGTTCGGCTTTTTCATCATCAGAAAATTAAGTTATTTCCCTGTTAAGTGATTAAATTCTAGATCATAGCATCAGGAGATTACGTCTACTTTTTGCAACTCCATTTCTGCAACGAAAGGAAATGGGGTCACAGAGACCTAAAGGTGGCAAACTGTATCCTAGGCGCGAATTATCTCATAAGGTCACTTCCTCCCAGGCCCAGATATTCTGTGTCCGTGCAGAAGGATGCTTTCATTGTGGCAGATGGCAGTAGATTTGACTCAACCAATCTCAATTCTCCATCATACTATTTCTCTCCATCTTCCTGTGACTTTCTGCCACCCGCCCCCCAGAATTAATTTCAGACAGGCCTTTGTAGTTTGGCTGACATTCAAAACTGTCACCTCCGTGCACACATTAACTCCAAGGCCTCTGTCATCCCTCACATTAAAATTCTATCACTCGGAGTCAGCACAGCTTGACTCAGCAAGCTAAGGGGCTGGTTCTGAGCAGGATGCAGTGACAGCAGGCTTCACCTGTGACAACTTCGGTCAATTTGACAGCAGTCAGACACCCTCCTTAGAACCGGTTGCAGCTCTTGTTGACCCAAGTGGAGAGGTCATCCTTCTGAGTAATTCTCTCCCCTTCCCTTGAGAAAGAAAGGCCAGAGGGTTACAAGACTGAGGCTGTGAATATTTTATGGTTAAATGACCACAACAGTGAAGGACAATTCGTAAATTCCACAATCTAGGTTTACATTCTAATTATGAAGGAGGATAACCATTAAGATGGACTCTTTAAAATGACAGCCCAAGAAAATGCACCCACAACATGGGTCGTGGGCTATTGGCAATTCCGTGTAGAATCCTCGTGTGGAAGATGATTTTAAAGTCACCCATTAAGTCTTCCTCATTTCACAAGTAATGCTCAGAGATGCACAGTTTCCAGTGGCCACACTACTGATTACCACCAAATGCTATTGATTACCGAAGTGACCCAGCCTCTCCCCATCGTTTCTTTCCATGACTGTCCCTTCTCTTTCAGTCTCCCATTTAGGTGGGTTGTGCATCTAGTACCACTGTCTGTGTTTGGAGACAAAAAAATTCATGATGATCATAGTTCAGGGATTCATTCACTCACCTGTTTAGACAAAGCCAAATTACACACAAAACAAATAAAAAATGACAATAAAGCATTCACTTCAAAGGTCACTCCTTCTATGAAGTCTTTTATTGGACTCTTCCCAACTCCCAGGAGAAATGAGTGTCTCACTCCAATGTGCCCTCACTGTAGTCTTTTTTTTTTTTTTCTTAATTTAATTTAATTTTGCAATATGTAAAATTACACTGTTTGAAAGTCAAAACCCCATAAGCATGCACTCAGACAACTCTCCTATCTATTCTTGTCTCTTCAACCCCATTTCCCCCGTCCCCCATAGGTGATCATTTCTGTTCATCTCTGGTTTACCCTTATCTTTGGATACCTCGATCCTAAGATCTGTACTCTTCAGTGACCTTTGGGAGACATACTTTTTCTCCTGTGAGACTGAAACTCTGTTGATAGCAGGAAGCATCTTTTATTTGTCATTAAAATGACAGTGCCTACCACAGGTTTGGTATACAATAGATTGCATTAAATATTTGTAGTATGTTGATGGAAAGCACCCGAGAACGCTCTATTCCACAGGCACAAACTCATTCCACTCAACTGGCTAGGATCCCCTTTTAAGTGACTGACTCAACCATAACGTCACCGTGTCTATCACTGGGGAGGGAAGTAACAGACAATGGCTATAGCAGACGGGACATCAGGCTTAGAGTCAGCAGAAGCAGAATGGAGCTTTGCCTCTTTCAGAAATGAGTCTGAGCTTGGGGAAGGTCACTTAAAATTCCTGAGCTTGCTTTATTATCTGTAACATTTGGTATAAAGCCCACTTCACCAGAGGTTTGCATAGATTAAATGAGATAATCTATGAAAAACAAAAAAGCTCTGTAAGTCTACTCCCCCTTTGTAATGATTGTAGACTGTCTAGTTTTTCATCTAATGAGTATGCTACTTTTTTTTTTTAGATAAAGTGTGGGCTGCTTTGAACTCTTTTGCCTCATGGAATGCTCCTTAACCACAAGAGCAGATTACCCGTAAAAACTGTCCTCAGAGCTGTCTCTAACTGCCTTCTACCTTGATTCTTTCTCTAATATGGACTTCAAGCAGAAGATGTCACAAAATCACTATTGGAGGGGAAATTGGGATGGAGAGTCTAATATCATGGAGAAGGAACTAGGAAGTAAACAGAAGAAAATCAACAAGTTCAAGGACTGTTTTCTCAGACCTGCTCTTCTCCAGACACTGTGCAGCCACCTCAGATTTCCCAGACTTAATACCACTGAACCTGCTCTTGGGATGTCAGATTCCATCGGGAACCCGGTGTGTCAGCACGAGTCTGGCCAAATATTCAAATAAGCAGCAAAGACAGTGTTTAGGAGAAACTGCGGTGTGAAACAGTGTAAGGTGTAGACGCAGGGGACTCCATCCCAACAAGACAGATCTCCTCTGTCACACGGCAGCTAGTTGCCGAGAGAGGGTCACCATCAAAGCCATGAAAGCAGTGGGAAGTTTTCTCTTCTTTGATAACAACAGCTCATATTTCTATAGCATTTCAAAATTCACAGAAAAATTTCATGCACATTATTTCATCTGAGCCTTTCTTCACCCTTGTGCATGCTATTTTCCCCATGCTGTAGCTGATGAAACAGAAGTTCAGGAAGCTTTAGGGATTTAATGAAGCTCATATAATCCTTAAGCAACAGAACTCAGATCCATGTGCAGCTATGCTGGTGCCAAGTTTGAGGCTTTAGACTCAAAGCTACAGAGACAGGAGATCACAGACCTGTCTTGTGATACTTACCGCTCTCTGACCCACTGGACACCCTTTTTCCTTCAGGTTTTGTGCTCTGCTATGTCCGTTGCCTGAACTTCTCTATCCAGCCCCTCTGGCGTGTATGAATCCTAGCTAGTCCAAGGCCACTTTGTAAAAACAATTACGATTTTTCAAAAAGTAATTGACTTAATTTTTTGGAGAAGTTTAGCTTTTCAGGAAAGTCGATCAGAAAGTACCGAGAGCTCCCACGTAACCCCTCTCCCATCCTCCCTGAACACAGTTTCCCCTATTACTTATGTCTTTATCATGTGGTGTATTTGTTACAACTGATGAACCAACATTGACACATTATTAACTGAAGTCCACAGTTTAAAATAGTGCTCTCTCTGCGGTACATTCTGTAGATCTTGACAAATGTATGATGATATATGTCCATCATTACTGTACCACAGTGAACACTTTCAATGCCTCAAAGTGCCCCATGTTCTACTTTTTTGTCCCTCCCTCTTTCCTCCAGAATCCCTTGCAGCCACTGCTCTTTTTGCTGCATCCGCAGTTTTGCCTTTCCCAGAATGTCGTAGAGTTGGAATCATAAAGTACGCAGATTTTCCAGACTGGCTTCTTTCTCTTAGAATTATATATTTGCAGTTTCTTCATGTGTTTTTCATGGCTTGATAGCCCACTTCTTTTTAGCACTGGGTAAGGTTTCATTGTATCACAGTTTGCTTATCTACCCACCTATTGAAGAACATTTTGGTTGCTTCAAGTTTTGGCAATTATGAATAAAGTTGCTATAAACATATGTGGGTGTACATACGTTTCCAACTCCTTTGTGTAAATACCGAGGAGCACGTATGCTGGATCATATGGTAAGAGTACATTTAGTTTTGTAAAAGAACTGCCAAACGGTCTTCCAAAGTGGTTGTACCATTTTGCGTTCCCGCCAGCAATGAATGAGCGTTCCCGTTGCTCCGCATCCTCAACCAGAATTTGGTGATTTCAGAGTTTTCAGTCTGGCCTTTGTAAGAGGTGTGTGGTAGCATCTTGTCATTGTTTTAATTTGCATTTCCCTGACGTCACATGATGTTGAGCAGCTTTTCATTTACTTATTTGCCATCTGTATATTTTTGGTGAGGTGTCTATTCATATCTTCCACCCATTTAAAAAATCTGGTTGTTTGTTTTCTTACTAGGGCCAAGGCACTTTTTCTTTTTTGAAATTTGCTATGACTGTCCCATCACTCATGAGTCTTACCCCTCTGAACACCCGTGGCTCACATCATTTGTACACTAATTATCTCTCATTTATTCTGACTGCCACTGGGACTTGACTTTACCATGCCTGTTACAGCCTACCTAACTTGCTAATAAGCCTCTTCAAGGAAGGAATCAGTGTTGCTCATCTTTGAACCATCTGTAATACCTAACAACATGTTTTGTACATTGTAGGCATTCAGAATAACCTGGAAAGTAGTTCAATTAAAAAGACTATTGTTTAATCAGAACAGGAGGGAGCTAAGTAGAGCAAATGAGGTATCAGGGCATCTGTGTTCTAGTTATTACTGTGAGAGAAACTTACTTCCTGGGCTTCAGTTTATTTGTTGTAAAATATCTGGTAGAAAGGGCAACCACTCCATGGCTATGAAATCACTCTGGAGGTTTGTGAAAGGAGAACTCATCTATACCATCCTAAAAATTTCACATCATTATCACCCTGATTAAATCTTATGCTTAACTATAGTCAAGGACCATTAGTCTGCAGGAGTTAGGACTTTAAACAATCCAGCCACCACTGAATTAACAAAATACCTTACTGGGTCAGAATATCTTGCCCTTAATAGAGGCTAGTGGAAAATAGAAGATTGGAAGCCACACTGTAGATATGAAACAAAAGACTCAAAAATAGTCCACTCTGGGGTTGCGCCAAGCCCAAGCGGAAAATAAGCCTATTTATTCAGTCAACAGCTTCATTCATTCATTCATTCATTCATTCCTCTCTAACTGAAAAGTGTAAAACTCAGAAATCTTTGTATTTAAGCAGGGTACGTGCATGTGAAAAATGAAAACTGCCAGGGTCTACAAATGAGGCTTTGTGAGGTCATGAGGTGAGCTGCAGTCAATAGATTCCAGATGTGTAAGTAGGTCTTTGTAATTTCTCTGGGTAAGGAAGGATCCTGGTAGGCAAGCCCAGACCTGAGAGAACAGAACAGCTGAGACAGGCTGTACCAAGAACCTTTTTCTGTTCTGAGTTAATTACATTATCCAAGGGGCTTATTTGATAAGAACACTTACTTATCCCAAGCCTTTAGATACATGTGAATTACAAAATACAAGGATAGCAAGGGAGGGAAGGAGGAGAGAAAAATAAAAAAAACAAATCAACAAATTCCAAGTGGTGCAGAATTTTTTTTAATCTTACAAATTTGTTTCAACACATGAAGTAAATTGGTAGCAGCTTTGGCAAATCTCTTGTATATGGAAAGGCTCCCAGAATGAACTCAAAGTACTGTTCTGTCTAAATTCCTCCATTAGCTATGTGGTTGTGGTTACACCACTGTGCATATTAAGTCTCTGAGCTCTCCTCTGGATAAGAAGTCTACTAAAGGGTTTCCTATCTCTACTAAAGGTTACTGAGAGAAATCAACTATTATTTATGTTTAACTATGTTAATTCCATAAAAGTATATAAAAATATGAGCCATTATCTCTATCAGCACTGGAAATTAATCTTAGAAGTTGGAATCTTATTAAGAATCAACTTGTTTACAGTGTTAACCTTAGAAATTCCAACCTAATATAAAAGCAGATGCTACTCATTTAATTTGTATTAAAAGAATAACAAAGGATTGACGGATTAAACTTTTAAAAATACATGTCATTTTGTGTCAATATTCTGATTATGCTCCTATACCAAGTGAAAAAAAATTAACTTTATTTCCAGGGCAATCCTGATGTATTTAATTGAGAAGAAATGTGTTCAATGTAAAACCATAATAATTCTGGGGGGCAAAAAAAGGCACTAAAATAACTGATACATTTTTAATAGCCACCCCCCCCCAAATCAACAATAGTTCAGACATCCAAGGTGCACTGCAGGCATGCCAGCCTCTGCATCCTGAATTTTAAATAAGCATCCTTGATATCCAGAGTTGGAGGGTTCTCTGTGAACCCTCAAAATAAGATTATTTGCATTTTGTTTTTCTTACAATTTTTCTACATGATAAATGTTGATGGTAGTACAGAGACTGTTTTACATTTAACATCCTTTCTTCTCAAGTAAATATGGTTAAGATTATCCTTGACGCTGGAAGACACAGATGACCCTGTGCGTTACTCAGCTTTCCCCAGGTTAAACAGCCCTCAGATTTCAGTGGCTAACAACAACAAAGGCTTCCTTCTCACTCACAGTACATGTTGGCGGCAGGCTGGCTTCTCCTCCCGGTCTTCTTTGTTCCAGAGTCTGGAGTAAGAGAACAGCCCCTCTCTGCTCAAGGCAGCGGGTAAGAGCAAGAAGGCTGCCCAGAACCCTGTAATGACTGCTCGAAACGCATTTCCTTGGCCAAACCTGGACTTAAAACAGATCATTTGGTCAAGCCTGATATCCATGAGGGGTAAACTCCCTGCCCTCACCTCCCCTCCCTCCCCACCAAGGAAGGTACAGAGTGCTTTATAAGCCCGCTAGAGGAAACGGGAAGGGAGTAATTAGGAACAATAATACAACCCACCATACCACCTTTTATAGAAAGATATGTATCTCTTGATAGGGGAGAGATTATACTTGGCTTATGTTGAACACAGTCTATGAAATTGTGGGCAATTATGACAGATTTCTTCGTCTTCATCTTCCTCTTCCACTTCTTCCTCTTCTTCCTCCTCCTCTCCCCCCTCCCCTCCCCCTTCCTCCTCTTCTTCCTCTTCCTCTTCTCCTTCTTCTCCTCCTCCTCCTCCTTCTTTTCATTCTTTCTTTCTTTCTAAATGTTCAAGTACCCAGGAATTGCTCCAAATGATTCACCCTTCATTCTGAAATCCAGGTAAGGCTGTGCTTGCCTAAGGATTCCTGAAGTTGAATAAAGCTATGTGATGTTGAGTGGGAGATAGGAGCTGATCATTGGTTTGAATATATATTTATCACAGAATTACAATCTTTTGTGTCTGTAAATATAGAACAAATAGAAGATATCAGTGGATTGATCAAGAATTTTCACATTGAATGTTTATAGGACTTGCATGGGGATCATATTAAACAGATTCTGGTTGCATGGATATAAGTTTAAGCCAATGAATCTTTATTTTCTAACAAGAGATGCTGATGCTCCTGGTCCAGGGACACCACACTGAGTAGCAGTGGACAATAGAATTCCTGAACTTCTTTCAAACTCAGATACTCTCTTCAAGTTTCTTCAATGAGTTTCCCACATCCATGTGTCTTAAACAAAGGTACATACAAATTGTGCACAATTTATGGTGGTCAAACTTTTATTAAACTGCTTCTTAATGGAAAGGAGAAAGTTTTACCCATCTTTGTGTCCTTCATAACCAACAGCAATAAGCCATAAGGATAACTGATACTATACAGCAGTTTGGATAGGTGAATGCTAAGCTCAGATGGAGAGAGAGAAATGGATGGCAGAATGGAACTATGGAGACTTTATGAAAATCAAAGGAAACATCCTTCCGAAAGAGAGGGCCTTGTTCTCTTTATGGGTCCCCTGCTCATTGGGATTGTATGGTTTTTTGCTAAACTGTTACTTATATTTCAACACACATCTTTGCCTCAGGGACGTCCCATGATTAAGATTTAGCATCTCAGTCTTAAAAATGGGCTTTATTTACGAGGAAAGCAAGGCCATTCAACTCCAATTAACCACACAATTCTTGTGTAAAAAACAACCTTAAACTTTTAGACTATTTAAAGAAAAGCAAAGTCCCCACCCTTACTTTTTCATAAAACAGAATTGTCCTGACAGCGCTTTCCTGTTCTTTTGAGTCAATAAGGCTCAAAGAGCTTAAAAATAGATGATGGTTTTACATTTATCATTTGAACAAACATGGGAAATTCGGAAACAGTTGCCATGGAATTCCGGGAATAATTTTTCCATCCCCACAGTTGGCAAAATGGTTCTTAGGGAATGGTAAACTACAGAAATGCACACACTGGGGATGTCTTGGCATCCAGCCTCCTAAGACATATGTCATTTGAGGCCAGTCTCATTGAGAGGGCACACTAGTGGTTGCAAAAATGCTGCTAAGAGGCACAGTGATGCTTATGAGCTCAGTGAAACTTTCTCTCCCGGGGCACTGATGATTCTAAGACACCACCAGAACTTTATTTTCCACTCATGCCCTTTCCTCCTATTGTATGTTGGCAAGAGGTAGGGAGTTGAGGGTTTAAGGAATAAACTGATATAGAAAAGGGAAAGGTACTAAATAGACCACTGAAGAAAATGCATAGATTTGGGTTGTAATTTCAGGCAGAGAAATAATTATCTGTGTGGCTGTGAACAGCTTTTCTGCTCTTTTTCTCTCTGTTCGTCTTTGCTTTCCTGAGGCTTTAATCATAAAGATGAGATCACTAAGCAACATTTAACCTAACTCCTGGTTTTTGCTTTGCTGAATATATACAATACCTTGTCCAACCTGTTGATCCCTTTCCCGGATTAAAAAGAGTAAGAATGAAGAATTAAGTAATTAAAGAATGACTGACTCTCTACCCCAGCGTCCCCCTTAGCAATTTGCAGGTGGACCATGGGCAAGACAGTATCTCAAAGAAGATCAGGAGAAATCAGTGGGTCTTCACACAGCAAAAAAGTGATGAAGAATCTGACCTCCTACCTTAATAATTATCTGAGATTGTTTCCCCCTTTTCCCTTTAAAAATTGTCATGGCTTAGCAGAATCTTTGGTGTTGGTCTCTGGACATGAGTCCACCTTCTCCCCAGATTGCTGGCTTTTCTGAATAAAGCACCTTTCCTTGCCACTGACACTTCCCTCTCCATTACTAGCTTTTGAGCAGTGAGCAGGCAAACCTGAGCTCAGTAACATGACCTTGAGTAACTTACACAGCATGACAGGGGTCATTTTCCTTATCTGTAAAACAAGAGAATTAGGCAGGAATTCTAAGGACCTCTTCCAGTGTTAAACTTCCAACAGGAAAAGCAGTAACAACGATTTCATTGATAGCTACATGGAAGGATTTCATACATAAGCATAGTCTACATAATGTGTGAGGTTTGGCCCACATACAAATAGAGACAAACTAGACAGAGAGAAGGAAAAATAGAGACCTGTCGTAGGAAGAGACTAGAACTGGAAGTCAGAAGACTTACTTCATTTATTTATCATTTATTCATCCACCATTCACTTATTCAGAACTATTCACTGAGAGCCAATCATTTCCCAGTCCCTATACTAAGGAGTTGAATGTGACAGTGAAAAAGATAGACTTTCCTGTCCTTTTGGAATTTATATTCTCCTGGGAAAGACAGGTAAGATATAACTAAATGAATAAAGGAACGAGATAACTGAAGATTGTTATAAATGTCACAGAGCAAATGAAAGCAAAAATTAATGAAGTAGAAAAGAGAAAAATAGCCATATCAATAAGGAAATATTAGATTGCAAATACAAAACAAAAATAATCACTAGCTAATCTAATCCAGAAAAAAAGTTCTTTGCCTGAATTGAGTTTTTTGCATAAGAATCAGAGAATGTTTTGTGTTATTACTACTTTGTGTAATTTGTTGCATTTTTTTATGACCCAGTATGTGGACAATTGGTGAACTTTCATAAATATCCAATGTGCAGTAGGAAGGAAGATTTATTCTCTATTATCAGGGTGCAGATAGTTCCGTCTTATTTATTATGTTGCTTGTGCCCTCTTTATCCTTACTTATTTTTATCCCTCTTACCTCTCTGTCTGAGCGTGATGTTCCAAAGTCTCCTAATGTTTGTTTGCTTCTGTCTCATTGTATTTCCTGTCATATCGCTTTAGGAAGCTGGCTGATATGCAGAAAGTTTCTATCTTATCTTTTCTGTGAGTTGTGGCTTTGCCTTTACAAAGTTGTCTTCTTTGTCTCATCTCTTTATGTCCTGAATTCTACCTTATCGGATGGTAAGATCACAGTCCTGCTTTCATTTGCTTTGCATTTGCCTTTGTTCAGTTCTTTGCTTTTCCACATTCCTCACTACTTTGTTTTAGTTGTACCTGGCGAATCCTGCAGAGAGTTGGTTTTGCTTTGTGAGCCAATTTGAATTTTTTTTTTTAACCCAGGAGTTAAGCTAATTTACATTCACTGATGATAATATATTTCATTTCAACTTCATCAATTATTTTCCTACGTTCATCATATACTTTTGTTCTAAAGTGACTTGAACTGTGTGATCTCCATTTTTTCCCTTTTTTTTTTAAATTTGTATTTTGTTTTATGTTCCTTTTGTTATTTAAGAAGGCTTGTTTTCATGACCAAGTTGTCACCTCATACTAATGCCTTTATGTAATAGCCAGAATCTCTTTTTTTTCCTTGCTTAGTTTTGACTACTCCACCTGTCAGGGTTAAATGATAGTCTCTGATTCTACTCTGCCTCATTCTCCTCTCTCCTCTGCTTTCCCTACTTACTTTCTCAATCAGTTGTAAATTAAAGTTTGTAAAGTTCTTTATGTTAAACTGCAAGGCAAGATATGGGTGATTTTACTTGCTCCCCTTGTTCATCTGTATTTTCTGTTTGCTTTTTGAGGCTGTGTGGAGGGATTCTAATTTAGGCTGCAGCCATTATCCTGTGGACCTGGAAGCTTCTCATAGATTTTTATGAGAATTAAATGAGCTAATCTATGCGAAAGTAAAGATCGCTGATTACCCTTAGGTTCAAAGACTTCAGCAACTTGTTTTCTTGCATTTAGAGATAACACATTTTTTTTTCTAGCTACTGTCTATTAACCCTTTTATTGGGAAGGATTTTGCCATCTTCCACTTCCTAACATGTCTTCTTTGCTATGTAGAAATCTTCTGATTTCATGGGTAGAAAGATGCAAGAGGTTCAGGGCAGGGTGACAGCTCCATGGGTTTCCTTGAAGACAGCAGGAAGAAGCGAAGAAGCTAGAAGAGAACGCACCAAAGAGGAAGTTGAATTGATTTTTAAAAAAAGAAAATAGAGAGGAAATAAATGGTCAGT
Organism: Camelus dromedarius; assembly: GCF_036321535.1. NCBI lineage: Eukaryota > Metazoa > Chordata > Mammalia > Artiodactyla > Camelidae > Camelus > Camelus dromedarius. The sequence goes on along the minus strand of NC_087458.1, from coordinate 12,889,748 downwards.
TCTCTTGTGTTCTACTCAGATTTGTTCCAGCTACAGGCAAGGCTGAATAGTCCACTGATTTTCAATGCACCAACTAGCCTTTTGAGCAATAGCTATATTTAGTTAACTTAGTCTTTCAGGAAGGCATTGCACTTGAACTCTAAGGAATAACAATACATGATATATAGTCAGTGACCTCAGTGAAGGTTTAAAATATATGAGAAAAAAAGCACTGGTTTAACATCATGTTCACAACAGCCAAAGAACTTGGACTTTTCGCCATCTGCATTTTAAACCTGATAAACAATGAAGATTCAGATTCAGATTCAGAGAGGTTGAACAAATGGTTGAAAGTCACATAATTTCAGAAGGACAGAGCAGTGACTTGATTCAAAGGTTTTTTTTTGCTCCAGTCGCACCCACTATAATGTAATTTAAGAAGATGAAGACGGGCAAGAAGAGTGGCTGTAATAGATACATTCTACATGCTTAGAAGATGAGAAAGCTACTTGTGGTTGGAGTGATCTGAACAGACATTTCAGTAAACGTTGGATGTGTAGATTCCTCTCCAGTGCAGGGCAGTGTCTGTATGTTTGTAACTCCAGAAGCTGGCTGGACCAGCAGCGGAGGGGATACTTAAGTCCTCCTCTGCTCTGTGACTTAACCAGAAGTGGCTCTTCCTTCTTAAAAAAAGAAAAGAAACCCTGTCTTTGCACAGAGACCTGCAGGCGGGAGCCCCTTTTAAATTACAGATTGTAATTAATATTATCACTGGGTCCTGAGAGGGGAGCTTGATTGAGAGTGCAGGAATAGAGGGTGACAAGATACAGATTGCCTGTTATCTGATCAGGAGGGCTAGTGTTTGAATTCACTTGGAGGAATAAAGAAGGTCTATGCACTGATCCTTTGAGCCAGATAAACACCAGCAGGGTGTGAAGTGGTCTTGGAATGACCTAAGGCTGAATCTGTTATGAGAACAGGGAGGTTATAAATATCCGAGCAGCAGGGGATGGAAATGGTTCTAATGGAATTAGATGAGATTATTGACAGGACCTGGTTCTGGAAGTGTGTCTCTTCAACTCTCCAGCGGTATGATTCCTGTTAAACCCATTATTTGAAATTGAGAAGGGGGAGAAGAGAACTTAGGAATGACAAAGAAAAGTTGGTCAGTCCAAAATTCAAGCAAATCTCAAGTAAGCTCCATTTTTGCCTCCAGGTTTAGAGCAACATCACAGAATATTAAGGCAGAAAGGCCACAGAGGAAAATGACTCCATCATTTTCATTTTGTAGATGAGGAAACAGAATTCTCATGCTGAACCCCTGCAATACTCTCCCCCAAATAAAATCAGAACACTTGGCCCAGTGACTTAATTGAAACCAGACTCCAAATCTATTAAAGGCCATTCTTTTCAGTGTAGCTCTTTGTGGATTACTCCAAAGTGGAAGATAAGAGATGGGGAGAAAAAGCTCAGAGCACCAGAAATAGCTGCATTTGAATCTCACCATCATTACCTATTTTGAGCTGTGTGATTGTGGGGGAAATCACTTATCTACCTTGAGCATCGTTCTTTCACTCATAAAGTCTAGATAGTAATCCTTAGCTTGTAGAAAAAGGTAAGAGGAAGGAGTTATCAGCTCTGGTTGGAGAAGGTCGCAGAAACAGTGTATTTTAATCCGTTCATCGAAGACGGGTTGAGGCATTGAGAAAGGAAAGGGGCAGTAGAAAATGGAAGTTTCAGGCAGAGAAAATTCAGAAGCAGTCATGACAGAGAAAATACAAGGCCTTGGGAGATAGTACCCTGAGGTTGAGATTTCTGTGCCATAATAGGAAGTTTAGACTTTATCTGGTGGTAGTAGCAAGAAGAGGAGGAGGGGGAGAAATAGAAAAGCATTTATTGAGTGCACGTTACAGATAAGGCACTGTTCTAAGAATTGCACATTTATCGTTACGTTTAATCCTTACAATAACGCTGTCAGGTAGGTACTCTGGTCTTCCGTTGTGCAGATGAGAAAACTGAGACACAGAAAGGTTACTTGCCCAAGGTCATATAAAGAGCAAGTTCAGAATCTGATTATTTATTTTCTCCCTATTGTCTTTCTTTAAAAATCAGTTTATCTTCCTCTTTGGTGCATTCTCTTCTAGCTTCTTCGCTTCTTCCTGCTGTCTTCAAGGAAACCCATGGAGCTGTCACCCTGCCCTGAACCTCTTGCATCTTTCTACCATGAAATCAGAAGATTTCTACATAGCAAAGAAGACATGTTAGGAAGCAGAAGATGGCAAAATCCTTCCCAATAAAAGGAAATTGTAATATTTATTACAAATATATACATATATATTACATATATATATGTAAAAGAAAGCATGAATTTGAAAAAAAGAAAGCCTGGTCCTGGGGACAGGTGGAGGAAGCAATGAGGAATTCATTATAATAATCCAGGCAAGAAATAATGGCAGTTAGAACAAATGCAGTGGAGGTGAAAATGATGAGATGAATGAGTGACAGAGATATACTTAGGAGATAAACTTGACAGACGTGATAATGAAAAGTGAGAAAGATAGCCATCAAAGATTACTGCGAGAGAAGGAAACTGGGTGGATGGTTATGACAATGTAAACCCATAAGGGTAGTAATATTTTAAAACAGTTGTTTGCAAACCTTTAATTTGAAAGGAAACCAGCGTCTCTCAACTGAGTGACCTCAAATCCCAAGGGCAAAGAAGTCTACAAAAATAAACAAGTGATGTTTTCCCACAGACTAAAAGACTATGCAAATAGAGAAGGAAATAATCCACCTTTGCAATGCTGGCATTTTACAATTACAGATTAGAGACAAGGAGGGAGTGTGGTGGTGATGGACAGGTATTTGGAGTCTGGATTAAAAATAATATGTCCGAGGATGTTGTCCTTTTCTGTGCACATGTATGCCCGCACTTACATGCTACACTGGGACAGAAGTCAAACAAGAATGTCAAAATGTTCACCACCAGATAATATTCATAAATGCATACTTTCCCCCATTAAATATTGTCTCTTGCATGTTAATCTCCAGTCAGTGTTAAAGAAACACAGTGATAAATCATTTCATTTTCTTAGAAAAAATTCTTAATGTCACTGTCATCTGTGGAATATTATACAGTCAGTAAAAATACGGCTTTTGAAAAAACAGATGATAATGTTAAGAAATGTTTCTTGATTAATTAAATTTAAAAATATACAAAATGGCACACATAGTCTACAAAATTCATGACCAATACCCCTCAAACTGTCAAGATCATCAAAAACAAGAAACATCTGAGAAAATGTCACAGTCAAGAGGAGCCTAAATGAAACAGAGTACCCTGGATGGAATCCTGGAACAGAAAAAGACACCAAGTGAAAGAGCATGCAAACATTTATTTCTATGCAAGTTTCTAAGTGTCTGAAAGTTTAACAGAGTCCTGAATTTTCATACAATGTCTCCTTAAAGTTGTATAATTTGAAATATCACATGTTGAAGTCTTTCAGAAAAACACATTAGAGGTCTGTTTAAAGGTATGCAAAGGAGCTTCTATTTTCTGCTATATTTTAACGCAGAATTTGACCACCACCCACTCCCCACCACCACCACCAAGTGCTGACTGGCTCCCTGGGCAGACAAAGAATGTGCTCAAGATGCTAGCATAGCAGAGCATAGAACCATTTCTTTGAAAGAAGATAATGTTTGATATTTACCAAACTTACTATGGTGAGGTGCTATTTAGATTGTGAAATAGTTTGAACCACGTGGAATTGCCAATATTTGATTGGTTTTGACCTGAAAAAGAAAAATGTAACTTCATATGATTCAATCTAGTGCCTTTAAGGAACGGGCAGCCTTATCTGTCTTTTGCTGGGGCATTCAAAGTGTCCAACCCAGGCTCTTAACAGGCAGGCTCTTAATATGAGAGCCCAACCCTGTGAAATGTCTGCAGGGTGTTTGTTTCTACCCCCTCCTCTCATCTCACCCAATCCCTGCCTCTCACCCTGACATAAGTAACCTAACTCTGGCTATACCTGGAGGCCAATGCAAACCTGGTGACCCTTCAAACTCATCAAGAACCCAAGCAAAGGCCAAACAGGTTTTGTGGAAAGATTTTTGAAAATTAGGAAAATCTCCATCCTCAGGGGACTCTCTAGGACCGGAGTTCTGTTGTGGGACCAGGTCCTACGACTTGGCATGACATTTCCCAAGGGAGCTGAGAGTTTGAGGAGACAGTGAGGAAACACTGGGAGTGAGGGTCTGGAAAAAGTATTTAGTTTGTTAAAAAGGCTCACGCGCCCTGCAGTTGACCTGCATTGCAGAGTCCTTAGTAATAAGGCAGTATTTTATCCCTGCTTCCTCCCTCTCTCCTCCCCTCTTCCCCCTCCTTCCAACTCCTGATTTTTGTTTTTTTTTCCTTTCTTACTTTTTTTTTTTTTTTTTTTTTTTTTTTCCTGGAGTAGCAGCCGCAGAGCATGGGGTGAAAAGTCTCTGGAAGGACAAGTTGACAGATAGCATTTGGGTCGCTGGGTCACTGAAAGGCGTCGTGATCTGGGCTCAGACGGAGCGATTTCCTCGGTGATTTTAATCTTTCGTCTGTTCACACGTCATGCCACCTGGACATAATGCAGAGAAATCTGGAGGTTTAACAAACCCTTCCGCTTGCCCCAAGAGCTCCCTTGAAAAAAAAAAAAAAAAAGGAGGGGGATGGTAGGAAAGAGAGAGTTAACTCTCTCCCTGCCTTCCCCATCAAGAGCAGAAGACCTAGAAGTGGGAGAGACCTCCCTGGCAATTAATAAGCTCAGGCCTTTGTCTGAGTAAGGAAGCCTTCATCTTTATGGAGACTGTAAATAATAGAACAAGCTGCCCCTTTTACTGCCTTAGACACATATAAGTGGCAGCTTTATCCTTTTTCGTTGACCCTCTGTCCAGGTTTTGATTTACTTTCAAATTTCTTGTCTTAGATTCTTGGAAAATATTTATTTTGGTGGTTGGGGGTGGGGGTGGGGTGGAGGGTGCAGGCAGTGGGAGAAAGGATGGAGAGAAAGAGAGAGATCCATGAAGGGGAATATTAATATCTTTCTTGTGACTGTGGCCAGACAGTCTGCTTTTCTTATTCCCCCATAAGGTTCTGAGCTATTTCTGACCAAGGGTGTTAAAGCAGAAAATTAATGGATTTCAGCAAAGTAGATGCTGACGTTCCAGAGAAATGTTTCTGCTTAACTTGTTGGAAATGTGTCTCAGGTCATGCTTGACAGAGGTGGGGAGAGAAAAAGTAGCCAAGGGCCTGCCAAGAAGATGCTCCTTCAGGTTTCTTCCCTCTGGACAAACGGTGGAAAGAGACAAAGACCCAAGCCTCGTTGTTTTTTCCACAGAATGTGCATCATACTTCTGTGAAAGCACTTAATCAAACTTTATCATGGTTATCTGCTCAAATGTCACCACCAGACTAGAAACTCCACAGAAGCAGTGACTGTATCCTTTGAATCTAAGTGCCTGAAATAGAGTGGTTTAATTATTTGATGATTTATTTATCAAACATGGTCAGAGTCCTTACTAGTGCCAGGTACAGAGCTAGCCAATCAGGATACAGTGAAAAATAAGGGAGGGTCCCTTTTCTCAAGTTACTCAAAATCTGGAAGGGAAGGGAGACAGATATACAAAGATAACATTTGTAGTAAAATATTACAGATGATGCCCTGAATGTATAGGATTTGATGGGCGAAAGAATTAAGGAGGGCTCCATTCTACTGGGAAGAGAAAGGAAGAATCAATAACTATGTACAAAATAGATGAAAAACAAATTTCTTCTATATAACATGGGGAACTGTATTCAATATCTTGTAGTAACCTATAATGAAAAAGAATATGAAAACAAATATATGTTCGTATATGTATGATTGGCATGTTACGCTGTACACCAGAAATTGACACCTTGTAACTGACTATACTTCAATAAAAAAAAAAGACATCACACATGAAATGACTGTAGAGGTAAAAACCAGGAGACATGCAGGCCAGTTAAGACACTATCTCAACACCCTTTGGGAGAAATACTGGGGTCTGATATAAGGACACTACTGGGGGGCAGAGAGGAGGAGACAACGTTAAGAGATGAGAGGAGGTGATTCCACAAAACTGAGTGACCACCAAGATGAAGTATCAGAAAGGAAGCGGAGAGGATGACCTCTAGGTGTCTGGCACTAGCGCTTGGGTCATTAATACCACGGTTTTCCAATGTAAGAGAGAAAGGAGGTCACGATGCCCCAGTCACCTAGAGGCCATAATATTTTGACAGCGTTTGCTAATCCCAATAACCAGTTTAACAGTGTTTGTTTGCTCAGATGATCCCAGTTGCCTTGGCTTCCAGTAGACACAGCTTGCCCCGTTGCCATGAACCTTGGAACAACACCGTTTACTTGTGCCAAAGTACAATGGAAACATCATAGGCAGGGAAGCTGGAAACCTGGATTGAGTTCTGGCTCTGAAACTCTCGAGTCTCCACTTACTCCCTTTTACACGGGGGCTGAAAGCTACTCCCCTGCCTACTTCATTAGCACTGAGTGAGATTATGCGTCTAAAAGCTCCATAAACATAGGAAACAAGACAGAACAAATCCACAAGCCCTTCTCACCCGGGAATTTGGAGGGGTTCTTTGGCCTTTTAACCAGACTTGAGGTCACTGATAGGAAACCGATGAAAATTAAAATCATGCACTGCCTCACAGTTAGCAGGTCTGACTTATGAGGATGAAACGTCTCTGAGAAGGATACTTGCCAAGTGGCACTTGCTCGAAGGAAAATATTCTGTCAGATCCACCTAGTGTGGGCTCCAGATTGCTGAGCTTTCAGGAAGCCTGTATATCAGGGGAAAACCCCAGCCGATGCCTCAGTCTAGTGGCCCCAAGTGGCACAGGTGTTAGCCCTCCGTCTTGGCCAAGTTCCTGTCTGGGTAATTCCATTAGGCTGACTACCATCTTCACTTCACCTTCGTTGGGAACACTGTCCTTTCCTTCCTGTCTTGGAAATTACCACTGGCAGGAGAGTATCTGTTGATATTTTGCATGTTCAGAGTGGAAGTTCCCTGCCTCGGGATGAGGACATTTTTCTTGTGAGACCAACTTCCGGGTGGCTTATTCTTAGAATTTAGCCCTGAGACCTTTTCTCACTAACCAGTTAAATTAGACAATGATACACTGTGAGAGCTATTTGGAAAGTCTTGGTCATTGGCAAAGGATTGCTGGTGATCAGGAAGATAATGTAGATGTGTGAAGTGGTCTGTGGGGTCTAAAAAAAAAATGAGAGTGACAAAGACTGGAGAGTGCATTTGACAGCTAAACTCAGCCACATTTTAAAAAGGGAACATTGTACACAAGGGTTCCTTTTTCTCCACATTCTCGCTAACATTTGTAATCTCTCGTCTTTTTGATAATAGCCATTCCAACAAGTCTGAGATGACATCAGATTTTGATTTGCATTTCCCTGAGGATGAGCAACGTTGAGCCTCTTTTCATGAACCTGTTGAACATTTGTAAGTCTTTTTTGGAAAAGAAAATATCTATTCAGATCCTCTGTGCCTTTTAAAACAGATTTTTTTTTTTGCTAATGAGTTATATGAGTTTTCTATATATTTTGAATATTAACCCCTTATCCTATAGATGGTTTGCAAATATATTCTCCCTTTCCATAGATTGCCTTTTCATTTTGCTGATTGTTTCTTTTGCTGTGCTGGAGGTTCCTCAAAAATTCAGAAATAGAACTACCATACAATCCAGTAATCCTACTTCTGGGTATATAGCCAAAAAAATGAAATCAGGATCTCAAAAAGATAACTGAACTCCCATATTTATTGAAGCATTATTCACAATAGCCAAGATATGGAAACGACTTAAGTATCTGAATATAGATGAATGGATAAAGAGGGGTGTGTGTGTGTGTGTGTGTGTGCATGCTCGTGTATGTATATATACATATACATATATATATATATATATACACACATTCATATATATATAAAGTGAAATATTATTCAGCCATAAGAAAGAAGGGAATCTTGTCATTAGTGACAACATGGATAGATCTTAGGGGCATTATGTTAAATAAGTCAGACAGAGAAAGACAAATATTGTGTGATCTCACTTACACATGGAGTCTAAATGAGCTGAACTCACAGAAGCAGAGTAGAATGGTGGATACCAGAGGCTGGAAGGGATGGGAAAATAGGGGATATTGGTCACAGGGTACCAATTTCCAGCTATAAAATGAATTAAGTCCTGGAGATCTAATGTACAGCATGATGACTATAATTAATAACACTGGATTATATAATACTTGAAAGTTACTAAGAGAGTAAATCTTAAATCTTCTTACCACCAAAAAGAAAAAAAAAGAAGAAAGCAATCATGTGAGGTAATGGTCGTGTTAACTAACCCTATTGTGATAATCATTTGACTACATATATTTATCAAATCATCACTTTGTACACCTTAAATTTACGAAATGTTATATGTCAATTATATCTAAAAAAAATCTGGAAAGAAAAGCAAAACACTGTGTAGTCTAAACAAAACTAATTTGTGAGTCTAATTTAGCTTGTAGGTCACCAGTTTCTAATCCCTAATCTTAAACTCTTAAAACTTACTGAAGATTTAACTAAACTAAAAAGAAGTAAATAACTGAGGCATAGGGGGCTGTGATCATTACAGCCAGCTGAAGTCAAATCTGAATTATTGTCTGGCCGTCTGTCTCTCAGTCTGAGGCCATCCTTCCATTCCAGGTTGCTTTCTCTTCCAATCTTTAGAAAGTCTCATTCCCCTTTCATGGTTTCTTGGCTCTCTTAATATTCTTCTCTCCCATCCCTTTTGCGAGAGACGTATTTGTGGTTCAGCAGAAAGAACACTGGGATTTTGAATCAACAGGTATGGGTCCAGGCCTGGTTCTTCCACACAAGTAGCAGATCCGTCTGGACCAGATTCCAAACTTGCGAGTTTCCTCATCAGTGGGTACTGGAGATGGCTCATCTAATTCGTTCAGTTCAAAATTTTAATGACATTCAATTTTTTAAAAAATTTGCTGTCCAAATGTTTGTGCAGTAGGCCCATTCGAGGATACTGTTTATCTGAAGATCAGCCTTACCACCTTCACTTTATCAAACTAATGACATTTTCTGTTGTTGAGCCCCCTCCCAGCAAAAAATGCCGTCCATTATGCAATCGGTATCCATTGGAAAATCGGACCCTTATAAATCTAATTAGCCCCAATTAGAATAATTTTCAAAAAATTAACAGTATAAATAATTGTTTAGGAGACAATTGGGTTTAGACAGATTTAAAATTAAACACTTACTCTATCATTTTAAATCTTTGTGACATTGGATGATTTCTAAGGCTTAGTTTCTCAATTTGTAAATTAGAAAAATAATAACTACTTCATCAGCCTGATATTAAATGAGGGTGCATGCAAGGCACCTGGCATATCGTAAATGCCGAAGTAAGAGCAATTTATATTCTGTATTCAAGTCTCTCCGCTAACACTCTTCCTTCCTTCCCTGCCATAGTCATATATGACCACAACACAGGTTTGCTCTAAAGGTTCCGAGGTCTTTGTTCATAGAAAGATTTCACAAACATTTTTCTTTTTCAGCTGAAAGAGACTGGAAAACTGAAAAACATGACGTAATTTGAATGGAAGTAGTACTTGGCTGCTTAACATGGGTCTGACTGTAATAAATACATTTCCTCAAAGTTTCCCAGTAGGACTGTTCCCCAGGTGGCCCCTTAACTAAAACAACATATTAGAGAAAAATAAAGAATGTATAGTTTTTAGAAAATTATGTGCTTTTGATTTTCAAAGATATTTATGTTCCAAATGAATGACAGGTGAGAAAAGCTCCTGCCATCATCTCCCACCTTCTCCACAAAGGGAAAAAATTTTGAGTGACAGTTTTGTGCTCATAATCTAACATTCAGAGACATCTCCAAAGGATTTCTTCTTTGAGCGTGTGGAGACTTGGTTTGAGTTGATGAGTTTGATTGGAGAAGGATGGGGCTTAGCCAAGTGATGGGATGGGGGTTGGGGCAGGATCAAGTGAGAAAGGGATACTGGGTGGGGGGAGGGTACGGGGGCTCTTCTGATATGAGCCCTTTGCTCCAATCCCTGAGGACTTCCAACTCTCTTCATTCTACAATGGCGGGAGCATGTAGGGACTTTTGAAAATTTCGGCACATTCCCCTGGGGGCCGAGTCCACTGTGTCTTTGAATTTGAAAGGAAGCTCCCAGTTCAAGAGCTGCTCCCTGCTGGGGGTTTGAACCAAAATGAGAAATACCAGTTCTGACATTGTTAGGAAGACTTACAGCATATCACAATTTCAAGCAGTAGAACAACTCCTGGCAGATCTTTGGACATAGGATCAAATAGCTTTATAACTTGAGCTCTTTTTAGCTCAACTCCCCTACTTGGCAAATACAGAAAACAAGGCCCAGAGAAGTTGAATCAATTTCCTAAAGAAAGAGTCGGTAAACTATGAGTCATGGACCAAATCTGGCCTACCACCTCTTCCTGTAAATAAGTTTTCATGGGAAAACAGCCATCCCCATTCATTTACATATTGTCTATGGCTGCTTGCATCCTCAAATAGCAAAGTGGAACAATGGCATTGGACCACGTGACCCACAAAGCCTAATATATTTACTATCTGGTCCTTTACCAAAAAAGTTTGCTGACCACAGATCTAAAACCATGCAACCCAGTGGTAGCAAAACCAGGGCCAGAATGAAGGTCTTCTGAATCTTGATCCAGCGGCCATCTCTTGCATCACACCAGAAGAGAGAAATAGTGTGGGAATGAAAAATACAATGCATATAAATCTTCACGGCCCTCCAAATAAGAGAAATGACTCAATCTGAGATATTTCTATCATTTTTTGCTGCCATAATCAATATCAGGAGACTCTTCTAAATCTACCAGGTCTAAACTGGACTTTAACCATGGCCAAAAGTTGGAAATCAATTTTGTTAGTTCACCGAGTCCTCCATGGCCTACGTATCCACTTTTCCCAGATACCTGTCAATCTGCTTACATGTCCTCTTTCTCTGCCTTAAAAAAAAAAAAATTGTTTAAAGATCATTCAGCCTTCTAATAAGGATTTCATGGACATTAAGCAGCAAGGGTATTTAAAGAACAAATCACACCCAACAAACTTCATAGCCTTTTACAATGTAATTTCAAATCAGCAGATGAATGGTAGGCAAGGGATCTTATATCTCTGTTTTTCAGTAAAACACTTGCGACAGGATCTCTCACAAAATGTTAGTGGCAAAGCTACTTTATTCCAGCCTTTGCCAATTCAAATGAGCTTGAATGCTTCTGTGTAGAATGAAAAAGAGTGATGATAAATGTCAATGTAAGGAGTCTGGGCATGGATGTGACACCTCTGAGACTATTACATAATATCACAATTGACCTTGAGTAGGGCACAAGGTCATGAACATCAACTATGTAGGTGGTACTCAGACATATAAGAAAATCCCTAGGAAGTTCAGGCAAATAAGAAAAAAGGAATTAAATAAAAGTAGATATATGTTCAGGGACACAGTCAAATGATAATCCATGGAAATAAATACATAAGCCAAAGACTTACCACTGAGTCAGCTCTTTCAAATTTCAGAGACCTGGAAATAACTGAACACCAAAAATATTGAATTGGAAGTTAGAGTTATTACTACTGAGTATGAAAAATCGGGCCCAGCTCATTCCTATCCCAGTTGGGAAGCTGAAGAATTGTGAGCAGCATGGCAGATTGGCAGTTAAACAATAAAAGGGAACCACTGATTCATTTATTCATGTGTTCATTCATTCGTTCAAAAACCATTGACAGGGTACCTGCCATGTGCTTGTCACAGAGCAGCAAAAAAGCAGGCACAGAAGAGAGTAACCTTATATATAATTATGGGAAGATAGGGGACAGAATGTACTACTTTAGATGGAAGGATGAGGCAACACTTCTCCATGAGATGATTTATGCCTGGAACATCCTTCCAGGCATGAGAAACAGAAAGTGCAGAGGTCCTGAAGTGAGAGCACAATTGACATTTGGGGGACAGAAAGGAGATGTAGGGAGAACAAAAGGAGAAGTCCTGGGAACTGAGATAAGAGAGGCGGACAGAAGTGAGAATAAATATTGTCATGGAGGTTGGGTAAGGATTTGCATTTTATTTTTATTGAGATGAGGAGGTGCTTTAAGAACTAACACCTTAAGAAGATCACTCTGGTTGCATTATTGAGAATGGACTACAAAGGGGCCAGGCAGAAGAAGGAAGACCAATTGAGAGGTTATTGCAATATTTCAAATGGTGGTGGCTTGGACTCAGGTGGATACAGGTCGTGGAAGTGATAAAAAATGGTTGGTTTGTGTTTGGGTCATGGATATATTCTGAAGGTAGATCCAACAAGATGTACCACTGGTTTGGATGTAGGAAGTAAGAGAATCAAAGGAGTTATAAATGCTTCCAAGGATTTTGGCATGAGCATCTTGGATGGGTCAAACTGTCACTTTATTCAAACGGGAAAACTTGAGAAAATGGACATTTGGGGTAGCATAAATCAAGAGTTCAATCCATACCAATTTAGTAGGTCATAGGAGTGCACATATCCCCTCTTTACAGCTGATCTTTCTGAGGATCTTTGGAAGTTCTCCATCTTGTAACTCTAAGAGGTCGTCATGAATTGAAGTTTGTGCCATGGTAACCAACCTTGATGAGCAGCCATGAAGCTCAAGAAGAAAACCATTTCAGAGCACAAAGAGAAAATGAGAAGGCAACAGAATAGAGATAAAATTGCCTCTACCAATAAAAAGTCAAAAGTTAAACTTGTTGAGAAAAGTAGCAGAAAAATGGCAAAAGGCAATTTGGTTTTGGTGGCATCGCACTTGAAAACAGATCTTGGTGTGAGCAAATTTTGGAGTGAAAAAAAAAAAGGAAGATTAAGGAAGAAGATGTTAGCTTGTGTGCCGCATTTAGAAAGTAGAATGATGTGTGAGTCAAAATCTATTGTTCTTAAACTCAGAACAAAGATAGCAAAATAAATAGTGTTCAGTTGTAGAATGTCACAATTAGTTGGTTGCCTTCATAAGTTATTTCCTTTTTGGGAGCTTTAGTTTCACTGTTAAACACAAGGTTTGGAAATAGATAACCTTTTTACAACATTTCCACCTTCAGGACTTTTATAAATTCTAGATTACAGCCACTCCCACTCTATCATCCTCACTTTACAATGTGAGCCCCTCCTACAGGAAGATGCGAGTTAATAAATGAAAAGGAAATATTTCAAAACATTCAGTTAGGAAGATATAAATGGAGCCAACTAGAAGTAGGAGCAAGTAAATGAGACCAGACCCATCTTCACTCTCACAGGAGATTACAAGAACTCCCAGAGTCCTCTTACCCTACGAGTTCAAACCTCATGTACCACTTCCCCCACTAGGATTTCTTCTTGAATTTCCTGTAAGAGACAGCCTTATACTGCAGCATCTGACACCTCCCGACCTCAACCTCCCTCACATCCAGCCATCAAAGACAGTGTTTCTGAACCTCACCATTCATGACATTTTGAGCCAAATAATTCTCTGACGGAAACAGGGTCCTGTGTATCAGAGGACGTTTGGCAGCAGCCTCCGTTTCTATCCACTAGATTCCAGTAGCAATACCCTTCCCATCCCCTCCATTTGTGACAACAGAAACCATCTCTAGACATTGTCAGATGTCCCCTGGGGGGGAAAAATTGTCTCCAGTGGAGAACCACTGATTTAAGACAAGCAAATCCAATGGATCCCACTTCCTTGCTTGAATGAAATGCCACCCTGGGCATCATGCCCTCTGACCACTGCTCATCCAGGCAGTCACAGATTTGCCTGTGGTATAAATTCCCATCCATACAATTAAGGGAGACATGGTTTATTTGTGTATTAGCATATCCAGCTGCTTGTTTGCCTTTGTTTGATATTTCAGTCCAAGTATAGGGGCTTGGCATAAATAATACCCAGTCAGCTGAAGGCTGAAAGATACTGTAAATATCCAAGCCCTAGACTACTGTGTTTTTTTTTTTCAAGTACAATCCATACAAACCACTCTTAGCTTGGAAGGGAAAAAACCCAACTCCAATGCCATTACTTAAATAGACCCATTAAAAATGAGCTGTGAGTGAAATACAGCTTTATTAAACAGATGACATTACATCAGGAATGATGAATCATAAAGTTTCTTTTCGGTATTACAGTGGTATACGACCTTTTAAACTTTAATCATTCACCTCATATTCTGAACTACCGTCAGGTGTGCAGGCTTCTTGCTGATTACATTAACACGAGGCAGCTGCGGAGCTGCTGGCATCAGTTCTCAACGGGCTTTTACCGGCGTGGCTTAGAGGCACACAGTCAGAGCCCGGGCAGCCCCAGGCCTGCCTGGGAAGGGAAGGGCAGCCTCTCCCTGAACTGCCAAAGTCCAGGAATGAGAGGAGAAGAACTCTCGTGTCTCACGTATTCCCCAGAACCTGGCAGGTCTAGCATATAGAAGGGACTCTATCAACGTTCACTGAATAAATCTTCAAGTCCAGGATATTGGAGTACTGGGCTACCTTTGGACAGGGCTTTCAGTGTACAAGGAGCATGATTCGTTCTTCACAAGGACCCGGTGAAGAAGGCTCACGTGTGGTCACACTGGTGGTGAGTGGTAGGACTAGACCACAAGTTTGCATTCCTTTCACGGCTTTCCACAGTGGGTGTAAGACAATGCTATGCTATGGCTAAGAACACAGGCTTGGCTTCCATCCCAACGCTTCTACCCAGTAACTGTGCGCCCTTTCACAAGGCACTTAGACTCCCAAGACCCATGATCATCATAGGTCAGAGGGGAGGACTGTTTGAGGTGATGCACGTAAAAAGATTGGCATGATAGATGGCACAGGGTGAGCATCCAATAAATGTTATTTATAATTATTAATAGCTTCAAAAAAACACCCACGGGGAAACAGAAACCTGTCATCACAGAATCCTTAAGGGAAACGCAGAGTTTGAAATCAGAGGGACTTAGTGGACTATTACCCATAAAAATTGATTGAGGCCCCAATTAATCTCCACATACCTTTCTTTTCTACTTCTCTTCCTAGTGGAGAGTTGTTAGGAGGTAGAGTAAAAGACAATTTGTCACTTGTTCTCAATAACTCCTTCCTGCAGTCTGGTACCAAAAATATCCTTGGACTCTTTCTGAGAAATTCCATGATGTCATTATATCAGTGATTAATTAATATGAAAGTGTTTCTTATTGTAGTTCTCCTGCCTCTGGTTTGCACATAAAAATATAAAGATGCTCTAGAAGAATTTTAGTAAGTCTTATATGATAGATCTGAAGAAGATTCATTAAAAAATAGGAAATTTTGAAATAAATTCATAATCTCTGAGTTATGACCACATAAGGAAACTATTATAATTTTCCCCAAAATGTCCATTGATCTCTCTTCAAGGACAATATGAAACTTTGAGATCACTCATTATTTTGTCCTAGGATAGCATATGCCATACTTCTCAGAGACTCAATCTAAAATTGAGTTCATGTATCATTTAGGATGCTTTTGGCTTTAAATTCCAGAAACACCAACTAAAGTCACATAAATGATAAATAACAAAACGTCATGAGATACCTTGGTATTAGGGTTCATTAACTTTTGGTGGTGCACTGATTATCAGCAAGACTCAGTTTCTTTTCATCTACCATTTGCCCATAGTTAGTATGTTGTCTTGGTTCTTTCTCTGTCTAGCTCTTGCCAAGCTCTCTAGACAGCTACCACATCTCCTCCACATAGTTGGGTCTAGAGGTCCCTTTTGGTAATAGCAAAGACAGCTCTCCTATAATTCCTCCCCATTCATAGATATTTTTCCCCCTATGCCATTGGTTAGATCTGGGTTATATAGCTATGCTCCCAACTAATTATCGCCAGAGAGAATGCCATGAAGAACAATCAACATTCACCCCCTCGAACTGGAAGGGTCTCCACCTTTTTGTGTACATGGTTGTTTAGTACCCGAATAGAACTGAGATTCCGTTTGTAAGGAAGAAAGTGATTAGAGATGGCTGTTGGGTGGGGAAACAACTGTCTGCTACCATCTCATTGGCCAGACCTTATGTCAGTGATTCCTAAACTTTTCACCATGTTAGAACTACCTTTTAAACATCTAGATCACATGCTAGATCATTTATATTACACTCACTAGGGTGGGACACAAGAACTAGCACTTTCTGAAGCTCCCCAGGTGATTCTAAGGTACAGAGAAGTTTGGGGGTGACTGACCTAGCTGTTGGTTCAATACCAGCCATGCTGCAGGGTCTACTGAGCTATTCACTGTTGGTCCATGGGGAGCCTGTAGGTGCCATTCGGTTTCATTGAGCACGTACAGAAATGCCTCACAATGTAGTGTTGACCTGAACAGAAAATGAAATATACCACCACACCACTACAGAATCTGCATGATAGTTAAAATCTGAGAGACAAATGAGATTTTCTATAAGTTAGCTGAATACTTTAAAGTATCAAATGTTTTTATCATTTTATGAGTTTTTAACCAGTTTATTATTTCCAAACGATGATTAAAATAGGATGGGATAGCTCTGTACCTCCACTTGCACTATGTGGAATCATTAAGGCCATCGAACGCAACCACTGGGGCATTTGCTTCACAAAGGCAATGATTTTTATCTGTTTTTGTCACTGTTGTGTCCTCGGTGCCCAGAAGAATGCCTCTTGCCATGTCCTATGCTTATACCACGCCTTAGTTTTCTCAGTTTCACACTACGGTCCAATTTCCTCGTCTGATGCCTGGGGACATTAATACTCCATATGCCCTTTAGGGGGGAGGAATAATTGCATTTTGAAGATGCAAATTGAGACCCAGTTCTTCTACCGGCCAGCTGAGCAACATGGCGGGGAGTCACCTGATCTCCACGAGCTTCCACAGGAAGAGAAATACTACTTCGTCCCTCCAAGAGTCTCTGTGAGACTCCAGTACATTGGTGGATGCCAAAGTGCCTTGCAAAATGCACATTCCTATACAGCTATAGATTATTGTTTCAAAAGGGATAAAGTTAAGTGTGCAATTAATGCAACGCAATATTCAGAGCACCTTCCCTCCAACACGTGCGCTTCTCTTTCTCCCTCTTCCTCTGTCGCTCTCAAGATGTTAATCCGGGTCTCCTCTATAAATAATGGTAGTGGCATACTGACATCCAGATTTAAACGTTGCAGCACAGCGCCCTGCCCAAGAAGGCTGACACAGAGCTTCTATTTTTGTATGTTTAGTGATATATCCAAGTGTCACTCAGCAACAGGAAAGGAGCCATTGTGCCGCATCGTTCACTCATATCTTCACTCCTCCTCCGCCTACCCCTCAGACACATCCCTGACAAGCGCTGCATGGCTCCACCTGCTCACCACCTGTCAATATTTGGGTTAAAAAAAAAAAACTCGCACATGACTCAGTTTTCATTAATGTAAGTGTGGATACTGTGAATGGTAATCTGTGCTCAGCACTTACAGTGCAAGGCCACAGGGATTTCATTGCTGTCCCCACTTGAAATGCTCTATCTCAGCATCCAATGATGTCTGCAAAGGCTAGTCCAGACCTTCTGAGATGGGAATCGAAGTATATTCTGGCAGTTGATTGAGTGCACTGGGGAAATGCAAGGACATAGCCTGGACTCTGTGATTAGAAGTTCAGTCAGGACAGGGCGAATTCTCCAGACTTCAGGGAAGGGTGACGCTATGGCTTTATACCCTGACTGAGCCAACTGAGGACATAGCCCCTCCTCTTTTCTTACAGTGTTTCCAAAGGCTGAACCTAGGCTGTATCATCAAGGCCAATGAGGGTCAATGGCCTCATCTACTGAAAAGTCAGTGTGGCCTACCGCAGTCTCAGAGCACCTCGAGGGGGTGTTCACTTGTAAGAAGACCAAGTCCCACCCAACAGACAAGTGACATCCAAACCTGACAGTGCTAATGGTCAGGAGAAGGAGTGGACATATGCATTAATAACCCACTGCTGGGTGGGTATTCAATATGCTACATGTGGTTTACAGGTTTGCATGTCTTACAGATTTGATTGAGGTAGCTGGTCATAGTGAATCAGAGCCAGCTATGAAACCAGACAATCATGGGTTCAAATCCTAGATCTGTAATTTGTGGGCTCTGTGATTTCAAACACTCATTTTATATCTCCACGCCTGTTTCCTTACCTGTAAAATAGATTTGACGATGTCTAACTTGGAAGATGATGAGAATATGAAAGTATATATTCACAATACCTACACAGTGGCTGGTTTGTCGTAAATTATAGTTAATACTTAGTAAGCCCTAATGTATACTAAACACTGTTTTAAGTACTTTTTAAGGTCCCTCTAATTGTATTAGTAGTTTAAATGGCTTCTTTCTCTCTGAAACTTTATTTCCATAATTGGATTTTGCCCAAGCTAATAATATCAAGGCTAGGACTGTTTTCTATTTGTTGTTCCTGGACATAAGTCTTAAAGAAAAGGCACTGACTTATAGTGTAATGCGTCTAATCAGAAAAAAAGCCAACATTGAAAATCTCGCACAAGACTTTTGGCTCAGGTGGACTGTACAGACTACGGATGGAAGGATGTGACTGAGGGCGGGGGACAGATGCACTCAGAGAGTCCTGAGTGGGGGAATCCACTTTTCTCTCTCCTGGGGGTCATTATGTCCTGACTGAGGGCTCGGTAGCTGAAATTTGTGAGAAAGTGGCCCAGGGCAGTCCTCCAGCTCTGTATTCAAAATCATCCCCCTGCCCTGGGGTAAGAGGACTCTTTGCCCTGCCTCTAACACCGTGGTGATGGTTGTGGTTGAGACAGGACCAGGAGGGACTGTGGTGCTGACGGGAGTCCCAACAATAACATTAGCGATGCAGTGATGTTGACCTGAAGGGAAGGCGCCCAGCACATGGCTCCTTTTTATCCCAAGAGGACTTAGATGTATGAAGGTCTTTTCATTCTATGTTCAGTCAACCAGAAACCAACAAAGCAGATAACAAAAAATATGAATGCCCTACCAAGATGGGAAAATCCTTCCTTTTTCCAAGTTCAGATTTGGCTGCATAAAGCAATGGGAGAATAATGTATATTTCTGGAAACTTATATAATCCAAGTACTAGGTGATTTCAATGTTGTTTTCATTTAACCTTTATATTTTATCATTGATGTTATCTCCACTTTATATATGAGAATATTGAGTTTTAATAATATTGAGAAATTTGACTAAAACCACATGGCTAGGCACAGACCCAGATTCAAAATGACATCTGTCTGACTCTAAAACCTTTTATATGAAACAACGCTCACTATAATTAGTATAAAGAATGGCATTCTGTTATTTAAGAATTCCTAACTTGTTTCTACTGTCAGTTGGGTCATGTTTAATCTTCTTAGCTTTGCATGCAAGGTTTGCTTCCATACCTACAAAAATCTTATTTAATTAACAAAAATAATCTTATTAAAATAATTACAAATGCCAGAAGAGCACTCAGTACCAAATAGGTGCTCAGAAATACTCAGTGAATTGAATTTGAGAGAATTAGAACTAGTGAAAAAACAAACAAAAAATAATAATGTTCGGGGCAAAAACTAAGAAGACCAAAGAATGTTCCAACAACAATTGGTGCCATATCTTGTATGAGAACTCAGCATCTCAGAGTTATAAATGGGATTAGGGGGCTACGCAAAGCAGATATGTACTATAAAACCCTGAGAAGGGATCATACAACTTCTTAGTGACCATCACCAATGATGGAGAACTCATAAAGTCCTAAGATGCCTAGCTGATTTTCCAAAAGCTCAAAATGTTGAAAGAAAAAGTAGGTTTCTCCTTGCTTTGCCAGTACACAGTAATGCTATCTTCCTTGTCTATCTCTGCAAATGGCAATGAGATGCTCCCCATGCTCCCCGCCAGCAGACCATCAGGAATCTGCAACTTCCCTGCGAGTATAAGCACCAGCATGTCTACAGATGCACGCATTTGAGCAGCAGTGGCTTCTTCCTGCTGGCCATGAATTTCAGCCTCCCAGGGATTCATGGCTAAATGTCCTTCTACATAAAAGGCAGCGGTCCCTGGAACAAAAAAGGATTACAAAACATGAAAGCTTTCAGCAGCAAAGGCAAACTGAAAAAGTGCCAACTTGTAGGGGGATGTGGAAGTGAGAAAACCTTTGATCAGTCCTTCATTAGAGGATTGAAGAGGAAAGGACTTGGCCCTTGATGGAAGATCAAGCAGTCTAGCAGAATCATAAGCTTTCAATACTCTTTTCAAAGGAGTTACTTATTTAATGAATTTTAATTTTTTTTTTTTAGTTATCTTGTTTGTGGATTTCCTTTAACTTACTAATTTTCTATTAAGTCTACTGGTCAATCAGTGCTGAGGATAAGGTGATCTTAGAACATTCTACCCTATGAATATATGGGTACCATAGGACAAACTTAGGATTAATGGTGATAGTGAGGGGATGAGAGAATTTGTAGGCAAAAGGGAAGGACTTGGGGTTAAATGCTGTCATTGATATCAAATCACTACTTAGAAATTCCCTTGTAGGAAGATACTGAGCCAGATTACCCAAAACCCTTTGGATCAGGCATTATACAAGCCTCTACCCTGTAACCCTCAATAAAAATTGGCTCAAATTCTTAAGCTATTGCTCAGTGTCTGGGGAAATTAAAGATTACTGAGTCTAAAGGAAAGATAAATTATGAAGAATTCTAAATCAGTATATTTCTTATGGAAAACTGAACGTTACCGCACTTGAATATATGCACTATTAGGATTATTTGCCAACAGAATGTTGAGTTTTGTCTCTCAAAATATACTCTTGCTTTTTTATTAATATACAAGATTCAATTATAATTAAGTTGTATTATGCACTGAACACTATGTCTGTCTTAAAAATAAGAGCTGATCTCCTGTTAAAGCCCTTAGCCTGTCCTCTTTATACTCTTAGGTTTGTAAAGCTTTTTTTTTTTTTCCCCTTAACTAAAAAAGAAAAAAACGTCTACTAAACTGGTTTTCAAGATCCTCTTACTCCTTAACTGGTGAACTTGGTATGGAAAAAGATTTTCTGTTCCAGGAAGTTTTTCTTAAAACAATGAATACTGGTGGTTTTGTCTCACTTTCCATAAAATACGCTTTTCCCCATATTTCTTATTCCTCCCGTTTTTCTAGCCCTTCCCCCTCCCTTCTTTTCATAGGACTTCTTTTCTCAAGCTGTTCTCAGTTAGGCAGTGTCTGCAAAGAGCGCTGATGTTTCCACTCGGAGAAATCTCCAGTGATTACACCCAGTCTCTTTCATGCCAGAACTACATATTTATCAACCCCAGAGAGCAAAAATGAGGCGGCACCAGGATAGTGAGTGATGTGACTTGCTGTCACAGCAGAAATTGCACTAGGGGAGGTCTCTAGATAGAAAAAACAAATCGTTGGGTTGGGGAGGGGATAAGAGCACAAAGAAAAAAAAAGAAGGGATGAGCTAAAAAAAAGAAAAAAGAGAGAGAGAGAGAGCAGGGTGAAGGCAGTGAGCAATTAGAGAGGAGTAGGTGTGGGCACAGTTGCCAACTCCTGCTGGAAATGCCCTCCAGTGGCCAGAAGTGGGTCGTAAGTGTAATGAGTCAGGCAGCCTGACATCTGGATTCTCTAGTCCAGCCTCAGGTTCCCACCTGGGTCTAACTACTTGGGAGCTTCAGAGCTGAGAGGTAAGTGAAGGATTTTCTTTGATTCTTATCTTCTTTATCAGACACGGGCACATATTTATTTCCCCACATGGGACACAGCCTACCCTTCTTGTACAACCAGAAATAACCAAAGGAAGCTACAATCCAGACTGGGTCCCTTACCGGCCCCCTCACCCCTAAAGCTTGCACTGATTTAAGAGAAAACTTGCTCTGACCCCTGCCAAAGCTCATAACTTACAAGTTTCTAATTAACACCCACCTCAGGCCTTTGTAGAGCTGCATATAACATTTATTTCTAATAACTTACTTTTTCCAACAACAGCCAGAATTTTTGCAAAGACTTTTTGGCTTCAAGAAAACTGGGCAAGAGTGATGCTCAGTTTATCTAAACCATGGCTACTGCTTGTGAAACTTTGCAGAGCACTTTTGATCCTAGCGATGGATTAGTACGGTCATTATCAAACACACATATGGCGACCACATTTTCTGAACCTCAGACAGGGACACATTGGTCTAACAACAGGAGAGAATATTTGATAATGGAGACGTGGTAGCCATCTTACTCATGCTTCTTAGAAGGTGAACTGGTCCTTCTTTGCTAACCTGTCCATGACTTTCTTCACAAATCCTAGGTGGGGAATAGTTCTTCCTCTATGGCTTTAATTTTTGTTATCCTCAAGCCTTACCCTTTATTCCTCTAGCTTTACACTCTATCTTGTCACTTAGAGGTAGCATTCATCTGTGAACACTGAGTAGAGAAAAGTCTAAATGCTACTTAATCAATGCTGTTTCATTGTCCCAAATATACCAATGGTATTTATACGAAACAGGAAAATGAGGCGAGACACATCCTAATTCTGTCAAATTGGCTTCAGCAGCCTGAAAGGAGCAAAGAACAAAACTCCAGGTTAAGAGGTGGAATCCCAGATGATACAGGCTTCCTCGGTTTTCTGGCATTTGGGGAAGTAGGAGAGACTATTTCCACTTTAAGGAAATTCATGCAAGGGACTGTGGATCACTCTAGGGAAAAAAAAGTTGTGAGCTGGTTCAAGTTTGGCTTTGGCGCTTCTGAACTTCTCTTTCTGTCCAGACTTCCCCTCGTCTCCTCTTCTTTCTCAGTAGGTCTAGGCTGGATCCTGACATTCTGCATTTCTAATAAGGTCCCAGATGATTTCAATGCTACTGGCCACAAACCACATTTTGAGGAGCCAGGACTAGATATCCAAAATATGAGACAGGGTAAGTCAATACAAGGATGCGGGCATTTTCAGAGTGTTCTGAAGAGCACCCTCTTAAGAAGGACAGGAGGAATGGCTCTCTAATGGTAGAAGAGTAGAGAGCAGACAAAACACGAAACTTGGCATCAAAGAACATGAATTCATATGCAGACTTTGACGTTTGCTGTCTGAGGGACCTTGGACTACTCAGTAATATTTCTAATGCCTGATTTTCCCATCTGTATAAGTAGAATTTTAACAATGCCTACTTCTTCCAGTGGTTGTGAAAATCAAAAGGAATCATGTGTGCCAGAGCCTTAGAGTGAGAATCACTTACTGATACAGTTGAATTGAACAGGCTCTGGCGAGAGATGATTTTTGGCAGAAGGTGTTTCCCAGGACTCATCAAATCGTATCAACACATCAAAGGCTCATTCTGCCACTGTGATAGGTAGTTCTTATTGAGTATATGGGAATCTACAACAAGCATCGCAATGAGAAGCCATTGATTTAAGCAGGCGACTTTGTTTTACTCAGTCGTCCAGGAGTTATGGAGTAATTTGGTATATGTTTTTATCTTGTATATATGCTTCCTGAGCTGCCCAGGCCCCATAGCTTCTGCAAAACCAGGATAAATAGCTGAGCGAAAATGATCGAGTCTGTTCATTGCTTCACTGTATCTGAGTCCTTTTACTGTTATGGTTTTCTTAGAGTCAGGTTAGAACTGCTTACAGGTCCCAAGAGAAAGAATAGCGTGCCTGATAATATAAAATACTCGGTTGGGATTGCAAGGGACTCATGATATTCTTTGCGTGATTTTCCAATAAAAAGAAAGGGGAAGCAATGTGGTCTCAGAATAGTTAGAAGAAAGTGGAGGCCACCCCCTGTTTGTACCCTGGATAAACACAAAGGCTATCTTAAAAAATGTCCTGAGTGCTTTGAGGAGAGCTTAGTCACCTTGCACTGTGATCTAGCCCTGCCTGCTGCCATTAATGAAGCCAAGTTTTTAAGAAACAAAAATACTTCCAGGATGTGGTGACCAGCTCTGTTCAAGATCAAACCAAGGAAATGGAAAGGAAAGAGAATGCGTAAGCAATAGGAGAGTAGGGTTCGATCCACAAGGCAAGTGGGTAGCGAGTAGCATGAGAAAAAAATGAATGTCCAGAATCAGAAGTTCATTAGACGATGGCAAGAGAGGAAGCTGAGAGTCCCCAAATACACAGCTGACAAAACCAAATCGAGGATTGGTGCCTAGGAAAGTAGACGAGGTGACAGGAGATGGGAAGAGGCAAGCATTTATTAAGCCATCTGACAATTGTGCTTGATTTCTTCCCTCCAGCTCAGGGTTGTTTGCATGAGCCTTAGCACTAGCCTACTGCTTTGGCTACTGGGCATCTTATAGGCACCACCCAGTGCCTCAGTGAGTGATACATGACCTTACAGGGACCGAAGTGCATCATGCCCTGGCCTATTTTATGTCCATGGAAACTGTAAGCTATTGGAAAACAAGCCTGTATTTCTTTTCTACCCATCAATTCTCTGTCCCAAACAGAAATGGAATACATTACAAATGAATGAAAAATTATGATAAATCTCCGTGTCTAATGCATTTGGGATGAGAAGGAGTTAATGTTAATTTGGGGACTTAGTTGCACCCATCATGTACCTGTGTAGAAACATAGGTCCTATCCGCAGTATAAATAGGAATGTTATTGATACTGGGTCCTTTGCCACAAAAAGCAAATAATCTGACTGCCTTTGGACAGGTTCCAAGACTGGCCAATTGGGCAGCTGAAGCACTGGGATTTATACAGAAGATCGCTCCACGTCAGAAAAGAATGCCTTCTTCTCTGCAATAGAAATTCCCAACTTCTTGCTCAAGGTTGATCAGAGAATTTCTCAACTGCAAACTCCTAGCTAGAAATGAGTTTTTGTCTTGCTAATCTGGATTATGATAAATATCTGCCCTACCCCTGTGTTTTATTAGTCTGCCTGCTGACAGGAAGGGACTGAGTAAGTTAGTAATAGGGGGGATCCCTTTCTGATATTTGAGAGAGCCCTCTGTCTGATGTGCTCCCTAGCTGTCTTTATTAATCCTTCCCCGCTAGATTTTGGCGCTCATGGATTCAAATGACATCTTTAAGGGGAGAAACAAAGAATTTGCAATTGTTTCCCAGCAATGTGCAAATTGGCACTTAATTGAGAATTAATGGTGTGCTAACTGCTCACTGCAGCCGTTCCCACTGCAAATTGCACTGGGACTGCTTGCACTTTTGACTTTGACATGCTTTTTATAGGGGTACATGAGTAATTTGATCTGCAGAAGGGAGAGAAGATTCCACCTCCTGAAGGAAAAGTACTAATTAGCAGCAAAACGTAACTGCCTTTCTCCTCTTGCTATGTTGGACTTAATGCAAACCCCTGCCATGCTGAGTTTCTACATTGGATTGTCCAATATAGCCTGTTTAATTTTAATTTCCTTTAGCAGCGTTGATATTCAATTAGCCACACCAATGAAGGGACGCATTAGTACACATAATAATCTCTTAACTTTGTATAGAGCTTTAGAGTTTACAAAGCACTGTCACATTTGTTCTTTATAGACATGATTGTTGTACTTAGCAGTAATTATTAGCCCCAATTTACAGATGGAGAAATTTAAGTTTAAAGATACTAAAGAGATGTCCAAAATCACATTGTAAGTAAGAAGTGGAGGAGATAGAGAATCCAGATTCCATCATTTTTAATTCCATTGTGTTTTTTCGTACTGTATCAAAAACCAGCAGGTTGATGCAGTTGTCTTAGGTTCACAGCTAAACCCTTTTTAATCCCGTGTCCAGATTGTTCATTTACTCATTCATTTTTCAATATAAAATTTTACCGAACAACACTGTGTAAATAATACCTGCTAAATGTTCTCGGAGAAAATAAATGCAAAATGGGACTCTTAGAAAAATTCTTGAAGACGTGGCAAATATGCATAACGTGTAAGTGTTAACGTTATACAAAAACTCAATCCTCGAGGGTGTCTTGTTCATCGCTTTATCCCTCCCCGGTTCCTAACATAGTGCAGGACTGAGCAAAGACTAGGAAGTACATAAATCTGTGTTGGGAAAAAATGAATAGCTATGCCTTATGTTTTTACATTCTCTGTCCTTTATTTTTCTTTCTAGTACTTAACTCCTACTGCTAATCTATCTTTTAATATTTGTTTTGTGGGTTTTTTTTTTTTTTTTGTCTCCTCCCCTGGAAGGTAAGCACAATGGGGATGTGGATCTTTGTCAGTTTCATCCACTGATATATTTCAAGCCTGGTAAACAGTGCTTGGCTTCTACTGAATAGACAGCCAAAAACTGCATGATAGCATTTGAAAGCTGGCTTGGATGGCCAGAAAAGTCTATGATTGAATTTTGCATGTTTTGTTTTGAAAGCTATAATCTGTATTTGGAGGCCTCACTCACTTGCCTGTCTAAAGAGAAAAGTGATCTCATTCATTAAAATGGAAAACTTATTTGGGAGTTTCTTCCCAAGAATTTTGGGATAGTTTGGAGGTGGAATAATGTTTACATAGATCTATAACCTTATCCCTTTCTCCAAGGTGTGACTTCTGAGGACCTCCGGTCTGCGATGGACCACTGACTGTGGGGAAAATCAAGATAACAGTCTTCACGCCCTAGAAATGCCTCCCTGTGCATGTAGACACAGCCTCAGAGAGCGAACGTACAGTCAAGCGGCTCTGAGAACTTCAGTGCCCTCACCAAAGAGCCTGGCCATTTTCTGATCTGTGACAAAAATACCCTTCCCAGGATTCTTCTTGGACTGGGATTGAGAGATTGAGAAGAGGGGGAGAAGGGGCCTCAGGATCCTGCTGTGAGGACGTGAGATCTTCAGCTGTATCAATCCTCATTAGCACCCAGTAGGGGACAGGGGAAGGGGGGGGAAGACAGCAAGTGTGTGGAAGACTTTGGCTCCGAGCCCAGCCTAAGAAGTCCCCTGAGATGGTATTTAATAAACCTCCTGGGAGGGACTGGAAAAGCTGATTAGGATGTATAAAGGTAGTTTGACTGCTTAAACTCAGAACCAGTTGGAGAGTATTAAATATTTTTTTAAATCTATTTGTTTTATCAAGGGAGCTGGATTTCTTGTTCATGGAGCTTTACCATATAAAGCATAGTTAATATTACAGCAGGTGGTTGTTAAGAGTGGTTGAGATATCCAGAGCATTACTGTTTCACATGACAGTGGCATGTGGCTTCCTGATCTGTGCTGTTCCGTTCAATAGCTGCTAATCACCCATGGCCATTGAGCACCTGAAATGGAGCTAGTGAGACTGAGAAACTAAATTCTTAATATTATTTAGTGCAAACTAATTTAAATCTAAAACTGGACGCTTGATTCAGTTATTGGAAAAGTTTTAGAGTGTGTCTAAACAACATGGCTATGTAAATCTACTTTTTCAACTGTAAACTTTATTAACTCCAAATATTAATCAAGTCTCTCTGACAAAAATGTAGTGTCTGAATTCCAATGTGCTGCAAGTGTCAAATACACACTGGATCTCAAAGACTTAGTACAAACAATATAAAATATCTTATAATAATTGTAGATATTGATCAAACATTGAAACACTGTTCTGGATATATTACATTAAACATTATATTACTCAGTGTAATTTCACCTGACTTCCTTTTACTTTTTAAAATGTGATCACTGGAAGTTTTAAAATCATGTATATGGGTCACATATTTTCATTGGATAAATTTTTCATGGAAGAGTGAAGCACTGTTATGGTCTATATTGTGCCCCAACTCCCTCAGATTCATATGTTGAAGTCCTAAAACCCAATACCTGAGGATGTGACTATGTTTGGAGGTAAAGTCTTTGAAGAGGTAATTAAGGTGAATGGAGGCATTAAGGTGGCTCTGATCCAATATGAAGAACTTCTTTTAAAAGCGGAGGTTAAGGCACAGACACGGAGGTAAGACCAAGTAGAAACTCATGGAGAACATGGCGGTCTACAAGCCAAGGAGGGAGGCCTTCAGAAGAAACCAATCCTGCCTACACTTTGAGCTTGGACTTCTAGCCTCCAGAACTGTAAGGAAATAAACTTGTGTTATGGCAACGCTAGTGAGCTAACCAAGAACTAAAGTTAAGCCTGCAATGGGAGACGATGGCAGAGCAACAGCTCATGACTTCATGTTACTCGTTCATAGTCGGTCCCTCCCATGATACTGTAAGCTCTGTGAAGAAAAGGACTGATCTTGCCTTAAGCACCCTGTATTGACAGTGCCTGGCACAGCTCCTGTCACAGCGTAAATGCTCAACAAACGTTTGTTGACTGAGAAAGTGATTATCTAACTCATTTAACTAATGTAAACAGCTGATTTAGGTGACTCGCCAAAAATGTCATCTAGTTCTCATTAGCATGGGTTTACGATCTGAATTTTTTTCAGATAAATTGCTGCCATTCTTTTGACCAGGATCAACTCAAATACTGTGTCTCAGCAATTAGTATTAGCCCTCTTAAACATGAACTCATCGACCACTAACATCCACGAAAACAGTGAGACTGTAGACCTACAGCGAGGCAATGGCTTCATTTTTTAAGAGGAAAGTAAAACCAGTCTTAACATTCTTGGTTTTCTCACTAACGTTTCACGTGGCACTCACAATTACAATGTGATTAACTGACTTAAGCGAAAGCCTTAGAGCTTGAAGGGCCATTCACGGTCCAGTCATCTCACCAATGCAGGATAACCTACTTCACAATGTGTTGGATACTCAGTTCCGATGGAAGTTTTTCCCCCTCCAATTCCCGCACACTTGTGATTAAGACATCTCCCCTAGTTCAGACTACACTTGCTTCAGGACTGTCATTAGATGGCCCCTTCTTTATGGAGCCTGTCCCCACCTCTCAGGGTTGACTCCACCTGTCCAGGTGAAGGACTGAACAGCTGCCTGTCTTTCCCGGCCACTAGCAGTAATGGAAGCCAGCCTGGACTCTGAAAAGCCCAGATTCTGCAACTCTGTGGCTGCAGCTCTAGCAATTAAAAAGAATCATAAATACCCACCTGGCATGGAGCTATAGATTTCCCACCTAAGCTCACTGGGATCTTGTTTATTTCATTTCATCGGTTGGTAGGTGTTGAGCACATACAGTGTTCCCAGCTCTGGGGACACAATGGAGAATCAAGCAATTGTTCACATTACATGGATTGTGCCAGGAGTGGGTGTGGAGGCCAGAAGTGGTGAGATGGATGTGGGCCAAACAATTCACAAATCAACGTATAATCTGAAACTGAGAAAATATACACACACACACACACACACACACACACACTCTTAAATATGTTTATAAATATATACTAAATAAATAGATATAATACTTAAATATATATAAATATTCCATATATATATGGAATGGGGTTGAGGAAGAAAAGACTATGAAGAAAAAGTACATAAGAATATGTAACAAAGGAGCCTAACCTGACCTTGAATGTCAGGGAATTCTGAACTGAGATCTGAAAAATAAGTTCACTTCAATTATGATGAAAGGAAAGAAGGGAACCGCACAGAACATCATGTGCAGTGCTGGAAAGATACTTGGGACTTTTGAGTGACAGGAAATGAAGATTAAGTGGTCGCCAGGGTATGGATTCTTGGAAGCCCTGGTAATCAATTGGAGATTTTGGTCTTTTTTTTTTTTAACATTTTTTATTGAGTTATAATCATTTTACAATGTTGTGTCAAATTCCAGTGAAGAGCATAATTTTTCAGTTATACATGAAGAGATTTGGGTCTTTATCTTAAGATATAGCATTTTTGAAAGGGGTGATACAATCTCATTTGTGTTTTGGTAATTAACATATTGGCTTCTGGATAGAAAATTAATACAAAGGGGCTAAGAACACATGAGGGCCGTCAGGTCAGGAAGCTGCTTCTGTCGTCCAGGTGGGAAGCAGCTGTTACCAAGGGGCTGGAAGTAAAGATGCAGTCCGATGGATAGGTCTGAGAGTCTTTTATTGCACTTACACTTTAAAGTGCATACGAATCAACTGGGGATCCTGACAAAATGTAGGTTCTGATTCAGTAGGTCTGCAGCGGCACTTGCAGATTGACCTAGAACTCACTGTCCTAACCAGCCTCACACAAAGGCAACTTCTGGTCCTCGGAACACACTTTGTGTAGCCAAGTTCTAGTCAGTAGAATCCACTGGATATATGTTCATGTATAACTGAAAAATTGTGCTCTACACTGGAATTTGACACAACATTGTAAAATGATTATAAATCAATAAAAAATGTTAAAAAAAAAAAAAAGAATCCACTGGGCTTGGTGACACAGTACAAGTGTGGAAAGTGAGGTTCCTAGGGGAATGTTGAGTTTAAAGGGCCTTCAAGACTTCCAAGAGGAGACACTAATTAGGAAGCTTTATAAATAAGGTCCTACGGGGGGCGCTCTGGGCTGGAGGTATACATTTGTGAATCATCTGAGCACAAGTGATAACTGAACACGGGGTTGTGGAAGTCATCATCCAATGATAAATAAAGAGTCAACAGTGAGGAAGGTCTAGAACACAGCCTTAAGGAGAAACAGCACATGACGGCAAAAAGGAAAGCAAAGCAGAAAACCAGAGAGTTGTGTGATGTGAAGACCAAGAAGGTATTTTCAAGAAGGAGAGAGAGACTGAGAGATGAATGCTGCTGGCTGATCAGATAAGACTGAAACCAGCGTGTTCTGGTTATTTCCACCTCAGCTGCTTACTGGGACTAGCGTTGAGTGCCACCCTTAGCACTCACTTTCCCTGTGTCCTCTTTCCTCAGACTGGACACCATTCACATGCACTTTTCCCATCCCCCCAGCTTCAGGCAGATTAACTCAGTGACCTTGAAAGCCAGATGTTGGAAACTGGAAACTGTAAAAATTTAAGAAGGAAAGGACAGGGAATTCATCTAAATCACTGCTTGCCGAAGGGCCAGTCAGAAACTTTATCAAGGAGAAATAAATTTATATCACATTTGAGTAATTCTATGTTTTAGCGTTTGTTTCTCACAACAGCTAGCATTTCTAACTGAGACGTGGAAGAACGCACAGTTTCTTCAACTACCAGATCACAACTCAAAATATATATTTTGTCTCCAGTACCAGAACTCAAGACATGAGTTAATAAAGTTTTGTGTGTTTGTGTGTGTAACAGCCTGGTTAAGAAACTTAATTCATATTTTCAAGCCTCTTTAATCTTTTATTGATTATACATTTGAAGTTTTAAACAATTAGTTTAGAATGAACTTTTGGAACCACACCCATTTCTAAGTTCGGAACGGCTTGCATAGCAAAGGATTTATTGCTGAACGATTAATTTGATATGCTTGTCATAACTACTAAACTATCCAGACATGGGCCATTTATTC
Organism: Camelus dromedarius; assembly: GCF_036321535.1. NCBI lineage: Eukaryota > Metazoa > Chordata > Mammalia > Artiodactyla > Camelidae > Camelus > Camelus dromedarius. The sequence goes on along the minus strand of NC_087458.1, from coordinate 12,858,371 downwards.
CAGACAACATGATGTCTGAATTGGATTGAAGAAATTGGATCAATAGACCTTAACCATCGACCTGCAAATGGTCACTCTGTACGGTCACGGAAAATCAACCAGTCCAGTTGTCTGAAAAAAGTAACATTGGCAAACAAATTACTTTATCAGTCATCTTTGTTGCTGGTGGGAAATGGCATGGTTTTCATTTCAAAAGGGATATGTTCCACTAGCCTTATGATGACTGATATCAAAAAATTAAGAGATATGTCATTTCACAAAGCTGATAGAATGTAGAAGTTCAACTAAACATACTCTTTTTTTCTTCCAATTTCTCCATATTCTTAGCAACACATTATTTACTTTAAAAAAAAAATAATAGCTATACTAATTGGTATGAAATGGAATCTCATTGTGGTTTTGACTTGCATTTTCCTAATGAGCAGTGATATTAAGTATCTTTCCATGTTCCTATTGGCTATTTGTATGTATCCTTTAAAGAAATGTGTCTTTAGCTCCTTGCTCACTTTTTTTTAATCTAGTTGTTTGTGTTTTGTTTTTGTTGATTTGTAGGAGTTCTTTATATATTATGAATATTAATTCCTTTTAAAATATATGATTTGCAAATATTGCCTTGCATTCTGGTGGTTGCTTTTGCACAACACAAAGCACACCACCAAAATATTTAACTCTGATGAAATTCAATGTATCTATTTTTCTTTTGCTGCATATGCTTTTGGTGTCATATCCAAGAAATAGCTGTCAAATCCAATGCTCTGCAGCCTTTCCCTTGCATTATCTTCTAAGAGTTTTGTAGTTTTAATTGCTTTGTTTCGGTCTGTATCCATTTGGGGTTGATTTTTTGTATGTGGGACAAGGTAAGGGTCCAACTTTATTCTTTACCCTATGGATATCTAGTTTTCTGAGCACCATTTGCTGTGAGGACTCTCTTCTTCCCCATTAAATGGTCTTGGCACCCTTGTCAATAATCATTTGACTCTAAGTGTGAGGGTTTACTTCTGGGCATTCTACTTTATCCCATTGGTCTCTATGTCTGTCTTCCTTTATGCCAATATCACATTGTTTTGATAATTGTAGATTTGTAGTAAGTTTCTAATCAGAAAATATAAGTCCTCCAACTTTATTCTTCTTTTTCAAGATTGTTTTTAACTGTTTGAGGCTCCTTGGTATCCCATATGAATTTTAGGATGAATTTTCCTATTCCTGCTAAACAACATTGGGATTTTGATAGTGATTGCATTGAGTCTATAGATTGCTTAGGGTAGTATTTACATCTTAACAATATTAAGTCATCCAATTCATGAGCATGGTATGTCTTTCCATTTATTTGTGTGAATTTCTTTCAGTGGTGATTTGCAGTTTTCAGTGTGACTTTCACCTTCTTGGTTAAGTTTATTCTAAGTAGTTTATTCTCTTTATTGTTCTTGTAAATGGAATTGTTTTCTTAACTTCCTTTTTTTTGGATTATTCATTGTTATTGTATAGGAATACAACTGATTTTTGAGTGTTAAATTTCATATCCTGCAACTCGCTGAATTTGTTCTAAATCAATTGATTTTTGACAAAAGTACAAAGGCAATTCAATGGATAAAGGATAATCTTTTCAACAATGGTGCTCGGACAATAGGATGTCCATAAGCCCACAAAAAAAAAAAAATTAACTTAGACACAAAACTTATTCCATACACAAAAGTTAATTTAAAATGGATCATAGAGGGGAAAGGATACAGCTCAGTAGTAGAGTGTGTGCTTAGGATGCACAGGGTCGTGGATTCAATCCCCAGTACCTTTATTTGAAAAATTAAATAAATAAACAAACCTAATTACCTCCCCCACCAAAAAATAAAAATAAAAATAAAGTGGATCATAGACCTAAATATAAAATGCAAAACTGTAAGAATTATTGAAGAAACCATAGTGAAAAATCTATATGGCTTTAGGTTTGATGAGAAGATTTTAAGCACTACACCAAATGCATGATCCATGAAAGAAAATGAAAATAATCCTATGTTGGCCTTTATTAAATTTTTTTTTTAGGTCTATGAAAAAGATTTGAGAAAATGAAAATCGAGCCAATCAGAAGACATGGTAAACAAATCAGTGATTTCCAGGAATCCGAGGGATGGGAAGTTAAATATGGGAAGCATACGGAGTATTTTCATGGCAGTGCAACTATATTTGTGACTACTTTAATGGTAGACATATGACACTGTGCATTTGTCAAAACCCATAGAATTTAACACATGAAAGATAAGCTTTGGTGTATGCCATAGTTTTTAGGAGGTTGGAGGATCCTAGGATGCAACGCTGAATGTGACAATTTAACTGTCTCACAAATGTATGAAATAACCTCACTGAATGGAGTGGCGGTGGGGGGTGGAGGATGTGCTGATCTAACTAATTTTGGAAATGTTTGAATGGAGCCTGTAATACTAAAGGCAAAAGGAGCTGTATAGAAACACTGTACTGTAGTTGATAAAGTTTCCCGTGGGAGTATGGGCTAAAATTCTGAAGCCATTGCACAAGCATACTGGAATTGAACAATTAAGTAAATGGATGGCAGACAATGGGCTTAGAGATTTTGCATGGGCAATGATCATAACCGAGAGGAATCCAAGGAGACATGACTACTAAATGCAATGTGGTATCCTGGATGAGGTACTAGACCAAAGGACATTAGATGAAACCCAAAGAAATGTAAATAAAGTGTGACCTTTAGTTAATAACAGTGTATCGAGATTGATTTATTAGTTGCAACAAATTTATCATATCACAATAAGATAAGAAATAATAGGGGAATCTGAGTGTGTGGGAACTTTCTGTACTATTTTAGCAAATTTTTTTCTGTAAATCTAAAACCGTTTGAAAATAAAAAGTTAGAAAGACAGAAAGAGACACAGAGAGAAACTGGTGTGGTATCTGGGTTCCAGGACAAGTGTGATCATTGTCTCTCTCTGTATCTTTCATTTCATACCTCCAGATTCTCTTCCCATTCATCTCTAGCCTGTTCTGAGCCCTTGGCTTCTGGCTTCCAGTTGTGTTCAGGCAATAGTGTCAACAGCAAGAGATGGAGGAGGAAGGCAGGAGAATGGAAAATGAGGATGCTGATTGACTTCTCTGCTTATTTCCCTGCAAGACTGTGTTCAGTAGACAGACTTCCCATATAACTCTCTCCCCAGGTTCCTGCAGCAGGCTTCTCTCTGGTGCTTCCTGTCTAAAAATGGTAATAACTCCTTTTGTTGTTTCGCCTGGGATATTGTATCATTCCTTGTTGGTTTCTGTAAACCTTGCCCAGCTCTTTGTAAATAATCCATGTATTAAACTTCTTCAGTGACATAGCTTGTATGTTCCTTCTGGCACCTGCTGAAACCTGATGAATAAACCCTAGATTTCCTGACTCAAGCAAAAGTGTCATGAAAAGATAGCCTGTGAACAACTCCTTTAACTTCAATACATTTCTGTTTTTTCATCGAAAAACCTGGAATATTTCCTATCTCAAAGGTTCTGGTGGATTTCCAATGAAATAATATGACAGCTCATAAGATAAATTGCGAGACATTTTTATATCACATTTTATCTTGGCTTTCCTACATAGCAGGGGTAGCTAGTGTCATGCAATCTTTTTAGAAGGACGCAGAATATTAGTGACCCTTACAGAGCATTTCAGGGAAGTGGACCTTGGGACTTCAAGGTCCCATTCCTTGACCTAAGACAATCAAGGAATGGAAGCTATGTCCAGCGTAGCTCCAGGAAGTGGGGTAAGAGACCAAGATCTGCCAGGGAAATTCATTTTCATCAAGGAAGAAACTGGTTACTAAGTTCAAGCAGAGAGTAGACCAAGGTCAGAACTTGGTTGTGTAGGTTTTTAAAGTCAAAAGATCACATTCAGAAAGAAAATTGATTTATATTTGTATAACATATCATAATTTACAAAATACTTTTTTTCCTTAACTCGATTTACCCAACAACAATGCAAACTTAATATTTTTAACCCATTTGTAAGTGAGAAAGAGTTTTAGAGAGTTCTTGTAACCTGGCTAAGGTTACCCAACTCGTGGGTGAGCAGGCTGGCACTCTGCGGTGAAGCTGGCGTGTCTGTGCTGAAAAAGTCACCTGAGGTCTGAGAAGGAGACAGGAGGCAGGGGACAAGTGGTGGGTGACACAGAGAGGTAGTGCCGGAGAATGGGGTCAGGTATCCATGAAGATAATGAGCTTGAACACTGAATGAGGTACGGAAGGTACAGGAACATTTTGATCCCCTTATGCTGGTCCCTCTAGTTCGCAATGCGCTAAGAGCTAATGCAAGTCTAGGACTCTTAGGGGTTCTGACTGATGAACAAATTAGGATTTGGACCTTCACATGTCAGTATGAAAGTACTGTTTTCGATGGAAAGCTTAATGCAACCTGGGACAGTGAGCAGCCGACAGGAACGTTCCTTGCTGCCCGGAATGTCAGGTGTTCTTTCACATCCAGGTGCCCTCATTTGCCTTCTCAGCCGTAAAGTTTCTCACTATTGCACTTCTGAAATACCAGGCTCCTCGGTATATCATTTTTCCATTTGCAGTAACTTGAGACAGACAACTTTTTGTCACGCCCAGAGGGTTTCTTTTTACTTCAATTATGTAATAGGTTTCCTGGCGTTTTTGTCCCCAAATGTAGGTTAAAAAGTGCTTGCTAAAATTAACTTCTGTTATTCTGCACTCACGGGGCCTTCTGGGGAAGGGCCATCCACTTAAAATAGCTTCTAAGGGAACTATTCAGGACGTTGTAACTTTCGGTTTTATTAAATGACACAAGCTGCTGATGCTGGTTTCCCATGACATGTAACCGAATCTCATTTGATCAGGGAGAAGAATGTTCCCTGTGTTGCTGGTGAAGTAACGGGGCTCCACAGCCGCCCTGTATTGCCATTTTAGCGATCGAGGGGGTGGGTGCGGGGGTGAGTGCGGTGCAGTGGGAGGGAGTCTGAAGATGAATGAATATGACAGCTTGGTGGAGACAGTGCAGCTCAGGCTAAAGGGCTCGCAGGGACACTGACCTCTCTCCTGGGGGCCAGCTGTATATCTTGGAAAAGGCAGAAAAAGCACAAATCATGGAAATGTCTTGTCCACTGATAAGAGGTAGGCATTTGCAACATGCAAGTGTTACAATGATACATACTCTTAGACACACAGAAGTGAAACATGTTATTTTTACCAAGTCACGGAATTAGTCTCCAGAAAATATTCTACCGTCATTTTTCTCTCATGGGATGTTCACATATACATACACATATATGTAAATATGTATATGAATATATATAATGTATATGAATATACACGGTATATATAAATAATATATATGCATATACCCTGTATACACACTAGTGGCTGTCTGTGTATATATTTATATACACACGTATTTGTATATACATATATTTATAACCATTTTTCTCCAGGTCACACCAACCTTGGAGATAACTAGGGTTGGGTGTCGACCTCATTGCAGTGGTGTTTGTCGCCAAGGAACCATGCTGTTTTATTATCCTGACTCCTTAGTCCTGAACATCTTACACTTCTTGGTGGCACCTGTGACAGCTACTCCCTGCTAAAGATCTACCGCTGTTTCTGCTGCCCTCCAAAAGTGCCCATTGCCACCAGAAGGGCCCATTTACACACTTCTCTGGTCATTAACTCTATCTTCCCCTCACTGCCAGCTCCTGCAATTCCCTCACTTCCCAGACACCACAGTGGCAATATTGGCTCCTACTTTTGAGGAACGATGAGCAAGGCCGTTAGAACGCCCTGGGGTGGAGGACCGTGGGAGCTCACAGCAGTGGTTCTCTGCACACGCAGTCCCTCACGTCTTAGGTTATGGGACATACGAATGGAGTGAAGATGAGGGCTCCACGTTCCATAAGATCTTGGCAAGAGTCTACCTTTCTTTCCTGTCCCGACTCCAGACGAGGACCCAGAGCCTCACCACCACCATTTCTCGTAGAGGCCGGCAGGATGAACTGTTTATTACTGTTTCCGGAAGCCAAGGCAAGAGCTTCATGGCATTCACTACCCCCAGTACCCTTCTCCCAGTACCCGTACTACTCTGGACATACCTGCGTCTCCAGATCCTGTCTATGGCCTCATACCTTTCTTTTGGGTCCCCTGGAGCTTTGGATCCTTCGTCATCAGACTTTCTTCTATTCCCAGTCTGTTCTCAAAATATCCTCCTCTTCTTGCTCTAACTTACACCTAACCTAATGCTCCCCTGAGGACAAGACTCCTCCTGTAACCCCCTCCTATATGCAGAGGTTTCTCTTCCCCCCACAGCTCCCCCCATACCAGCATTAGGGATAGATGTCCTTCTTGTTCCTCTCGCTGCTCCCAGTTCCAAACCACTGCGACTCCCTCCGCCCTCTGCACTCCCCAGTGTGGAAATGTTTGCCATCAGTGTGTGCCAGCCGCTAAGCCTCTGTTACAGTCATCTCCAGACCTCTTGGTTACTATCTACCACCTTTTATTTTTCCATCTCACATCCCCTTGAATCTGATTTTAAGGATCAGTTATTCCACTGGACATAAAATCCAAAGGCCATACCACCTTTTCATTGTCCTTCCCTCCCCATCATGTTCTTGGGTCCCCTCGCCAACACCTAGATTAAATTCTATCACCCATTATTTTTTAAATCCTATCATTGCATACACCCTCATCTCCACTGTCTTTCTCTCTCTCTTTCTCTATTACACTTACTTTGCAAAAATCCCAGACCTATTTATATGTAGCTCTCTACCTATCCTCCGCCCACAATTACCCAGGAAAACACCTACAACCATCCTCTCTGATCTCACTTTAAAATTCATGACTACTGGCTTCAGGTGAACTCAGCAATCCTGCTATCTTTCCTCTTCCTCTTTTCTCATGAATATCTCATGCCTTCTCTTCTGCCCTCAAACCTCTTAATTCCTCCTTCCTCATTCCCCTTCTTAGCTAATGACCTTACTTCTGATTTAACTATAGATTAGCAATAGAAGCAAGAGCAAGTAGAATAGAGTGCCCACACTCTTCCACTATTGTGTTTAATGAAACTGTCCGTACCTGCGCCCATATGCTCTGCTTTCCTTTTTGCCGAGGTGGACGAGCTGACCATGGTCACATCCAAACCCCACCTCATGGCTTGTGCAGCAGGTCCCTTCCTCCCTTGCCTACTCAGGGACGACGCTCTAGCAACACCTCTTCTCTCTCCTGCATCATCAAAGTTTCCTCTATTCTGGATAATTCCTAATAGCATATAGACATGATATTATATCTCTCAACCTTAAAAAATATTTTTTTTCTTGATCACATATCTCTCTCTAGGTATTACTCCATTTATTTCCCCTTTTTCATTCTAATTATTTTTGATTGAAGTATAGTTGGTTTACAATGCTGTGTTAATTTCTGGTGCATAGCGTAGTAATTCAGTTAAACATATCTATCTTTTTCATATTCTTTTTTATTATAGGTTATTGCAAGGAACAGAATATAGTTCCCTGTGCTACACAGTATCTGCAAATCCCACTCCCAGTTTATCCCTCCAGCCCCTTATTCCCGCTGGTAACCACAAGTCTGTTTTCCATGTCTGTGAGTCTGTTTCTGTTTTGTAAATAAGTTCCTTTGTCTCATTTTTTTAGATTCCACATATAAGTGATATCATATAGTAGTGTTCGTTCCTTTTCTGGCTTGCTTCACTTAGTAGGACCATCTCCAGGTCCATCCATGTTGCTGCAAGTGACATTATTTCATCTGTTTTTATGGCTGAGTAATATTCCATTGTATCTATAAACCACAACTTCTTTACCCAGTCATCTGTCGATGGACATTTAGGTTGTTTCCACATCTTAGCTATTGTAAGTAGCATTGCTATGGAAACGGGGGTGCATGTATCTTTTCAAACTAGAGCTTCTTCCGGACATATGCCCTGGAGTAGGGCTGCTGGATTAGAGGATAAGTCTATTTTCAGTTTTTTAAGGAATCTGCATACTGTTTTCCACAGCGGCTGCACCAAACTGCATTCCCACCAGCAGTGTAGGAGGGTTCCCTTTTCTCCACAGCTTCTCCAGCATTTGTCATTTGTGGATTTTTGAATGACGGCCATTCTGACTGGTGTGAGGTGATACCTCAATGCAGGTTTGATTTGCATTCCTCTAACAGTTAGCAACATTGAGAATTTTTTCATGTATATTTGCTCTTTTTTAAAGCAACATTTCTCCAAAGAGGTTTATGTTCTCACTGTCTCCGGTTCTTCTAGTCTCACTTTAATACATGCCAATCTGTCTTTTAACCCAATGCTTCACTGAAATAGCTCCTGACAAGGTCACCAATGGCGCTGCTAAAGCAACACGCATTTCTCAGTTTTCATCTTACTCATCCCATCAGCAGCACTTGCCACAATTGATCATTTCCTCCCACTTGAAGCATTTTCTTCATTCTCAGTCTTTTTTCTCTCTGCCTGGCTATTCGTTCTCTGTCTTCTCTGCTTCTTTCCTCCTATTTCTCCAACCTCTGGAGGCTCAGTTCCCAGACCTCCCTTCTTCTCCGTCTCCCTAGGTGATTTAATCCAGGCTCACGGCTTCCAATGCCAGCAATAGGCCAGTAATTTCCAAATACGTGCCTTCCTCCTGAACATTCCCTTGAAATCCAGACTCCTACACCCACTTGCCTACTGGATAGCTCTCTTTAGCATGTCCACAAAGAAATCCTTGAATTCCCGCACCAAATTTTCATCCTCAGTACATGGCAACTTCAGTCTTCTAATTGCTTAGCCCCGGAAGTTTAGACTCATTTAATCTGCCAGCAAATGCCGTTGGTTTGATCTGCAGACACATTTAGAATCTGACTTCATCATCCTCCTGTATTACAACCACCCGGCTCCAAACCACTCTCAATCTGCTCTGTCAACTTTTACTGCATCCTCTCCAGGACCTCTTCAGTGGCCCTCTGCACAGCAGCTAATAGAGTGATTTTTAAACTTAACTTACTCATCTCTCTCCTGTGGTCAAAATTCTTCGGTGGCTTTCTAGATCATCCAGAAATAAAAGTCAAAATCCTTAAATTCCCAATAACCCCCTGTGCAGTTTGGCCCCCCACCACTTCTCTGATTCGACCTCCTGCCTCTCTCACTCTGTTCCAGCCAAACAGGCCCCCTTGCTCTTGCCCACCTCACCTCCTTCAGATGGCTGCTTAAGCGTCACTCTTTGTGAGATTAAAAGAGCAGCCCCCATCCCTGACATTCCCTTGCTCGCTTCTCTGCTGTGTTTTTGTCTATGGAATCGATCACCATCTGCCATGCTTCTGCTTTGGTATTTACTTTCTGTTAACTCAACGAGAATGTAAACTTTATGAATAGACAGACTTTGCCTGTACTCCCAGTGTCTAGAACAGCGCTTGGCATGTAGTAGACACTTAATAAATACCTATTGAGAGAATGAACGTGAGATGATGACATCCAAAATAAATATTCTAATAAAAATGAATATATGTGTGTATGTATATATACATATATGTATGACTGAAACATGATGCTGTACACCAGAAATTGACACAACATTGTAAACTGACTCTACTTCAATTTAAAAAAAGAAAAAGAAAAAATCTTTAATGAAAAGGGAAACTAAATGAGAAGGACATCTTGAATATTGCAAATTTATGCGATCCTTGAGAGCTCCGAGGCTAATTTGCAGTGTAAACACAACTGTAGATGTAGAGAGAGAGACCCTAGTGAGAGTTTGGGTGTAAGAGGCAGAGCATTGACATTGGGCTGGAAGCATATTATTCCAAGTAAGAGAGAGGGAGGAGAAGGGGAGAGAGAGAGAGAGAGGATAAGAGGCAACAAGAAAGAAAAATGGATCATGGACAGGTAGAAAAAGAATACAGAAGCTATAAAGTAAAAAGTCATTTGAATATTGAGGAATAGTAACGAGGACTCCGAGGCACAGAAACGAATTGAGGCAAGAGAAGTAGAAAAGGACGGATGCTTGTAAGGCAGAAGCTCGTCTCGATAGCCCGCCTTACATTAATTTAAGATAATACTCCATTAATCTTCATAGCGGAATCTTTAATTGCAGAATCTTTCATCAGCCTTGTTATTTGCTGCACCTGTCATTGGAGACACTCCATGGTTTTTGTTGTGCTGTTGTCATTTCTCACGCTAATTAGAGGGCTGCTTTGTTGTGTTCTTCAGTGTGGTGGGGCTTAAACAGTAACGCTGTCAATTAGGTTCCTGCTCCCCGAACAGGTTTCACATAGCATTTTGGGCCGATTTCAAAGGGTAGATTGTTTAAAACATTAATTAAATACCCCCACCATATTAACAACTTTCTTAATGCCCGTTAACAATCCCATAATCCATCCTGCATCTGCTGCATAGTCGTTAAACTTCAAATATATGTGTTTAACATTCAATTGGGTGCTTAATGATCTTACCTTAACTGGGCCTATTAAATTTAAAGACATGTGCATAATTGAGTTATTGCACATTAATTATAAATACCTATTGGCTATTAAAGTCACATTCCAAGGGTTAACACCTATCACTGGATTGGGCTAAACCTTGCCCCACCTGTGTTCTTCTGGGCAAAAAGACACCGTGATAAAGAAATGAGGAAGCTTGTCTTTCATCGGGGTGGTCACGCGGAATGGAAGCTGCAAATCCCAGTTCTAACCAGGCAGTGTGGGTACCTCTTAAAAAGTTACACAGAGAAAATCACGAATAACTCCTCACAGTTTTATAGCTCTCAGTGCATTTTAAAGGACTTTCACTAAACATCATTGCTTCTAAACTTCCAGAAACGCTGGCATCTATCTATACGAGAAATATAACTCCCTTTATGACAGATGGGATCATGTCAGGCATGAAGAGCTTGAGTAACTTCCCTGTTCCATTCAGAACTGACTGAGGCACGAGAAGGGCAAATGGAGACCACGTAAATATTTCCCTTTGCAAAGACGAACGGTAGGGGTGATAAGGAAGCAGCAGGTGCCCCTAACCTACTTACATTGTCTTTCCTTACTCTCTAATCCTTGACTCTCCCTCCCTTTGGCTGCTACCCCCCCTCACCCTACTCCACAACTTTAAAGGTGCTGCTGATTATTTCTTCCTGTCTAACGGAATGCAGACTTCAAGCATCTTCTCTACATATTCACAACACTAATCAGTACCACTTATTTATCAACTCATTGATTTGAGTCATACTTTGGTTTTTAGTGGGCGTAAGTATGTTAAAGCTGGTAAGACTGCACTGTCCACTTCCTGAGGGCCACCAAGGGGTCTGATTCTTTTGATTTCTCTCCAACTGGTGCAGTAAGAGTCAATAGCTAGTGCTTAAAAAAATATGCATAGATTAACTGCCCTTCCTGACATTCTCATTCCACCTTTCAGATGATACCCATTCAAAGTTCTTTGAAATTGTCTTTTCTACTGAATCTTTCATTTATCCTTGAAGACAGTGTCTATGAGTTTGGATGCCATGGGACTAAAGTAGTGTCGTGCATCAGTCCCTCCCATATTTTTTTTCACCTGTGCCTGAGCTCTGACATTCCTCTGGGCGTCCCTCCTCTCAATAATAAAACATGACTGATAACAAGAAACGGCAGCCTTCCAAGTGGCTCCCTTTGTAGAAAATCCCCAAACACATTCAATTCAAATTTAAACAGCCACATTTGAAACAAAGAGAGAGATGTAGCCAAGGGCCCCCTACTCTGTTTTCTAATTGTCTCCAGAGACAGATCATGTCTCTTTGAATCTTTTTCAGCCCAGTCACACCAACGCACTGACGGATCCTGTCCTTTTCCATCAGGCTTAGAGCTTGCTTTCTTGGGCCTCATATAAGGTACAGCAGCATAATCTGGGAATTCAAATATGACTTTTGTGGTCTGCGGACCTCTCCGTGGGGCAGCTTTGCAACTTGGGCAAAGTTTTTGTGTACAACAACAGCAAAGCATGACAAACCATGAACTTGACGATGTAACTAACATCTCTCAACCCACGCTCAACCATTGTTCCTTCTCACTGGTTCTCTTCTGTTGTTTTAAGGAATCGTGGGGTTTTAGTTTCAATGCCATCGCTAAGAGAAAGTCTCTCTATACGTTTCCTTCAATGGTCAAATGACGAGACAAGGCTGCCCAGCTCACCGTGTGGCACGTTTGTGAAATTCAGTGGAGAAATGCATACAAAAGTTTTGAAAGAGGCAAAACATATGCAGGTAAAAGGATTGATTATTTGTCCCAAATAAACAACCTCCCGGGGGCCTTCTGTATTCTACACAAGCCTAAAACTACAATTATTAATCGAGCATCACAGGAAAAGTATTCAAACTTAAAGAAAAATGCAGACATTTAAGAGTGTTTTCAAATAAGGGAAAAGAGGGATCATCTTGAATATTTACAGATCATTGCTTTTTTAAAAAATGTGGTAAGAATGAAGAAAGAACTGAATTGAGAGATTGGGGAACTGGACTTTAGTCTCAGTTTTGCCACTAGCTATGTGACTTCAAGCAAATTACTGAACTTCCCCGGGGACTTCATTTCCTCAACTGTAAAATAAGAAGGTTGGACTTCTTGGGATCAGAGGTCCCTGCTGGCTCTGAAGTTCCATACCTGTGCCCTGCATCTCACTGACCCTGCATCACGCAGGACACTGACTCTGACATGGTTTAGTTGAGCACATGTTAGGAGTGAGGCTCTATCAGTTATGACCTTTGTTATGCAAAGTGGCAGATCAGAGACCGGCTCCTGTAACCTGTGCTTGGAATCCCTCCCACCGTGTGAGCTCTGCTGTCTGCACATCCGTAGCTCAGAGGCAGGGCCCAGTGCCCTACTAGGATAAGACTAGGGAGACAGGGCCAGGGACATGGTGTCGAGAGACTGAAAAGCACACTCCACAGTTCTGACTGTGTTATACAATGACAACTCCCTGCGGTCATGTCTGCCCTGTGGCAAACCAGTGGCTGTGGTGGCCCCTTCAGCATGAACCCCTCCTCCATGTGGGCCAGCTTCCTCATCATCACCCATGTTCTCAGGAAAGGCATTCCTTCTGGGTCTTAATTCATGGTGCCCATCACACTTGGAAACTTCCCATCCTCTTGATCTAACTTCCCTTCCCTCCCGCATGCTGGAACACTTCTCTGTACTCCTGGAACACTTGACATACACCGTTTCCATCATTCTCTGGATTTCTTTCATCTTGAACATTCTATCTCCTGTACTATGTCTTATACTATTCTTTCTTACCTGAGCGTAGTATATTTATAAATCCCATTTTAATTGAATTAATAAATTTTCAGTCTCCTCTTGAATAGTCCCCACTCTGATCTTCTTCATCGTCCTCTCCAGAAAGTTCTGTTCGATTTTAAATCACGTGCTTTTCACCCTAAGCAGAAAGACCATTTGTAAGTTTAATAAAAAAGTAAAATGAGGCATACCATCTCAGAACTGGGGCTAAATCCACTTGCTAAAAAGCCTTGACAAAGATTGATAGTGCAATAGTCTTAATCATCAGTGGCATTCTTTTTAAGGGAATGCCATTTTATTCCTTATTGCCAAACATACGATTCCAAGAGAAATTGTTTAAAAGCTCAGAAGATAGGGTTTTGCATCAAGAAAGTTGCACTGGTGAGATTTTTCCCTTCCCTGGGATAATTTCCACACTGTGATCTCTTACTGACATGTCAGGGTGTTTTGAATGTTAACTGCATGTTCCATTTTCCACCCAAGTTTCTGTAGATAGAGATACAGCAAAGAGAGGTCAGGGGACAGCTTCAAGCAGGGTCTCACAAGTGAAAACTTGATGGGGGATGTCCATAAGTCCAGAGTCCAGCCCTCAAGTTTGAAGTCTGAAAACTCAATTTTACCAGCCCGCCTAAAGCTCATTAAGCTCTCGGACGCAATCAAAGTAAGAAATGTGCGTCTACCAAACTCACACATCAAAACATCAGTTCATTTGGAGTGGGAGACGTGTATGGGAATTCCATCTGAATTGCAAATTCAACCATATTACTCCCCTGCTTAACATTTTCAATCCCTCCTTCTGCCTACAAACTGCTAATCAGGCAATTGCTGACATAACCACTTCCTACCTCATCCCCTTCGATACCACCCCTCACACGCAACCTACTAAATAATGTGACAGTTTTTCCCAAACACACAGTGCTCTCCAGTGTCTTCTTATAGTGCCCATGCTTTGAATATCTGGTTTGAATGTGCCCCCTGCCTCTTTTAAACATGATGTGAACCCTGACTTACCATCTTAACCCTCTATTACCACTTCTGATTTTTCATATTTAAGGGTAAATTCAGATATCCCTTCATCTGATAAGACTTCATGGACTCGCCCCTACCACGGGCTGGGTAAGGTGCCTCGTCTCCATGCTCCCAATCCACGCTCTGCTTTCTCTTTAACGGATTCTGTCTCTCCACATTATGATTATATGTTGACTTCTCTAGTTTGTCCAACTGGACTATGAGCCCCTTGAAAATGTGCAACATCCTTTTAGCCCTGCAACCCAAGTGCTGGTATGGTTGGGACATCAGGGTACTTACAAATGTTTGAATGAAGAAACACTCCCAGGACTCTCACTTCTGGTGGGTCAGGGCCCTCGGAGTCCAAGTTTCAGATCTGAAGCTCGCTTGGTGAGACAGATTGAGGACAAGAGCTGCTAGATGCCTGTAACATCTATTTTTATCTAGTCAAGGGCACTGGGTGAAGAGCCCTTCTCTCCTCTGTAGATAATTTGTTAGCATCCCAGTGCCCTTTCCCCTGGATACTACTACTTCAATTACCCTCCGTTCTTGCTCTGCAGCTCACGTTTTTCTAGTCTTTAGACATAGTTATCGCAGACAGTCATCACTCATTACTTTATGAGCTTTGGTTTCTCAACACCAGTTGCGTTTCAGTACTGAGGCACCATGCTGGCCGTCTTGATTAAAGTGAGAAACACTGTGGTCTTTTGTTGGGGTAGTTTTCTCGACTCTCCTAGACAGAAATTGAGTACTTAGTCTTATCATTGCCACATCCTTATCACCCTTAAGAAACAGTTACTTCTGCCAGTTTTACCTATTACATGTTGGTGCTTCTAGGGCCCGTTTTAGAGGCTGATTTCTGCCTGCTGTGCCCTCTGTTTTGGAGACAGAATTCCAGTTCCTGTGCCCATCATTATTAGACGTGCCTCTTCGAAATAGCTGCCAAATTAGTCTAAATTTGCATAGTGTCTGGTCCCTGGCAGTAGAAAGGGCATAACTCTGCAAAGCCACTCCTAGGTTCCTATGCTCCAGAGAAAGTTAATCCTGGAGAAGGCAGCCCATGGCAGATCCTCGGGAAGGATGCAGCCTCAGCTGCTGGCTGATGGCACCATGGGGAGTTTCCCAGCTTGCTTTGCAAAGGCTGCCCAATCTTGGCTCGCCACACTGCTCAGATAGCCTTCCTAGGGAAGCTGGCTGCACTTCTTGTGTTCGTTTATTCTAAACACAGTGTCTTCTCCTCATCCCTTGATGCCTATTGTGTGGTTTAATTACTACCCTCTGCCTAGTGGTTGCCAGCATGATATACTGCGAGACCAACACACACAATGCGATGTGTGCTTGGAGGGACTGACAAGCCCAGCTTCTAAACCGGATTCTCAAAGGGAGAGACCAATGAAACCCGTCGTCGAGAAAGTGATAATTTCTGAGCCATGCAATTACACCCTTTAAAAAGTATACCTCTGGTGCACTATCCTGCCAACAGTTTACTGACGACGAGGAAACAAAACCAGCAGTTGATGGTAGAATGGCTATGGAAACCCTGTAATCATCTTAAAAATAGATTTATGTAGGGAACCTGGTTGTTAGGAGTGTGGTTTTACACTCTGTTTCAAAAGAAAAAAAAATCCCTCTTCACACTTTAGCCATTTTAATTTCTACCACAACATAGTGGGTATTTGGTTGGAGGAGAGGTGGGAGGGGACAAGGAAGAGAGGAGGAACAAAATGTGTTGGTGGGACTTTTTTCTGTCAAATGCTTATCCTCAACTTACCCACCCACAGACACCCCACCACACCACACCCCTGTCATTATGGGAACGTCTCCCCACTGATTCCACCCACCAAGAAGCCATACAAGCAAACCTTGTTATCACAACTACCCACTCGCAAATAACCACTGATGGTTTTACAGCCATGACCCCATTTCCCTCTGTCCACGTACAGTAGTCTTCGGTACTTCCTCTCCCACTGTGCATATACCAAACGTGCATGTAGATACCAGTCCTCCACCGAAGGATTGACCCACAGTGGAAACTGCAGGATGTGTCAGTGCAGATCCCCGCCCCCCTTTCCTGCAATTTACAAGTTAAAGGGATAAGAGCCTAATAAAATCAGGGAAGGTATAATACTTGATCAGGTGATGGCACAAAATACTTATCAACCCCAGCCCTGGGTGATTAGGAAGGCTGGCCTGAGAATTCAAATGCCATTTGCTAATGTTGTCAATTGACTGAGTAGTGTCTAATTGATTCTATGAGAGCTATGGGTACATGGAGAAGAGAATAAACTCTGCAAATAGATGATTTCAGTTCAAATCCAGTCTCTGTCATTAACTTGCTTATAAACTTGGGTAAAATAATTCTCCCTGTGCTTCATTTCTCTTATCTGTAAATTGGGAATTTAAATAGTACCTCAAAAAGTTGTCATGAAGATTCAATTAGTTAGAATATAATTATATGGCACTCAGAGGGAAGTGCCATTTAATAATATTTGTTATTGTTATTGTTTCTATATCAAGGTTCAGAGGATTAAGCTTACTGTTTGAGAATTTCTTATCCTATTTAGATAACTTCATGAATATTCAGAACCACGTGCTTTGGAGAACTTTATAGAATTCTTTGGAAAATACAAATACATGGCTCCAGCCACTGTCCTGTCTGGCTAGGAAAATGACATCATATGATTGATTCAAAATGACAGGCCCATTGGCTTCCATATAGAAATGACCTGATGGAGTAGGAAACAAGATGGGGTGGGGGGGTTAAACTTAAAAGTAAAAGGAAAGGAAGAAATGGCATGGAATAGATGGGAGAGAAATTTCTTAAAAAACAATTCAAAAAAAAACATAACCAGGAAAACACAAATATTTTAACTAGCACTTAGGTCCGTAAATCCTATAAGACTCTTTCATCAAAGTTGAGCTCTTTAAAAAAAAAAAAAAAACTTAATCTACTATGTTTTCCATTAAAATTGTCCTTTGAACATTGTGTCGGTGTTAGAGATGTTGGACTATTTTACTTTCTGAAGAATCTGGAATTTGCCATAGTTCTTCGACTCCATATTCAAATTGGCTTTATCAGTAGATGATAAACTCTTTGCCAGCAGAGATCCTGCCTGTCTAGTTCGCAGTTGTTGTCACATTTTGTATAGTGCCCAGGAGGTCTTAGATGCTCAATAAATATTGATGAAATGAAAGAACGAATGATCGAGTAAATGAGTGAAGCCTCTCACTCAACATGTGTGTGATGGAACGAAGTGTTAATAATGCGGGAATCCACTGTGACTCAGTGGACACCCATTCCATGTCGAATCAGATGTGGGATCTTGTCCCAGCTTTGGCAAATACTGGCTCCATGTCATTTGTAAGTCATCTGAGATCGTTTTACAGCAGTGACAATACTAACTGGCCTCCCACAGCTACCATATGAGGATTACAATGGGCCAAGGTGGGTGAAACGCTTTGCTAACCATAAACCCAGGCACAGAGATGATGCCTTCTTTTTAACTGGGCAAACTAAGATCTCAGAAAGAAATTGGCTCACCATTGCTCAGAGCTTTAAGAAGAGAGCTTTGAACCAGGTGGTGAGCTCATTTTGAAGCCATCTTTACATAAATCATAGGAAGAGAAACTTGAGAAATGGAGAGAAAGAGAAGAAGGTAAGGGGGGAAGGAGGAAGAGTTAGAAGAAAAGGGAGAGAAAGTATTTTCACCTTTGACAGCAGCTGTTCAGCAATGTTGAGAATAAACAGTGTTCTGGAAATCATTCTTGAAAAATGGACAGCCTGCCCTTGATTCTTTTTCCAGATCTCCTCAAAGGGTCGGGGCCGGGTATTTGGAGTGACTTTTCAATTAGCCAGCCCTCCAGAAGTCTGGATCCAGGCTGGGAGAAGCTTGCCAGGGTAGTGGCTTTTATCTTATTCAGTCATAAGGAACATGGAAATCAATTTTTCCCAATCTCAGTTATAGCTGGAAATCCATCCTTTTTAAGTCAGCAGGAAGATTAATCTATTGAATGGTTTTCAGGATTTTGCTGACATATAAACATTTTAAGAATACATTACATTTTTTTCCCTCCCTCCCTAGCACTATTTTAAAAATGAAGCCAACGTGCCTTGCCAGCCAAGGGAAGAAAGATGGTCACACATTCTCTCCCCGAGAGAATGCAAACTCATTTTTTTTCAAAGCCTAAAGTACAAACTTCAGTTCATATTGGTCAGTGACTTCCTCTCAACCAACTGTCCCAAATCATGGGAAAGTCAACTTTTATTACGCAGATATTTATAATTCCAAATAATTCAACTTAGGGGTTCCCACACACTAGATCGTATTCCTTTCCACAGTAACCACCACAATGAGTTGGTTGTTTTTCTTCCTTTAAAACTGAGGATGTCTGGAGAAGCCCGACCCATAGTACTTTTAGGTGGTATAAGGCTTAAAGGAGTAGTTTGTGGAAGGTGGGTTGTAGAATTCCTGAGATCAAGAAAGTCATTTCAGAGGTCAGAGATATATCCAAGAATAGTCTGTTGAGGGAATAAACAACAGGCTCCCCACACATATATTCCTAGATTTCAAATGCACTTAGATACTATTATAATATAATAATAAATAAATACCATGTAATAATAAACAAATAAATAAGGACTATAATAAATAGTATATACTAATATAATAAATAAAGCATTGAAATATGAATCTAACAATGAAAAATGTATACTATTAATTACATGAAATATGCAAAAATTGAAAAGTACCAAACACAAAGAACTTTTATGTATTTGGTCAAGAAATACCTAAAGTTACAGTTATTAATATATGTGAGGGTCAGCCCCATCTGTTAGGTCTATCGGTGGGTCATCATACTCAAGAAGTTTTAGGAGCACTGCTGGAGAGTGCATTCATAGAGATGGGGGTGGGCTTGACTGATGTATAGCTGTCAAAAGGAAATAAAATCCAAGTAACAATTATGTCATGAGCTGTTACAGAACAAGTAATGGGGACTGGAACTGGGGGAGTGGACATGTGGCTCCCACCTATGGTCATAGGTCCAGTCAACTCTGTGAATGGCAGGGAGCCGAATGGACAGGTCTTTCCCATCTATGAAGCTGTTCAAAATATGGATACAAAGGTAGACATACCAAGAAGCTAATGACACTTAAGCTTCAGCGGCCCTCCCTTGCATTGTCCCTCACAAGGCCCTGGGAAGGACTCTAGGAAAATGGTCACATGATGATAAGATTTTGTGAAATTTGCAAAAGTAAAAATTTGAATATCAATCAGTTAAGTCCAGTCTGCTTTCCACTCCGATACACTTCCCCTTTTGTCTGGTGTCCTTAGAGTAATTGTGGTCATTTGGGGGATTTCAGAAATTGAGTTGGGGGGTGTATTTAAACCAGATTTAGTGGGATAGATTTATGTAGTTTGCCGTCACTCCCTCACACATAGTTAAGGTACTGCTAACAAGCACAGTGCTGGAATGGCTTCCAGGACCACCCATACGGCTCTCTGAGCTGACCTACTTGTTAATGAAATGAAGCAGCAGGCTGGAGGTTTTAAGATGAAATAAGTAAATAGCTCCGTATCATAGCTAGAGGGGGAAACAGAGGAGAGACGAGGTTTGAAATGTACAGCATCCAAAGTTAGTCTGTGTAAAAATTTCCCAATAACTAGACATCTAAAGTCGTAAGCAGAAGATTCAGTCCTCACCAACATGTGGTCAAGAGAGAAATCCACCCTTGCAAGGAATTTACTTGGTTTTCATGCAGAGTATTTCATTCTAAAATATACTAGAAGTTGTGTTTTTGTGAGACACGAATCTGCAGCAGTACAACAGACACTGTACATATGTGTCCACGGGTGAGGCTGTGTTTTACCACTGTTAATGAAAATCAAATTTTGATCAACCATGTTGAAGGAAATAATGAATTGTTCTTTTTATTTTCTAGTTAGAAAATATTACAATAATTGCTTTCATATGAAAAGATGATCAAAGAGATAGCAAATATCATTCAGGAAAAATTATTGAGGAGATGGATAGAGATTAACTCAGTCAATCAATAAAAATGTTATATTATGTTTTGTATTTTATTATGTTTGTGGTATTTTAATTTGCTAGGATTTCTTTTCTTATTCGAAATACGCACATTTATATCTAAGGTGGTATTCATAATTTTGCATCATTTTTCTTCTAGAAGTTTCCCTAAATTTTATATGCCTCAGGTTTCACAAAACCTGTATCCACCCCTGGGGAAAGGAAAATTTGCCCGCCTGTATCTTTTGATATAAATCGTATATAACTGTCATCTAGTTATATATTGTTAGGGTTAGTACAGTTGTTAAACGGCTAAGAACTCATCATGCTTTGAAGTCAGATAGACTTGAGTTCAAATCCATGTTCTGCTTACCACCTGTGTGTCCCAAAGAGTTTGTCCACATGCTTATACCCTTTTTCCATTGTCTGTAAAACTAGACCATTTTTGTTGAGGATTAAATTACAATATATGTAAAGCACTTACTACTCTGCTTAGTATGTGGGATGCACTTAATAAATGTGATTGAGAGAGAAAGAGACACAAGCATGCAATTTACAGACACATATTTCTTAGTGAGATCTGCAATAACACAGACACAGGAAGTACTCACCATGTGAGACCATTAAGCAGGGCTAGAAACACAAATGTCTGAAACGAAGCCTTGCCCACAGGAAGCATTCTACCCAGTTGAGAGCACTGAAGTTAATAACTTACTCCCCGGATCTGAACTGTTCTTTCTTTCTTTCTTTTTTTTTATGCTAAACAAATAGTAATTCATTGCAGGTCTAGTTTATTTTCCTCCACGTATACTTATAAGGGTCAGGGTAGGTTGTGTAAGTTGATAAATTGCATTTGTTTATTGGCAGGGCTGCACAAATAACATGCAAATGGTATGCAAAATGACATATACATTCACATCAACGACTCAGCCACTTATGGTAATAGCGCTCCAACCCTGCTCTGCCTCTGATTGAGGCGGTGTTGTTGTTTCATAAGTATTGATCGCACTTGACTTTTGCTGATGCAGCCAGACAGTTTGTCAGGAGATAGGCCAAAGAGACCCATCTCTTCAGTTTAATCTGTCCTTCATTCACCTCCTACGTTTATGCTAGGACTTGCATCTATGGGTTTGGGGGTCCATCTATATTATACCATTGACTGCAGTATGTGTAACACAGATAATTTTTGCTTCCCGAAGTAGAGCGTATGCTATTCCGGTTGCTTCTGTTAAAGTTAAATGACACTCCTACTTGGGCCCCCCAAACCTAACAACTTAGACTGTGGGATGTAGCCAGATCATTCCTCATTACCCCCAGGGGGAACTGTAATGAAACCATATTCTTGCTGGCATCTGGCAGTCAACACCAAGTCTTCCCTCCGAGCACTCATCACAGGAGGAGGCAGTGTTCTCCCGGCCAGTAGATGGGCCCCGATCAGTCTCTCTCTCCATGATAAAACATGTCTGCATGTGACAATCATTTCTTTCCCTGGGAATGCAATGATGATGCGATTTCCAGGGCCCTGCTCTGGATGTATGAGTAACAAACCCACGATCCATCATCCACAATAAACTGTCTTCGTGTAGGTATTAATTTAGTCTTATGTAATATATAGAAGCGATTTGTTGGCTGGCAAGCAGAAAGCATGTGTTTAAGCAGGCCAGAGATATTTGGGCCTCTCCTGCACATCTTTCTGGCTGGATTGCATATACCGTGCATACTGATTGCTGCTTCATATTGGAGGCTATTTTCTGAAATGCTTTTTCATGGTCTTCATTACAACGCAATGCTGTTGTAGAGAAGAAATGGAGGATGGCTACGGCTAAACACGCTGGGGTTTTTAAACGTCTTAATTCACTGAGCAATCATGAGAATAAAGAACAAGGCAAATGGAAAGTTTTTTTTTTTCTCTTTAATGGTTTTGGAATAGATGCTAATTTTCAGGGGCTATTTATTAATCTGAATTTGGGCTCTTAAAGACCTGCTCATGCCTTTTGAAGGCCTAAGAATTTAATTTGTGCTTTGAGGAAGCAAGCTTGAAATAAAGCATCAGGCTCCTTTTTTCAATTCATAGTAGCTTCTATTCAGCTCAAGCTGACAAAAACATAATAGCGCCATGTATGTAATTTTAAATTTTCTAGTAATCACATTAAAAATATTTTTAAAAGGCAATATAAATTTAATAATATTTTTATTTAACTAAACGTATTAAAAATGTGTTTATTCCAATGTGTAGTCATTACGTTAGAATATATTTTATACATTAAAATGTATTTTAATGTACATGGATGTAATGAGAGAGTTAACATTCTTGTACCAAGTCTAAAATATCCAGTGTGTACATCAAAGCTCAATTTAGATTAGCCACGTGCCAGGTGCTCAATAGCTCCAGGTGGCTGGTGGCCACCATATTGGATAGCATGGCTGGAGATACCCACAGGCAGGTCCCCTAACCTACACTAACTCAAGGCTCCAATTTTCTCTTTTAACCAGAGAAGGATCAAAGACATACGCTATTGATGCTTTACAGATTTATTAATAAATGTCCATAAAATTGTTGAAAATGAGTAGACAATAGATCATAGACTGAGTATTTGACAATTAGAGCAATAGGTTCTACTTCTGATCCCACTGCTATTTAGAGATGTGATAGAATTCAACTTGCCCCCTTATAAAATGAGGTTCCTCATCTAAATAACTTACTAGTTCCCTTCCAAGTGTAAAATTATATCTTTCATTTTTTGAATTATTAGTCTATCTCATTGTTCAGAGCAAGAACAGAATGGTTCCTCCTCCCCGTTGTTACGACTGGCTGGGTTGTAATGTTTGAAGTCTTGATTTTCTCGCTTCTTCCTTGTAGAGTCTGTTTCTCAGATTGATGTGTCCTATCCTCAGGAACTTTATCCCTGTGCTGAACTTACTTGATGTTTTCTTTTCCCGAATTTAATTCTTCAGCCCCTCCTTATGATCTCTTGGACCTCTCTGAACACTTTTCCCCTTCCTTGATGATCCCTGTGGGCAATTAATATGTCACTCCCTTTTCAGCTTTCCCCAGCCATGTTTTCAATATACACTCATTTCCTGCCAGCTCCCCTCATCAGCCAGGTCCTTGCTCATTTTTCACAGCTGTCCTTTGTGTCCCTATTCCAGGGAGGAGGTACTGAAGTTTGGACCAGAATGTGACCCCTCTCCCCACCCAACTCCCTCATTTTATATTTTACAGGGAGAAGACAGCTTGTTGGCTAGTAGAGAAGAGTGGATATGAGCTATTGTTGATTTCTGCCTTCTGTTCCCAGGGCCTCCACGGAGAATTGTAATGTTTCTGGATACTCTTTTATAAACTCTGCCTTTCTCAATCTCGCGGTCCTCCAGAGGACACCTCTGTGTTCACACTCCATCAAGACCTGGCAGAGGCCTCCCAGATCCTGCTGACGTGGGGTTGGAGGAAGACACCTTCTAGGCCTGTGCTGCCCAATATGGTGGCCATGAGCCACAGGGGGCTCCTGCACACTTGAAACATAGATAATGGGACTGAGGAAATAAGGTCTCAATTTTAACCAATTTTAATTAACGTGCATTTAAAAACTGACCGTTCATTCAATTATTGGAAAACATTCAAGAAGGTCTATAACTACTTGGGTGTATGAAACTACTTTTCCCTTATAAATTTGATGAAACCTAAATAGATATCAAGTATTTCTGATAAAATGGAGCATTTTC
Source organism: Camelus dromedarius (assembly GCF_036321535.1). Lineage (NCBI taxonomy): Eukaryota > Metazoa > Chordata > Mammalia > Artiodactyla > Camelidae > Camelus > Camelus dromedarius. The sequence continues at coordinate 12,834,374 of NC_087458.1, read as the reverse complement.
ATGGAGATGTTTATAGACATAAAATATTCACAGGATTTCAAGTACTTTGTAGAAATAAAAGTAGAATATCTCCTTAATAATTATGTATATGCGTTACATGTTGAAATGATAATATTTTGGATATGTTTGATTAAATAAAATATTATTAAAATGAATTAGACTTGTTTCTTTTAATTTTTTGAATATGGCTACTAGAAAATTTTAAATCTTGTATGTGGCTCTTTTATGTTTCTAGTGGACAGGAGTGTTCTAGGCAAAACTTCTCTGGATTTCTGAATCTTCTTTTTACTTTAAATTATTAAACATGTTAAGTATTCTGTATGTATTATTTCATGCAATCCCCACACCTATGCTTAAAGCAGATGTATTCTCCTTCTACAGAGTAGAAAGAGGCTCAGAAAATCTACATAGATTTCTCAAAACCTCACAGTTATACTTAGTAAGTGACAGCACTGGATCTGAATTCAGGCAAGTTTGGTTCAATTAAGCCGAAATTCTTTTCATTTCACTGTGCAGCCTTAGACCCTGACATTCAGATTCTGATGCTTGTCTGTCTGGAGCTGACCAGATGCCCATGAGTGCATCAGATGCCCACTTCTGACAAATAAAACAATAACCATTTTTTTTTATCTTTATAAAGTTTTCCATATTCATAATCTCACTTGATCAACCTTCATTTTATGGATGAGGAAGCTGACAGGTGACAAGAGTCAGAATGAGAATGCAGGATTCCTTTTTCCCTTTTATTAAGAATTTGTGAGCAAATATGGTGTATGTAAAGGGAGAGATGGTTGGACATATTAGGAGGGCCAGGTTTAAGGCAGAAGAAGGAAAGAGAGTTTACTAACAGAGCTCGAAAGACTTTCTTACTGGTGCTTCAAAATCTGAAAAAAAGGAGGTAAGAGCATTCAACATTCCTTGTTTTTCTTCTGATTCTTCACAGGTGACTATTGACAGATATGTTCAATGGACTTTGTATATGCTAGCATTTCTCAACCTGCAGGTCAAGACCCACTGATGGGTCATGAAATCATATCAGTGGTTCACAATAAGTATTTTAAAATGTAAAATAGAATGCAATAGCAAGTATCAGAGTGTATCTCATATAATAAGAGTAAATATTGTTTTATGATATTCTATCTTCAGTTTCGTGTGTATAAGTGCATGTGTTGCAACAAAAACTGTATTTCTTAACTGTGAGTGACAGTAAAAATAAAAAAACAAGTTAGAAAACACAGCTGTGTGCCACCGGGACAATCACAGCCATACATTATGCTGCACCAGCACTGCACCAGCGCTGTGGTGGGCTGTGGCTTCCAGTAAACCTTCTGAGCATCCTGGATCAATCAAGCCAGCTACCTCAGCCAATTCCTTGAGGCATAGAATCGTCTCAGTTGGTCCAAGAAGATGTCAGTCAGCATGATATACACTCAATTATATAAGTCCCCACCTTAAGTTAAAATTTCAATGTATAGCCTCCTCTACTCAGATTACTTCATCATCATTATTTTTTTTACCTTCTGAAACGCAACAAAATCAAACTCTTTAAGCAACGGTTTTGCATATTGGCCATAGTAGTGGATGACGAGTGGGAAGGATTTTAGATGGTAAAAGATATGCCTGCGTGTATTCCCCTCGTACTTACTGAGCACTTCCTATGGGTAGAAGGTAACTCGTTATTCTGATGCGAGAAAGAGCAATCAATTGTGATAGTGCATGCAAAGTTCTCACATCCACACAGAACTCAACCAAGTAGGGAGGTGACTGGGTTTCTCCGAGAAAGGGATCTTTAAGCAAAGATCAGAGGTACCCTTCCCAAGAGCCATGTTACTGAAGAGATGGGAAGAAGCTCAGTTGAATTGGGTGAAAGAACTGGGTGAGAGGAAAGAATGTAGATACAGAGAGTGTAGGCAGCTCTGGAGAACTCTGGTTTTGAAGAGAAGGAAAGAGAATAGGCAAAAGCTGGACAGAGAAGTTTAGTCAAAAGAGACATTGTTTTGTTTCGTTTTGCATTTTTAGATGGAAAGGACTTTTGATCTTTTTTAAAGGTGATTGGGAAATTTCTAAGAGAGAGGATGTGCCTCCTCATTTTAACGTCTCTAAATTTTACTTATTCTTTCAAGATCTAAGATGCATATCATCTCCTGTGTAAAACCCACTTGCCTCCTCAGCTCTCTCCCACCTTCTCCAACTGATAATTAATTTGTTCCCCTAAGAGTTCTCAGGTTTTATTTATAGTATTTGAATATTCAGTAACAGCAGTAATGACTTTCTTGTGTGTATTTTCCTCAGCTTATTTTCTGTCTTCTTAGTCAGGCTTTGAGTTTCTTGAGAGATAGGACAGTGTCTTGATCAGCTGTACCACTCACTCTAAGATGAGCATGAGCTCAGTAAATGCTTGTTGATTGACTATGCAGAAGAGATTCTGAAAACTAAGGGAAATTGCAGAACTAGAAGCAGAGAAAAAAAAAGCACCCTTATCCATCTCACCCCTTGTCCCCACTCACAAACATCACTGTCCTCTTTCCTCTAATGACCTAAAATCACTGTCCCAATTCCTTTAAGAACTTGAATAATTAAAATCAACAAAAAACCCAGCAGCCCGGGGGGAAATATTAATCCCTCAAAATTATTCCATTTGGCCTGCATAATAATTTTTAAACTTGTGAATTAGTCGTTAACATTTACATAGAGGATATTTCAACTAAGATTTTTTTTTTTTTTCAACTGAGATTTGAGTATCCAGCTTCTTTTGAAAAATCAGAACACTCAGCAGTACTGGGACCAATCTGTTACCTGGCAACCACTTGCTTAAGCCGATAGGTTCTGCTCATTTTACTGGTATCTAAGCTGACCACCATCCTCATCAGATTGACTTCAGTCCTGTGAGATTTCCACCTGGCCCCTGAAGATTTTTCAGCTGAGTTCCAACCAACTAACCTAATACAGATAGTGTTTATCATGGAGGGGGAGTAAGTTCCCTACTAGCATTTTTGGCAAAACAATTTTTCATCGTGTATAACTGTCCATCCTCTGTAGGACTTCCAGCCCTCATTTGAAAGACCAAATTCTATCCACATAACTGGATTTTGTCTCAAGGGAAGATCAAATCCTGACTGGGGAAACACAAGGGAGACTGACTTGATATCTGCTACATCAGATCCTGGCTGTTTCTCTATCCCCAAGCCCAACGAATGCTGCTGCTGGGGGCCCAGCCTGCCCGAGAGCCAAACCCATTCCTGAGCCAGTGGCATATCTGCCTGTCATTTTAGCCTTCAATACATCACATGAAGGGAGCATGTCCGTGCTGAACAGGAGCAGGGGCCACCCTGAGAAAAGTAGGGGGAAACACACAAGGAAACACAAGAGCTGTTGGACCTCACAACTCTTGTGTAAGCTGAGTAAGATGCAGAGTTCTCTGGAGACACTAAATGATGGAATCCCAGGAGGAGAAGGAGCACTGACTCAGAGGTGAGTGTTCTCTCTGCAGTGATTGTGTCCCACGAAGTGACCGTAATCCCTCCCGGTGATTGTCCAGCCTATGCGGGCTCAATCCCAGGAAGAGGGACATCTTATGTGGTAGTTGATGCTATCTGTAGACAGTTCTGATGGCTGTTTCTTCAACTATATCTGGAAAGTTCTTTACTCATTGTTCTCATACTCTCATTTTCATAAGAAGTAGTGGGAAAACAACATAGTAATAGAACATCGATATTCCAGCTACCCCAATGCTCGTTCAATGTCCAAAAGCAGCTAAACACTTTACAGACGTGTTCTCAAAAGAGCAAGTGTCATCCTTGTGCCATAGCTGTAACAGGCAGAATACTGGCCCCCAGACGTGTCCACATTCTAATGCTTAGAACCTGCGACTGTTTGTTACATGGTAAAAGGGGATTAAGATTGCCACACTGCTACTCTACAGAAAGAGATTATCCTGGATTACCTGCTGGGCTCAATGTAATTACAATGAGGGAGAAAAGCCAACATCAGAGTGACGCAGTATAAGAAAGTATAAGAAAGACTCAACTAGCCGTTGTTGGCTTTGGGTTTGAAATCGGAAGGAGGCCATAAGGAAAGGAAGGCAGGCAGCCTCTAGAGTCTGGAAAGGGTAAAGGAATAGATTCTCCCCTCCACCTCCCCTCCGGGAATACTGCCCTGCCAACACCTTGATTTCAGCACAACAGTGTCAGACATCTAACCTACAGAGCAATAAGATAATCCATGTGTATTATTTTCAACCACTACGTTTGAGGTCATGAGTTACAGCAGCTGTAGGAAATTGTTCACCACATCAAAATTCCTTGCAAAGGCGAATCACATTTTACTTTGTATTTTGTCCCCAGATGAAAAATACCTGACTCTTACCAGCTAAGCCTGGCTTACACACAAAGTAAAAATAAAATCATAAGGTGGTTTGGCTTGATTTGGCCTGACTGGTATTAAACATATTTGGAAGAGCCAGGATGACTGTTTTGCAAAATGACCCCTTTAAGAATCATGATATATTCTTCCTCAGTGTCGTCATTGTGTCCAATATTTTGGAACTTGCCTGCAGAGTACTGCAAAAAAAAAAAAAAAAAAGCTATTACTTTACAGCCAGGAGTTTTTGCTGCTTTTCAAAACCTCATTTTGAAACAGAGAAATACTCCTTAAGCTAACAACCTTCTCTTTCACATGAGTATGGGAAGAGTAGTGATGATTTGCAAAAATTAAATACAACCCTGAACTAATGGACCAAAAAGACTATCCCTACCCATGTGTTCTGAACGTCCTGTAGGCAGTGACCCCCAAGGGAGATCTCATTTCTAAGCAAAGGCAGTGTCTTTGAACAAGGGCGGAACAGCCTCTGCTTGAAAGGGAGAACTTAATGTATGTAGTTGTTGTGTGTTTCTTAAAAGCAAATCACATCCATTTGAAACCAAACACATATACTTCTGTAGTAGCAATGAGAACAATTTTTTGTCTTCAGTACTTGAAAGAAGGGGAAGCCGGAAGAGGCCACTATTCCCCTCATATCTCTTCGAAGCTACAGACAAAAAAAAAAAAATCTCTCCTTCATTCTCCAGCCTCCACCCATGCAAGAAAAAAGAAAGGGGTCTATTTATTACTTAAACAATCCTGTTGTAATTATATACGGTCTGGGTGTGAATTACTTGGGGCACTGAGAGTCTGGGGAGACAGCTAGCGGATTCTCACTGACTATATTTCCGTTTTGTTTGTGTGGTTTTTAAAATGTTGATCCCCAAACAGTAACCAGCCTAATAACTCTCGACACTCCATCACTAATAAACTCGGTAATGGATTTCTTCTCTCTCTCAGCATTTCATAGGTTTTGCCCAGGCTGCCAATGAAAGTGAAATGTGCTCTGTGTTTCTCTCTCTCTCTCGCTTTTTTTTTTTAGTACCTTGTTCCTTTTTAAGTTATAGTCACTGGAGAGGCTTGATAAGTTTCTGTCTTATCTCACTAAGACATCTGAGACTGATCCATAGTAACTGAATAATCAATTAATTCTCCTGCAGAGTTCCATTTACATAATGAAAATGCAACGCGCTGATGTTTTATACAAGTCGTTTTTGGTCGTCTAGACCGATAATATATTGTGTATTGATTGAGAAGGAAAGCCTAATGGATCTTCTGTTGTTGAAGTTGCAAAATTACAATTAAAGTAAAATGACAGAGGCAAGCATCTATTGGATTTATATCTATATATCTCTCTTTCATATAGGATGCTGAATGTCTGGGCCTGATTAAGGCTTTGCTCTCATTTGAGCAAAAAGGGCATATAATGTGTGGCTGTTTGTGTTCTCATTGCTAGGGCCAAAATCAATATGGCGCTGTTTGCAAACATTACCAGTGTACAAAGCTGAAGCCTGTGCCCTCTCTGTGAGGAGGGCACCTGTCACTAAATCACACCTTCCTTCACTGTCGATGTGGTGGTCTCTTAACCTGAGAAGGGAAGGGATTTGAGTAGAGCTTAGACCAAAGAAATGAAAATTAAGACTCCTGTGGTCTGTGTAGTCCTCTAGAGGCAATAAGACTTGGTTCTTCGTCTCAGTTCTTCTGCCTTTATATGTTTACAGAATCAGATTATCATTAATGATTTTTACTGCATCTCTAACAGAGGAAGGGTTGAAGTGTAAAGGTGAGGGTCATGGGCTCTGAAGCCAGACTTCTTTGATTCACAGTCCTACCTCCATCACTTAAAAACTGCAAGATGCAGTGTCGGTTACTTGACTTCTTTGAGCCTCAGTTTTCTCATTTATAAATAGAAGATTAACGTTCACCCTACAGTGATGTTGTCAAAATTAAATGAGCTCATACTTGTTAGGTCACCAGAATAAGATGTATTATATGGCAAAAGCTGAAATAAAGTTCCCTTTGATTACTAACAAATCTACAAAGAAAAGCGTCATGGTCCCGGCTCTCCAGGTCAGGGGTTTTCACCTCCTGGGGAAGAATGGATGCATACCCAAAAAGGAATTCAAAAGGATAAAGTCAGAGCACAAGGAGTTGGTAACTATTTAAATATTTGTGGTAGGATTATATTTACCGTTTTTCTTCTTTAATTTTATCTGTAGGTTCTAATATTTTTCACAACGATCATGAGTTACTCTTATAATCTTTCAAAAAAAATAAGGTCATTTCTGCTTGGAAGGGGAGAGGGAAACCGCCAGCCCAGGAAGAGGCAGTGGTATCTGAAGTTCATACGCCATAAGTTCTGTATTTGTTCCCACCTCATCTTATAGTCCTTTCTGAAACGTGTTATCCACGTTTACTCTCTGACCTCTCTGAATAGCAACTTCAGCCATATTTTGCGATGCCTTCAGAGCAGAAACCCTTTGACAAATCAGGGTTAAGTCCAGCCATTGTACTTCTATTTGTATTCATATGTTTTCCATTCGCCAATACCGCCTTTCCCTTCACATCACAAACAAAACCTCACAGGCAGGAAACAGCAAGTGACCCTTGTTTTAATTTACTTTTTTTTTTTTCCCATGAGCAAGCCCCGGGGCCATCACTGAGGTGGGAGGAGGCTCTGAAGCTCCAAGGTGCTAAAAAAGATGCAAGAATCATCAGCCCCTCTTTATCCTGTAACAGCTTGTCCTTGGAGCTTTACTCAGCCCTGGAAGCAGGGAATCCACTGGAAGAGCAGATGTGGAGCGGCACTGACTAGGAAACGAAAACTGAGTCGATGGACCAAACCCAGGAGGTTCAACACGGCAACCAAAAGTAAAGATGGAAACACCCACTTCCTACGGATCCAGTTTGGCCTGTCTCTACACTCAGCTCTGGACTCTGCCTTCAATGAAGCAGTTGTTTGACAGGTGAAGAGGAAGAGGGAGCTATGCAACCTTTGTTTCCTGATGGTTCATTAATTACCCTTTCCAACAATGGAGGATGAATTCAAGTTATTCAGAAGTGAGTTAAAATTAGCATGGGTGGCAGGAATAACTGATTCTCACCCCAAGGAAAGGAATTCACCCACGAAAATAAGAACATAGCCTACACTAAACCACACACCTTTACAACTTGGTAAAAATATATGCAGATTCTTAGAACACCCAAGATAAAAGTAAATTGGAGTCTACTCTTTGACATTTACTATTTATTATTGGCTTTGTGCCCTAACTAATTACTAATAACACTTCATACGCATACATGTTCTTCCTTCTACACGTGGTCTTAATGCTCCAATGTTTCAAATGTTATAAAGCAGTTAGTATTTATGTTAATGTCATGGTGTGGGGAAAAAAAAAACACACTAATAAATTTTCTTGATCTTATGCCTAACAATGCCCCCCAATAAAATCCCTGTGAAGGAAGGATGTAATTATACACAATGAGAAACTGTGATACAGAGAAAGCCAATGGTAGGTTAAGGATTCTGGATCACTGGGCAATCTTTGGAGGTCCGGATCCAACTCAGAGGCCCTCAGGCCATACCAGAGGGTCCAGGCTGCCTAAAAGACACCTTGCATCTGCCCCAGAGTGATGTCTCAGGTAGACGGTCCCAAGGGTAGAAATGATATCCGAATGGAGTTAGTTACAGTTCTTTCCAGCACTCAGAGAAGACACATTTTTTCCAGAGACCATAAAAATTTTATCTCAGCTTATGGAGATTAAATGTGAAAGAACAGTAAGTGAGATATTTCCTTTTGCCCCGAAATTAGGGAATAAGCTTCAAAGCAGGTGGCAAAGAAATGCTAAATAACCCATTTCTAAAGAAACCCTCCAATAACTGGGATAAACACCACTCTCTAGGGCTTTTTAAGAATCAACAATTAACTCAGCATCAAGAGTTCTCAGCCTGGTGGGAAGATACATGGCTTTTTTCCTGCCCTTTCCTTGGAAAGACATGAAGAGTGGGAAAAAAATTTAGTAAACTTAACCATGCTTTTATTTTCAAAACCTCTTAAAAAATCACCACTTCCTCCAACTTGTTTCTTAAATAATCAGATTTTAAACCATGTGCTTGTAGAGACTAGATAAGATTATAAACAAGTGAAGATGAGGGTGGAGGCCCTGTACCATTGTGCCTATCAACTTAATAAATGCAGTTATCCTCATCATTCAGGTCCAGAGGCCAGCAAGGCCCTGCAGTTTGCTGAGTCAGACCCAGCACATTTAATAAAAGGGATTGAAAAATAATGCGTGATGCTGCTCCAGTTCATATGAGTAAATTGTGAGGACACCCCATACATTAAGTGGAACCATTCATTTCCATAATGTGATGGGAGCATCTCCATTGATCCCACCAAGCTCTGAGGACAGAAACCTGCCTTGGGACCTCACAAAAGACTTATCAGGGGCTCAGAGAAGTTGACCGGAGGCAATACGCTAACCCCTGTACCCAAACCCTGACAAGATTTTCTGCTAAGTTCTGTCTCCGAATTTTCTGGTTTCTTTGTTTACACCCATCCACTCAATAGAGAATGCCAAGACTGCACTCTCTGATGTGCAGCAAATACTTAGAATATGTGGTTTCCATTTCTAAACGTCCCCATAGTTCATGGTCATGAGTTCATGCCTACTAATAAGAGCTAACGCCAGCGTAACTGTCTTATAGGTAAAAAGGGTGAATTGAAACTGTTTCATCTTCCCTAATACTCTTCCAAGTCTTTTCATTCTCCCAAGCATATTCTCAGTCACTTCTGGAAACCATATCCTATCACCCTACCTTGTATTCTTAGTTGTGTATGTTGCCTATTTTCAGCTTCACAGACATTGAGCTATTTTGTATTTTACACTTTGCTTCTCTGACCTAGACTATTGTGGGAGCCTCCTAATTCGTTCTAATTTTGTCCAACAACATTCAAGAAATTTATTTGTTGAACACGATCAACTCTGCACTCACTAATGCGACCCGTTCCCTGTCCTCAAGTAACCTTCAATCTAATAGAATAGAGTCAGGGTGAAAAGATCCTTGGAGGCACGGTTCAGATGAGGAGGTCACTACTCAAGCAGTCCGATGGTGATTCTGGGCAGAAAATTCAGGCCGATTGTCAGGAGGAACTAAGACCCTTGTCACATAGAGGTACAAGGACATGCCAAGTTCAAAGCATGAAGGAAGACGAGAACTGAAATAAACAATGAATGAGAGCAAGGGCCTCAAGGGTTGAGAGGGGAACTGGTGAGGCATTTAGATCAGGCGGAAGTGGACCACTCCGGACTGATTCTGTGAACAGCAAGAAGTGATAGCCAGACTATATGACACCTGCCTGGGCCAGAAGCAGGAACAGGAACATTGACTCTAAGAAGCATTTCTAGGCTGGATAGTTTTAGCAGGTTATAATCACCGACTTTTTGTGTGGGCAAAGTTTTTATAAAGCTTTTAGAGTATAAGTAGCCAGCCTTATCTTTAAAATATAACCATGAGAAGATGTTAAATAAGAATAACAGCTCCTTTTTAATTAGGATATCATTTTGCCATAGATGTGGTTGTACTTGGTAGATTAAACACTGAATAATATAATTCAAATAAAGCAATTTTCTTCACGATTGAGTAAAAAGCCTATTACGTAGGCATTCTTGTTGTTCTCACAACATATGTTCCGTTATAAAATCTTGTTGGGCAAAGTGGGTTTACATGATTCCCTACCTCAAAGATTTAGAGAGTGTGCCATACCATGGCTTCTAAAGATTGCTTCACAATCTGTAAAACCAGGGCTGGCAGCAGCCATGCTCATAGGCAGAGCCCCCACACACAGTGCCACATCTTGGGAGGAACAGTTCACACACTAACATCACAGATCTGCATGCTCATCACGGCGGCTCTTCGGGAGATGCTGGTAATGCTTCCTGTTCCAATACAATCAGCATACCCAAACGGGGGAAGGGGAGACAGTTTCTAATGCACCTGAAGGCCATGTGGACTAGTGGGCCCTGCTCATGGCCGTATTGAATCACAGTGAGACCAAGGTCCCTAAGTCTTTTCAGCTGAGAACAGCGAAGCTCAGCTCTGCTCTGCTTTGCCTGTTACAGTTCACTTTCCTTCATGCCAGCATGGCTGGTGGTGTTCGTTATTCGCGTTGGCAAATTGACACAATGCAGGATGGATTTTGTCCATGAGAAAACTCATCAGCCACACTTACTGGGTGGCACTTAAGTTATGCATTTAATAGTAATAGTTAACATTTGTTAAGTGCCTAATATGTGCTAGACACCATTCAAAACACCTTACAATTATTATCTCATTTTATCCCCACAGTAACTCCATGAGGTCAAGTTATATTAATATCCTCATTTTACAAATGAGGAAATGGAGACTTGAGTAATTAACTTGTTGAAGATTAATTAAAACTAGTAAGTGGACTCTCAAGGATGTCTGACTAGAGAACATATACAAATACCATGTGTATTGGAATCACCAAACAAGTCAACTGGTCTACCACATAGTTGATTTGACATCATGTTTATTTAAGGTTTGAACTAATAGACATTAACACTTACCAGGGTTGTCATATAGTAGAATCAGTGGGACGTTTATGAGTTTAGGAGTCTAACTGCCCAGGGTTTGAATCCTGTTTAGATGGTGTACATTCATTATCAGAATCATACTAATTAAACTGCCCCATCTTTTAATCATCTGATTATTACTTTTATGTTAATAATATTAACTATAATAAAAACAATAAACAGTAATAAGAACAATGGCTTTGAATAGAACTGATCATATTGTTTTGAGGACTTCTTTGAATATCTTTTCATTCTGTAAAATTGTTTCCAATGGTGAGTAAGATTGGCAGCATTATAAAATATTCAGAGTATAAAAACACATCTTGTAACTTTTGTAACTGTAATGCTATGAAACAGTGTAATATGGTAAAAAAAAATAAATAAACAAATAGCTTTCAGAATCTGGAACTTCACTGAAAAAATAAGGTCAGCTTAAAATGAAAAATCTCTGCCTTAGTACTTAAGTAGTTGGCCATGTTAATGGACTTCACCGTGATCTCAGGTCTCACACTTTCCTGAGTCCTGAAGAACTGTTTAGATGGCAATTGAACAGCTAGAATAAAGTTCACTGTTCCAGTTTTAAATCAATGAGAAAGGTTTATGGGTAGACATTTGCACAAAAACATACAAAATCTATACAAATTCAGTGTATCCTTTTTTCAAGTGTACGTTTTGAAATAATATTTATAGGCTATTTTTTCTGTATTAGATTTGCTCATTTTATATCACTTACAAAATTCTATCTACCATGTGCAAGGCACTAGAGACTGGAAGATGAATGAGGCATGGTGTCTGCCCCTAAGATTTTAATCCAGGTGATGACTCAGAACATCATTGCATCGACAAATAATGCTGATCAGTAGCACTTGAGGGGAGCAAAGTTTCGATTCATGCTTTGTCATTTCCTTATTATTTGACCAGAGGCAAATCACCTCACCCACACTTCTCAGACCTTTAGCTTTTTTATTTAAAATGAAGGGCTTGATCAAAATCAGTGTTTTGCTTTTATTATTCACAGTGTATCTTGGGGGAAAAAAATTCAAACAATATGTAGAAATGTAACAAAGGAGATAAAACATACCTGAAATCCCACCACTATTAATAATTTGGTGGCGATCTTTGTATATAAATCTTTGCATGTATCCATGACAGACACACGATTTTACATAAATCATACTATGGGTTTATAGTACAAACCCTAGTTTTTAAATAGCATATTTCCTTTTATCTTCTTTTCCTCACTGCTCAACCAGACACAATAAGCAACATCATTAACAACTCTCCGACTTGCAGCACGCTCTTAAAACAATATACATACACAACAAAATATACCTATATGGAGGACTTGCATGACATCATAAAAGTTGGAGTTGTTAAAATCTACCTGTTCTCACATAAAAATACGCCCCGATAATCACTCTAAGCTAACTGGTACAGGACTACCTTCATCATTTTAATGATGGCTTAACCTGTCATCCTATGGGTAGGCTACAACTTCATTTCCCTATCAATGAACATTTATTTGTCTTCAGTTTTTAGCAACAGAAAACACTGTTCAATAAACATCCTTGTAGGTTCTAGGGCTTTTATTTCTGTGGGATAAATCCCCAGGAATGAGATTGCTGCTTCAAAGAATAAGTCTATTTTTTTTAACGTATATTGTCAGAATCATCCAGAAATACTTTACTAATTTATTTCCACCAACAATGTTCAAGAACACTTCTGGTAGTTGTCTGGAGGTCTAGCCAACTCATGTACATTTTTGCCAATGTGACGCTTATGAAGTTGTTTTAACTTGCATCCCTGTGATTGCTAATGAACTTAAGCACTTTTTCCACAGTTTATTGGTTGTTTCAATTTGTTGTTAATAATCTTTTTCTCCAATGTAAACACAAGGTCCCTCTGGTTCCTGGAGCCACCATGGGAAGAAAGAGAGTTACCAAGATACCAGGGCTCCACGTCCCCTTGTTTTTTTTCAACTATAACAGTTTATTTATTGGGTTCCTTCTGGGATTTGATATATAAAAATTGTTTGAGAAGTGTGAGACTTGATGCTATTTAATACTCTCTCCCTAAGATTTTAAAATAATCTTGTTTGTTAATTATACCATATTCTTATGTTTATTATTATGATCATCATCATCATTATAATTCCATCTAGATTTTAAGTTAATTACTGCCAGAATCTCCCTCTTACACTCCTTTTGTATCATTGAATCATACTAAGACTGTAGTTCTTACATTTTAATACAAAGAAGAATCACCTAGAGAACTTGTTAAACACGTGGATACTCAGATGGCAATGCCAGAGACTGATTCCGAAGGTGCTGGGGCAGGGTATAAAAATCTGTATTGTAACAAACACTTTAGGAGACGGTTACACTGATGACCCAGCAAGCATACTTTAAGTGTTGGTGAGGATGTGGAGACAAGGGAACCCTTGTGTCCTGCTGGTGGGATTGTAAACTGGTTCAGCCACTATGGAAAACAGTACAGAGGTTTCTCAAAAGATTAAGAATAGAACTTCCATGATCCAGCAAGTCCACTTCTGGGTATATACCCAAAGGAAATAAAAACAGGATATCAAAAAGATATCTTCACACCCATGTTTATTGTGTCATTATTCACAATAGCCAAGATATGGAAACAACCTAAGTGTCTGTTAATAGATAAATGGATAGAATTGGTACCATATATATATATGAATATATATATATTTTCTATGTAATACACATATTACATAGAATACTAGTTAGTCATGAGGTAAAAGGAAATGCCATTTGTGACAACACAGATGGACCTTGAGGATGTCATGATAAGTGAGGTAACTCAGACAGAGAGACAAATGCTGTGTATAATCTCTTATATGTGGAATCTAAAAAAAAAGCTGAACCCATAAAAGCAGAGAGTAAACATGGTGGTCACCAGGGGCTGGCGGTGGAGGGAATGGGACAAACATTGTTTAAGGGTATCTACTTGTGACTAGCAGATACCTAAGTCCAGGAGATTTACTACACAGTACAGTGATTATAGACAACAAAACTCTATTATACACATTAAACTTGCTAAGAGACTAAAGCTTAATTGCTCCCAACACTAAAAATAAAATGATAATTATGTGATAAGACAGAGGTGTTAGCTAACACCATGATAGCAATCATATTGCAACATATAAATGTATCAAATCAATATGTTGTACACATTAAATTTAGACAATGTTGTATATCAAATATAGTTCAACTTAAAAAAAAAGAGAAGATACTCTGGTATTTGGCACTTAGTGTGTGTTCAACATGTGTTTGGTGATGAACGGCTTCCTCTTAGCTAGCATCGCGTTCTCCTGAGGTCTGGGTGCTTTGATGAAGCCATGTAAGGATCAGCAGTAAAAAGTTTATGTAAAAGTTTCACACTCTAGTACAATGTGGACTTTGGAGTCCAGCTACCCTCTTCAGAAATGGGAGAAAATCTTCACTTTCTACGGGCAGCTGGGAGGTCAGAGAGAATAAACTCAGCTTCTCCTGGTCTATTAGGAGTTGCCCCAGAGTGTACTGTGGTCCTAGTTTCTTGCCAAAGAATTCCTCGTTCTGACCCTATTCCAAACCTGGCCATCACAAGCAGAGGATGGGTTTATGCAAAAAGAATTCAAGTCCTGGGTCCAGAAAGCTAAAATGAATTCGAATAAAATCATCCCAGAGAAAATGCCAAGGAAGGGAGTCATATAAAGCCTAATTTCCAAAGAGAAGTATATTAAAGAAATAAACTTTCTCTCAGATAAGATGGGCCCTGTTCAATCTTACAGTCTTGCCTCCAGTCCTATCTGCATCCCAATCACCCTGATTCACTCTGTCACTGGGTGATGGTACAAAGGGAAAGATTGCAGATCTAATTAGCATAATATGGATAAGCAAATGGGGCTTAATCAATTATGGTTCACACTTGCTTTCATCACCCGTGCCAGCAGTCGGCAAATCCACTGACAGTTCAAATGCGACATTTTTAGAAGCCATCAGTAAATCAATAACAAGTGACAGTAATTTAGATGCACACTTCGTTCTGCCTCCCTTTCTGTCTGGGAGATGCAGCCTCAGAACCCAGAGACACCTGAGCTCAGCAGTCAAAGCCCTTCACTGCTGAAGTCGCACACGTGGGCCAAGTCTGCGTCCTGACTCTTGGCACCACGTCTCTGACGGCTTGCATGAAGCTTATGGTAAGCGTGGTGACTGGAAGTTTTTCTTCAGTGTGTATTAAATTTTCAGAAGAAGCCTGAAGTAAGTATTTATGAGAGGCAGTCAGTGATTTTTCTGCCCTGTCTTCCAAGCCTAGCCCTACTGCTCCCTCCTCATATACCCTTGGGGCAAATCACTTAGTCTGTCTGCAAGGCAAGTACACCATCTGTCGAATGGGGAGGGGGCTGCGGAAGGCTAACGTGTACCAACCTCACAAGGCTGGGCTGGGGATGAAACCAGATGTCAATGGCGAACATACTTTTCATAAATATAAGGCCATTGGTAGGGCTTCGTGGGAACAGTTTTAGCTTTCAGAGTAAAGAGAAATGGTCTGTTCTCTTGCCTGACATTTATAGTCATTTTATTTTATTCCTACGGTATTTATGTCAAAAATTCCCGCCTTAAGATGACTCTCATAAAAAGGCAGAACAGGAATTTTAAAGTTCAAATTCAGGGTGGTGAAATAAAAGCTGAGAAAGCCGGAGTTGGAAAGAACCTTAGTTGTCACCGTCATCATCCCGGTCGTCATCACAGACACCCCCTTATATTTCTTCAGTGTTTACAGTTAACAAAGAGCCCTCACATACAGGGTTTATCTCTGGGCTTCATGCTCCGGGGAGAACACTGAGCAACTGCAAATCACTCAGAGATGGGTGATGATGGGGACCCTGGCTCCTTCCCTACCGACATTTGCCTTCCCATTGCCTTGGGGACGTATCCCCTTACCAGTTCAAAATCCAATTAGCAAGTGTCATTCACTCCTACCTCGCCACATAGTCCACAGGTCATCTCCACTGAAATTAACGTTTATTACAACCACAACTTTAGTCTAGTCTCATTATAATATGCATTTAACAAATCCATAAAGTCTTCCATAGGTCATTCTTCCACATTTGAAGTGCATATAAAATAGTCCTTAAATATTGAATTCTAGAGTCTGGAAAATATTTTCTTTCAATTTATTTGAAGACATTAATTGAATACTGTGTCCACTGGCTATTGTTGCAAAATTGCTATGCAACAAATAACTACAAAATCTCAGTGGCCTGGAACAATAAACACTTATTTCTCACATGATTATCTTTGCAGCTCAGTTGATCTAGGCTGAGTTTGCTTATATCTCTGCAGTTTTGACCAGAGCATCTTACTTGGAGCAACTCTGCTCTCTACATCTCTTCTTCTCATCTTTATCCTGAGAATGGCCTTCTCACTCATGGTGATGTCAGAAGAACAAGAAGAAGGAGGCCACTCACACAAGCACTTTCCAAGTCTCTGCTCCCACCACGCCTACTAACATGCCATTGGCCACAGCAGGTCATGTGCCCAAACAAAGGGGCGGAGAAGGTACACCCTGCCCACCGCAAAAGGGTAGTGTCAAGTTATACGCAAACGGTATGGAGATTTGTCAGGAAGAAAAATTGGGGTCATTAATGTGGGTGCCTTATATGGAAAACTCTTGAGTCATTTTCTACAGGAAATACAAACATAAAGGGAAAGAGATTTTGCCATGTAGGACCTTATAATCTCATAGCGAACCTGAGAGCTTTTCACATAAAGGAGAAATTCTGTCTGGTTGTAGAGTAAGGAAAGATTATCAAGGTGTCGTCTAAGATGGATTTCAATGAGCAAGTAGGATATTAATGACCACGTAGAAGAATAGGGAATGTTCTATGTGGTAGGCACTCCTTGAGGGACGGCACACTGGAGGAAAACACAATTATGTCCTGAGAACAATCAGAGGTCCTAGATGGCCGTAGATCAGGTATGCAGATGGCAGTAACAAACTAACAGCCAGAAAGGGGGGTTAGGCTCATGATTCGTAGTGTGTCAGCTATGTCAATGGAGATCTTATTCCTGCCAGTACATTGTCTATGACCAATTCCAACCAAACAATTAATGTACACATGCACATATTTAAGGACAGGAGATTTATTTACTACTGACTATGGAGGGGCAAGGCTAAGTGATGTTCCACGGGTGTTCCATTAGTTGAACACCTCCTTCAACTTTTTAAGGGGAATATTTCATCTGAGAACATCTGCATCTGCCTGAGACACATTTTCCTAGTGCAGTGCTTGACTTTAAGCTGACTGCAGACATCAAACTTTCTTTCACCATTCTTTGACATACTTAAACGTTATTGAACAAATGTCAGTTATGTCTGTCTCTTGAATTGTGTCAATCTAAATTGAAAATGTGCTGACTATTTCTTTTTTTAAGCATCATCACTCTCTGTGTTTCTACGCCATTGGTGCAATTGGACATGACTGGAAATATCGGTCACTTCTGTTCCCTGGAATGGTTAAGTTTGTTCTTGCATCTGCATTTCCAGGACCTGACCCTGAAATGCAGAATCACACCTAAAAAATGTGGAGATCATTACAATTCTTTTTTTTTTTTTATTAGTATCGCAGCTAATAATCTCATGAATATAACACAGTTTTCTAAGTGAAATAAAAAACCCTATGGATTTAGTGATATCTGTGTATCTGATTTCTTACAATATTAGTCAAATTCACTACTTCATCTTGCTTAAGGCAGGAATCCTCTTAATTACTAATAATTAGAATTATAAAGTACTTCTTAAATGTATGCTTTAAATTTTGATGGTACTGAAATGATTTCTACCAAGTTAGCAAAATGTTTCAAAGCAGAAGATATATTAAGAAGCAGACAGTAATAAATAAGAATAATATGGGCCATTTATTAACTGTTTGCTACTGTTCATATGCTGGACAAAGTGTGTACGTATAACCTAATTTAGGCCTCATAATTGCTTGTAAGGCTAATACTGTTGTCATCCCCATTTTACAGATGAGAAGACTGAGGCTAGATAACTAATTGCCCAAGACTACATAGCTGATAAATAGTAGAAAGATAAATCTGTCTGGCTCAAAATCCCATTTAGATGCAGTTAATAAGAAATTCAATGCCTACTGTATGCCAGGTACTATTCTAGACTCTGAGGATCTTTCAGTGAACAGCACAAATACAAATCTCTGTCCTCAGAGAATTTATTTTCCAGCCTATACCATATATTTACAAAAGTAGGATCAATACTCAGTATCTTACAATTCAGTGGATTATTTTTCTATAGTGTATTCATATATGAGTCAAATCTTCATAACTAAATTATAAATTCCAAAGAAAGTGGGGTTATATTTTAGAGCTCTTTTTTTTTTAATCTCCCTTTAGCACACAGTGATGATAGATTGTGCCATTCAATATGTACTTTTTAATTGATACATTTTTCGAGTACCGCATCGTTAACAAACCCTTGAGAAATCACCGGTTCAGGGCTGTTTTATTGTTTGAAGTTGCTGCTGATTCATTGTAAGGGCAGCAGGGGAGGTGATTAATCCAGGTCCCCCGGGTGTCTGTATAACTTTCATTTCCAGATGTTGTGCTGACTTGAATCACTAGTATCCAATGCCAACAACTAGAGAAAAATTTTTAAAAAAGTATGTTCTCTGGAAGTTTAGCACCATATTGAAAAAGTCGTTGTGTGATGTCGACCAAATTCTTTATTCTCCCCGTACTTGTTTCTCTTTGTATTGCTTTTCAGCAGAGGAACGTGTCAGAAGGAAAAATATAACAGGAATTGTCCTATTTGTTTATTCTTTTATTTATTTTTTTATTCCAAGGGCTGCCCACTCCTGCCTTCCTCCAGCCCCCTGATCTTCAGCTACCGCTCACTGCCTCTCCCCGTCTCTCTTTCTTATTCTCCGTGTCTTATTCTTATTGTTATTCTTTCTTATTCTCCATGTCTCTGCTTCCATCCACCCCCGCCCCAGGATGTTCCTCTAACCCTCTGCTTGTGTCTACTCTAACTCATCTCTGTCTCTTTCTCTGTATGGCTGTCTCTGTCCACCTCTGCAAGGACAAGTATCTCGAAGTTTCTCACTCTCTCCGAGCCTCTGTCTCTGAATTTTACAGCCTCTCACAATGGCTTTCTCTCTCTCTTCTTGGGTGTATTTCTAGAACTGTATCCTTGCATCTTTGTGTGTGTGTGTGTGGTTTTTATTTTTTTTTGTATCCTTTAATTTTCTTCTGTATTTTTTCTCTTTATCTCCCTCTGGGTATTTCTTATTCTATTTTTTTCTTCCCCGTGTGAATCTGATTTTTCCTCTTTCTTTACTTCTCTCTCCTTTCTCTTCATACCTGTTATCTCATCTCCACGCCCCACCATCTCTCACTGTGTGTGTCTCCCTCATTTCTTCTGTGTGAGTGTGAGTATGTGTGTGTTTACGTGTGTGTGCACACACACACATGCTTGGTGTCTGTGTGTTCATAAAGGCTGTCTTGATGTCTGTCTCTATATTCAGTGAATCAATTAACGTTTCTCCCTCTCTTTGTTGGTGTATATCTGCAATGGACTATTATTCAGCCGTAAGAAAAGAAGTCCTGCCTTTTGCACAACATGGATGGACCTTGGAGGCCATTGTGTGAAGTGAAATAAGTTAGACAGAGAAAGACAAATACTGTATGTTCTCACTTATACATGGAATTTCAAAAAGCCTAACTCATAGAAATATGGAGTGGATTGATGGTTCCCAGGGGCAGGAGGGTGGGGGAAATGAGATGTTGCCCAAAGGGTACAAACTTCCAGGTAGAAGATAGATAAGTGTTCGGAATCTAACGTATAGCATGGTGACTATAATGAACAAAACTGCATTATATACTCAAGGTTATTAAGAGAGTAGAACTTGTATGTTATCACAACAACAACAAAGGTAATTATGGGAGAAGATGGAAGGGTTCACTATCCTTATTGAGGTAATCATTTTGCAGTAGATACATGTATCAAATCATGTCATGGTGCATCTTAAAATTATGTATGTTATATGTCAATAATATTACAATAAATCTGGAAAATGATATGGGGGTGGGAGGGGCAAGCAAGCAATAAAGAGAAAAAATTATTGTCCCGTTTATTTTTAACAGATTGTCAAAAGGAGCTGTGCCTTTATTTAATTACTTCATTCCTGGCACTTTGGTGAGCATAAGGAGAGACGAAGAATCCACTTCAATTCAAAAATTCAGTCACAACAATTTCTAATTAGAAGATTAAACAATCACGTGTGACCTGATCCTTCCAGAGATGTTTACAAGGACCGGCGGTGACTTGAATTTCAGCAAGATGGTAGACTGCATATCTGGAGGTACCATCTCAGTTCAGAAAACTTTTGGGCTGAGCAGTAGTAAAAACATCCTATGTCCAATTTGGAAAACACTGAAGGAGCAGGATTTGGAAAGAAATTTAAATTAATGCTTATAATAAAAAAAAGAGAAAGGTTTAGGACGAGTAAGCATCAAATTTAGGAAGTTAGAAAAAGAGTGCAAACAGAGAAAAGAAAAAAAAGTAGAAAAAAAGATAAGAGCTGACTTAATGAAATAAGAAGTAAACATACACTAGAAAGGCTCAGAAAAATCAAAAAGATGGTTCCTTGTAAAGTCTGGTAAATTGACAAACCATTTGCAAAACTGATTACAGAAAAAGAACATGGGAGACACGGACAGAAAGAGAAGGTCTGGGACACAGCATTAGGAATAAAAATGAGACTATAGGTGCATGAAAGATTCAACAAATATTAAATAGATATTATAATAAGCTGATACCAATAAGCTAGCCTAACTGTTAGAAATTGTATTAGAAAAATAGGAATTACCCCAAAAAGTCAATTTAGAAAGTTCTTTTATTGATTCGGCATACATTGCTTTAATGTAATACAGGTCATTTAGGTTATTAAATATTGAAACATTTACACGCTAGCTTTGAAGAGCCCCAATCTTGATCCCCAAGTACTAACTGGGCCAGTTTTGCCCCTTCCCCAAGACCGTATAAGCCTGCCCACAATCTATCAACTGAAGATCAGTTCTGGGTACCATAGGCCTACAGATCCCGTTTCACACGTATTTGTTGGCATCTATCCTGACTAGTCCAGTGCCTGATCCAAACCACCAGCAGAAATTCTACCGGTCACTCCTATCTATAGCCATTAATTAAAATGAATACTTATTTAAAAAGTCTGCTCATCAAAAACACACCAGGTCCAGATGGTTGTATAGATGAATTCCACCAAACATTTAAGACATTGGTAAATTCACACAATGTTTCACATATTTCTTCAAAGACTTAAAAGGAGGGAATATTGCCTAGTTCATTCTATAGGAATAATCTAGATGCAAATTCAAGATGAAACAAGAAAATTATGAATATGTAAAAAGCACAGGCCAATTTCATTCACAAATTGAGATGAAATATTATTGAATACAGCATCAAAAAAACCAAATTCAGCAATGTATAAAAAGATGATACATCATTAACAAATTAGACATGTTCCAGGAATGCAACACAATTTCAGTATAAGAAAGTGCATTAATGTGATTCACCATATTAAAAGGATAAAAAAATCACTTCAGTAAATACAGAAAACTGATAAAATTCAGCTGATATTCATGATTTTTTTAAAAATAGAATCGTAGAAAACTTGGAATACATGTAATTTCCTTCATCTGGTAAAAGGTAAGTGCCAAAAACTATAGCAACTCCATATTTCATGGAGATTATTAAAAGCATTCTCTTTTAAATTATGAATAAGATTTTAAAAGCCTACTGTCACCACTTCTAGTCAACATAGTATTGGAACCTAGACAGCTTGATTTGACTACAGGAAAAAAAAAAAACATAATAAATACAAGGATTGGAAAAAAGGAAACTGAACTGTCATTATTTTCAGATGATATGATTGTCTACATAGGAAATCAAAAAAATAGAGACTAGTTACTAGAATTAATAAAATAATTTAGCAGTGTTTCCCACAATAAGATCAATCTATAACAATCAATCGCATGGCTGTAAAGAATATGAAGGCATTAGAAAATATTTTACGTGTGTGTTTATGTGTACTATTTATGATGATAAAAAGGACACGGGAAAAATGCATTGAAAGGTATGAAGACCAAACCTTTATGGAGAAAATTAGAAAGTATTATTGAAGGACATTAAAGAAATCTTAAGTAGGTGGAGAGATACATCTGATTCATGTAAATTCTCTCTCAAATTAGTTTTTGTATTCAGTTTGATTCCAAAGAATATTGCACAAATTTCTTTCAAGCTGATCCTAACATTTATATCCAAAAACAAAAAATCAAGAATAGCCAATACATTAATGGAGAAGAAAGGACGAGATCGTGAATCTGACTATAATCAAGAATTATACTCTGAATCACTTTGCTGTATACCTGAAACTAACACAACTTTGTAAATCAACTATCCTTCAATTAAAAAAAAAAACACCAAAACAAACAAACAAAAAGAATTATACTAAAGTCAGATAAAGACAGTGTAGTTCTGGGCTAAGCTAAGATAAATAGACAAATGCAATCAAATGGAGATTTCCACATTCTTAGAAACTTAATATGTGACAGAACTGACTTGGCAAATCAGTAAATAAAGTAGATTCTATAGAATAAACAACGTGGAGACACTTGGTCATATGAAAAAAAATGGAAATTTAATACCTATTTCCCACTCTTTGAAAGTATTAGTTGCTAGAGCTAGACTTACTGACCTAAATGTAAAGGCAAAATGTGTAACTTTGAGAATAAAATGTAAGAAAAGACTTCTGTGACTTCAAGGAAGGAAAAGGTTTCTTAAACTAGACTCAAAAGCAAAAATCATAAAGAAGGAAATTGATAGATTAAACTATATTAAAGTTAGAACTTAAACTCTTAACAAAACATACCATAAAGAAAGTGGAAGAGGCAAGCCACCAACTAGGAAGAAATATTGGCGACACATATAATAACAAAGGACTTGTGTTCAGAGAAAAGAAAGAAACCCTACATTTCAAAAAGAAATAGAAAAAAAAATCCCAATAGGAAAATTGGCAAAAGTCATGAACATGCATTTTCCAAAAGAGAAAACACCAGTGGTCGATAAACATATAAAAAGAGAATAATTTTATTAGTAATCAGTGAACTGTGAACTAAGATCCCAGTCAACAAGTTAGCAAAAACTGAATTGCTGGGTAAAACCTGAAGTTGACAAGAATGTGTAATGAGAAGTTTTAGACTCTGCTGATTGGAGGATAAAGGGATCCAACTACTTTGAAAGATAATTTGGTAATAAACACCTCGGAAACCTGAAGGTGCGTAGACCCATCAACTCTGCCCCAGAAGACGTACAAGATTGTTCAGCAAAGCAACGCTTGTGACCACAAAAAGCTGAAAACAACACAAATGCCTCAGCATTAAAAAGGATAAACAAATTGTATTATGTGATAAACGGGGAATACCATACAGTAAAATGAGTGAATACAGCCCTATGTAAACGTTTAGGTGAATCTCAAAAATACAGTATTGACCAAAGCATTCAAAATCACAAGATGTTTGCAGCCTGACTTCATTTACATAAGAATCAAAAACAGAAGGAAGTAAATAATATATCATGCAGGAAGACACACATGTGTGAAAGCAATGAGAATGATTAAGACCAAACCCATAAGATTGTTTATTGTCTGTGAGTCTGTTTCTGTTTTGTGGGTGAGTTTCATTAGCATCTTCTTTCTTCTATGGTTACTGGGGGAAAAGGGGTGGGAAGGGATAAATTTGGAGTTCAAGATTTATAATTAACTACTAATATATAAAAATAGATTTAAAAAAAACAAACTTCTTCTGTATAGCACAGGAAACTATATTCGATATCTTATAGTAACCTATAATGAAAATGGAAAAGACTATGAAGAGGAATATATGTATGTATATGTATGACTGAAACATTATGCTGCACACCAGAAACTGACACACTGTAACTGACTATATACTTCAATTAAAATAAAAAAATAATAATTTTAAAAAGAGCAAATCCAGACCATGGTTAGCCCAAGCAGGGAGAGAGGCAACGTGACCTGTGAAGGGCACACAGGATGGTAAGAGATACTGGTGTTATCCTATTCTGTGTGCAGTCTGATGGGTACATACGAGTTTATTTCAATATTTTTCTCTAAATTCTAAGTATATGTTATATAGACTCTACGGATGATGTATTTCACCATAAAAAAATTTTAATATCATGGAAATCCCATGTTGAAAATATTTTAGAAGTCTCAGAAGAAAAGCCCTGTGAATTGCATATCAAGACATAGTAATTCTGTGTAAGGAATAGGCTGAGAGGCAATGTGCAGAAAATACAGCTCATCCAAAAGAACCTTATTACACAGACTGGGCGACCAGGCACAGAAGTGAAATGCAATTTTAGAATAGCCTAAATCTTGGAATAAAAAAAGAAAAGATTAAAAAAAAAAACATATGGTTTCAGAGAGGAAATACAAACTTACATTTGAGTGAGAACCTTTTGTGCGATGAAACCACAAGGATGAAAACGTCCATGGGTCTGTCTGCAGATGCTGGCGACACAGCTGCGACATCCTGCCCAGGACAGGGCATCCAGCTCTTGCCCTCGAACGAGAACCCTGAGAGGCCTGGTCTGGAAGACGGGAGAAGTGGGTAATTAGGAGTCCAGGGGAGTGGGTTAATCCACAGCTGGTGGAAATCAACCCAACGACTACGAAGACAAAGAGAAGCGGTGTGGGGGTGGGAGGGGGGTGGAGTGCAGACAGAGAGACCAAGGAGGAAAGGAGCTGAGTAAATGAAACCAAACATGCATATAAATTAAGCTTTATTATAATGGAGCCATGGTTCTGATTCTTTTAATACTGAGCTATCGGTTTGATAGATTCTTATAGACAGAAGAACTCAGGGTGCAGGAAGGCAGAAGGTTCCTTGTGCTCTGGACAGAGAGTGCTGTGGGGCTTCCTGCAGTCTTTTCTTCCTTCCCTGCCTGGGTCCCCCATCCACCAAGAAAGAGATGTGTCCATTTTGTCTCCATGGAGCCCCTGAAACCACGCACGCTGAGAAGCAAAGGTCTGAGCCAGAAGCTTCAGCGATACAGTGTCACCTACACTGATCCAGCTTTTAGGCTTGACCATTAAGAAAACACTTCTTACTGTCAAATGCAACAGACTAAAATACATTTTGCTAAAGAGGGTGTTTTACCACTAAGAGCTAAACGGGCCACGTTTCTGAAAGATCCATAAAGTGTAGGAGGAATTAAAGGCAGACTGTATCAACATTTCCGGAAGATTAATGAAAGACTGCAGAATGTGAAATGCGAGGTCCTTAAATGAGTCTGGGAAAAGAGACACGGAACAAAGGGTTGAGGGAACTGGGGTGAAATCCAGAAAGAACCCTCACCTCCTCCACTGAGCATCAGAATGACAGACGACGAGAAATCAACTGCAACATGGGGCTTCCCCAAGGAAAGGAGAGAAGTGGCCCGGGGGAGACAGATCATTCCGGGGGTCCATGGTCAGGGCCGGGCGCACGAAATGATCTGTTCTGTGCTGTATCTTCCGTCTTTAATGTCTCACTCCTGTCTAACCGAACCAACTATCTATCTTACACCAGGACATTTCATCAAAGATGTGTCATTCCTAGGGTGGGCAAATCGACCTTAGGATAAAATGAAAATTCCAAATTTACTCAAACAGTCAAACAGGAGCTCCTTTCCCAGGGAGGCCTTCTTAATACACCCTGACCAGTTCCTAATATTTTCTAGAGGAGGTTGGATGGAGTAAGGGGGCAGAGGGGCAGGGTAGGGGATGAATTTGTTTTGCTTTAAACAAAGATAAATAACATCTTGGATTTTTTGGGAGGGAAGGTGCATTTTTCTATTGAAGTGTAGTTGATTTACACTGTTGTGTTAGTTTAGGTGTACAGCAAAGTGATTCAGTTATACATACATATATATATAATTTTCAGATTCTTTTCCATTATAGGTTATTACAAAATATGAATACAGTTCCCTGTGCTAGACAGTAGGTCCTTTATGTTTATCTATTTTATAGATAGCAGTTTGTATCTGCTAATCCCAAACTCCTAATTTATCCTTCCCCCTCCCCTACTTTGGTAACCATAAACTTGTTTTCTATAACATCTTAGATTTTGATACAACAAATATATATATATATATACATACACACACACACACACACATATACACACACACATACATACGTATATATATTCATGGGCTTATACGGTTAGAATTTCTGATAAACCACAGTGGACTATTAAAAAAAAAACAAACTTAGGACAGTTTTTGAAGTATTCCAATTTCTATCTTTATTTTTTTTCTGAATACAGAAGAGAGGAATACCTCATAATAGTCTTGAAGAGCAGATAGCAAATGGTAAGTAAAAGTGCTTTGTTAGTGTAAACAGTAAAACTTTCATGGTAAAGAACGTCTTTGGAGTCCAGACAACGTACACATTGTAATAGTTTAATTGCACCATAAACCTCCTTTCTAAAGCATACTCGGTGAGGTAGTTAGGTTCCTAAGTGATCCAAAACAGTACCGCCACACGAGGGGTGCTTTCTGCCTGTTAACACAACACGCTAAGCACTTATGCTTTCCTTGCTAAAACCCCATGGAACAGACAATATTTCCATCTTCATTTTCCAGGGGAAACACAGACGCTCAACAAGATTTGCTCATTTGCTCAAAGTCAGATAGTGAACATATGGTGAGGGGATTCCAACCTCATCCTGCCACTCCATGACTCTGTGACCTTGAGAAAGTCCTTGGTCAAAAGACAATGGCACCTTCCTCTTGGGGTCATTGGGGTGGGGAGAGGGTTACTTGAAATAATAGTCATAGAGGACTTGGCACTAAGTAAAGACTAAAAAGTTAATTTTTATGCTCATTAGGTATAGAAAACATTTGTGTCTAGCATTTGGCTCACATCAGTATTAACCTGTGGACGTTTTAGAAAACTACAAAGCCTTGCACTCCACTCCGACTTGGTCTTACTGAGTCAGAATCTCCAGGAGTGGGCCCATGAGCTGGTTTTTGAAAAAGCTTCCTCTCAGGGGATTCTGTTACAGTAGGTGCGGAGCCTGGTATTGAGAAGCTGTTGTTATTGGTATTTGGACTAAAGAAAGTCAGGGAAAGACCATGAGGCTGCGATGGATGGCGTGTGCTTCCTGCAGATGTGGGCCAAACCTGCCCCTTTAGGATGCAAAAGATGTGGGCAGGTTGAACTGAATCAACACACACCGCCCAGTAACCAGCTGCCTGGTCACGAGCCCTGGCTCCTCTCTCATGAAGTTGGAGCCTCTTCTGAACGTCCTGAGCAGCAGTTAGGAGATAAAGATCTAACCCATGCTGCCACTCCTCCCATGTACGCTGCGGCTGAGTTAGGATTTCTTGGGCTCAGAAAATTACTGTGGGCAGGAGGTTGTTGTTAGCCAATTCAAAGTGCTCGTGGTCCTGAAATTCCATCTCATAGTCACACTAAGGTCAGGGAAAGGTGCAAATTCTCTGCTGGCTCAGTACCCCCACCTAGACAATGAGAGGAGTCAGATCGAATGATCCTATGACCTTTCCCATTCTAACATCCCATGGATTTAAGACCTATAAACATTACTTAGAATTTCCAAGTGTGTGTGAACAGAGGGGTGGGGTGGGGGGAGGCAGAGAGAGTGTGGATTCCTGCCTGAAGCTACCCTCCACAAAGCACCAGCTATGTCAGCAAGCACAGGTTCCATTTGTCCAAAGCAATTCCCTTTTCCCCTCCCCTGTGGACGCTGGCCCTCCTGCCTTTGTTTCTACTGAGACTTCTGTTAAGGACAAGCCAATCAAAATGGAGTCACTTATGCCAAGCTCCTCATTACCAAACCAAGACTTAATTATGGTTTGGGTCTCCCAGAAATAGAATCCTAACCCAGTCACCCAGGCACCATCTGATCAGCATTTAATTAGGTAAACTGCCTGATAGACCCACGTCATCCCCCAAAGGAAGGTAACCTTGTAATAACCAACCTGCTTTTTCGCCTAATATAACTTCCTTGCTCCTCCTCCCTTCTGCTTATAAAGGTCTTTCATTTTGTACAGCTCCTTGGAGCTCCCTTCTGTCTGCTGGATTGGACGCTGCCCAATTTTAATTGATTTTTGTTCAAACTCTTAAAACGTTTAGTATGCCTCAGTTTACCTTTCAGTACTTTCCACCAGGGCTCCCTCCTCCTTGCTGTCCCTGAATACCAGTTAGCAAGGCCCCCGGAGCACCTCGTCCCACCCTCCCAACACAGATTTTCTCTGCTGTATGTTTAGCCCATTTAAAGCTGTGCATGTCGTACTGGAAATCGGACCCTCTCTTTTGTTTAAAAACTCAGCAGTGCTTCCCCTGCTTCAGATATCCACGCTGGTGGTAAATTGTGACTTCTGTCTTCTAGAGAGTCCTTTGGAGCTACCGAGTTTTGGAAATCCACTGATTCTGCGTTTGCGTATGTGTGTTAGTGAACATTCAAGCATCTCATCTACGTAAGTAAAAGAAGAACATCTGTTTTCCTTTCCTAACTAGTATTGATCATAGATTTTTCAAGAGTTTTACTGCTGAGTGTTCCTTGGTATCTGATCCCAGCATGTAGTACAGAGCCACCTCCTGGCCAAAGGAAGGAAGGAAGGAAGGAAGGAAAGAAGGAAAAAAGGGAGAGGAAGGAGGGAGGAAAGAGAGAAAGGGAGGGAGGAGAGGAAGAAAGGGAGGGGAAGGGGCACCTGCGGGAATAAAAGATTTTTCCTAGGGCTCCTGCAGCCCTGACCATTACCTGAGACTTCAAGGCAGTAGGGAAGTTTCTCCTGAGGCTCTGGAACTCAGTCTTTAGCAGGAGCCCACATCATGGGCTCGGGTGAAAAAGGCCCATCAGGACATATGATTTGGTCCTGAGTGATACAGCAGCTCAGGGGAGTCTGAGTGACTCTCTTCCCAAGGGTCACAGAGGTTGTCTCATTTTTAACCCCACGTCCAGAAACTGTCACCTGCTGCACTTGTTGGACCAAAATAAATCTTTCACTCCTTCCTTGGTCCACTCATATTAACACATAACTAGCCTGCCTGAGGCAGAACAGTGGGTTGGAGAGATAATTATGCAATTAGGAAAACTAGAGACGAGAGATATATAACTGCTTGTAAAAGAGTAACAACATAGAGTGCAGTGGACTCGGGTTCTGAACAGTGCTCCCCAGGCCTGGCTCTGCTGCTCCAAGGATGAGGGAGCTTGGAGCCAAGCTGCCTCCTCTGGGTCTTAGCTTTCTCATGCTGATAGGGACTGATAAAATCTCCAGCATCCCCTTCATATTTTTAATGCCGAGTCTCTGAGTAGTCAGTCCTCTTCCCCCGTTTTTGTTGTTGTTGTTGTTGTTGTTTTCTAACATTTTTAATTGATTTATAATCATTTTACAATGTGTCAAATTCCAGTGTAGAGCACAATTTTTCAATTATGCATGAACATATATATTCATTGTCACATTTTTTTCTCTGTGAGCTACCATAAGATCTTGTATGTATTTCCCTGCTTCCCCCGTTTTTATGTGTTCCTCTGCTGCTCAGCTCATCCTACACACACACAGACACACACACACTCCTTCTCAACAATGTCCAGTGGTGGCAAAATCTTTCTCTTCATTAACTTGGGACCCATGTAGCCAAGGAATCTTTTCCATATCCTGCGTTCTTCCAGGTAGAAATGAATGCCAGAGATTTTCACCAAGTAAATATATTTCTATGATGGGATAATAATTAACTTCTCAGATGACATCAGATTAAGTTCTTCACTCTTTGGGAAAGCTTTTGACAACGTAAGCTAAATATTAGACATCTTAGCCAGCAATGGAGGCTCTTGTGGGAAATAGTTGTAAGGAGACAGGGGAGCTGCAGGATACCTGGTACCACCTACTGCAGAATACTGAGCCTAAATGAGATCTCATATTTCCTGTTATTTACAGGTGAAGGGGCTAAGGACCAGATGTGACATCACCAGCCAGAGGCACACTCAGGACTGATGGCCTTGTCTTCTATCTGGGCTTGTATTTTTTCCACTCTAGTCTTCACTCCTCACCTTCTCCCTTTGGGAGTCTGCTGACATGATGGTCACGTGGGTTCTGAGGCCACTGACCTGGACTGGAAGGATGCGTCAGCCCCTGAGTGATGTCTTCCTTCCCCAGGAGCAAAGCACGGGCACAGCTCAAAAGGGGCACACGTGCAGCAGGCCAGAAGATCAGGTCTTCTCAGGAGTAAACCTTTGAACCTTAATGACAAGAAAAGTGCCACTTTAATGTGGAAATTCGCCTTCCTTTGGTCTCAGGACAGCCCCTGACACAGAGCAGGGTCAAGGAACATGGGCTGATGGCGTGGAGATGGAATGGAAGCAAGTCGCCTGTTCCCAGGATACCAACATCAGGCAGAACTGTCTCCATGCATTCTCCAAGAGTAGTGGGGTTAGAGCAGACTTTCCTTGGCCATCTTAAATCAAAGTTACTTACTCCGCCCAAGTCCTTATTGCCCAACGTACCCTGCATAGATTTCATAGTGTGACACCGTAACTACTCCCTTTCTGTCGACCCTAAACCCTTTGCCTTTTTGCTGCCTGTATGACACACACCTGGCACAGTCCCAATGCTGCCACGTCCAGCTCTCCACTTATATTACACCTACATCTAAGCAGTTGAATGTTGCCAGAGGAAAAACACACACACACACACACACACACACACACACCCCTTTTAATCTAAGATCATCATTTTAGGTACACAGCGCCGTCAGACAATTCTTCTAGGACCCAAGTCAATTCACTTATTCCTTTTCTACATCTTGAAGTCCATTCTTTCTCACTCAAGTATTTCCCCAATCCTCCTAATATCCCTCTTTGGCCTCCCACCATCAATTTCTTCTCCTCTATTGGATTATGACCATCAGGATACAAATCTTAACATTATGTTTTAATATCATCTATCTGAAGAAAGAAAAACAAACTCCCTTTGACCTTGATTTCCCCAACAGCTTTCATCTCATTTCTTTGCTCCTATTCATAATAAAATACCCCAAGAAAGTTGTATGTACTCCCTGGATCTGCTTCCTCACATTCTATCCCCTTCTCAGCCACCCCCACTGGGCTTTGGTCTCCATCTCTAAGCCCTGAAACAGGACTCTTTAAGGTCACCAATAACTTCCATCTTCTCAGAATCCAAAAGTCAGTTTTCTGTGCTCATCTCATTCAAATTCTGCCCAGCATTTGACTCAGTTGATCCCACCTGTCTTCTTGTAACACCTTCTTCTATAAGCCTCTAACGAAATTGCACTCACCCAGTTTTCTCCTGACCTCACTGCCTTCTCCTCAATCCCTTAACTGGCATCTCTTTCTCTGCAACATCCTTAAATGTTGTAACACTCCCAGGATCTGAAGGCTCTGTCCTTGACCTTCTGCTACACTTTCTCCTCCGATGATCTTTCTGAGTGCTGTGGAAATTATCTGTATGTATAATTCAGCATTCCCCAAACCCTATCTCCAGCCCAGATCTCTCTATTGAGTTTATAAATCCAAATTCTTATTTGGCATCTCCTCTTAGATGGCTAACAGGTATCTCAAACATAACTGGTCAAAACACAGCTTTTGTTTTCTTATCATCCACACCCTGTTGGTCTACACCTCCTCCAGTCTTCCTTATCTTAGTAAATGGTAGCACCTTCAACTCAGTTAGTTAGGTACAAAACCCAATTATTATTCTTGGTTGCTCTTTTTCCTTCATACCCCACATTTAACTTTTCAGTGTGTCATGCAAAAATAAATATTTCCGAGATATATCCAGGACCTAGCTATTTCTACCACTTTCCTTGTAACAACTTTATTCCAGAGAGAATGAGTGAATGAATGATGGGATGGTGCCTACAGAGAAAAGGGTGTTTGGGATAATATTTTTCATTGTTCTTGTGGTGTTAATGTCAGATCAGCACAAAGATAAAGTTTATGAGATGTGAGCTCTGATATCTATATGCATCTTGAAAGAGAGGTCACGCTGCTGCCATAATTCATTGGGGCTTTGGCTGGAAGTAAATTAAAAGTGGAATCCAGGCAGGTTTACAAAGAAATTTTTCAGAAGTTTAGAACCCTGCTCTGTTTAACCTTCTCTGTTTCTGAGTACTATGGAAATCCAGCTTCTTACAAGGATTTACTTTCACTCTTGACTCTTTGTTAAGATAGCACCGTGAGACTTCTGCTTTTAGACAACTTGAAGTTGCAAGGGACTAAATTTAGCCTTCCCTTTGAAACAGATAACATAACATACAAAGTAAATAAAACAACAATTTTCAAATCATTAGATATCAGGTAATAAAGGACAGGGGAACTGCAGAGATAAGAGCAATCTGAACCAGCCTCTTTGACTGCTTGAGTCTGCTGACAAGGAATCCTAGTGATCTCTTCCGATACCAATAACTAACATTTGTTTGACATTTACTATGTGTCTAGCACTGCCTAGCATTAAGAACTTAATGTATACATTAGCTCAGTAAACCCACAGAACAGCCATTTGAGGCAGGTGTACTATTATTGTCTTCATTGTCCAGAAGAGATTTCAGACAAAAACGTTTTAAACCTCACTCAAGCATACACAGTTCTTACATGGTGGAGCCAGGGCTGAGCCTAGACAGTCTGAATCCAGCAATAGAAAAGGACATCCTCAACCTGATAAAGGACATCTCAAAGAACCCATGGTTTATAGCATGCAATGATGAAACGCTGAATGCTTTCTCCTAAGATTAGGAGTGAAGGAAAAATGTCCACTCTCACTTTTTTATTCAATAATGTACCAGGATTTTTAGTCAGTGAAATAAGACAAGAAAAAGAAATACAATGCATCACAATGGAAAAGCACAAAGTAGAAACTGTTGTTATTCACTGATGACAAATCATTTATGTAGAAAATTAATGGAATATTCAAAAAAACCTATTATGTGTCCATGGCAAGATTGCGAGATAAAAGATCAGTATGTAAAATTCCAAAGCCTTTCCATATACTAGCAATAGCAATCAGAATTTGAAATAAAAATACTATTTGTACCAACATCAAAAATTATGAATAGGTATAAATCTACCGAAGTACGAACAAGATGTATTTACTAAAATCTACAGACTCTTCCTGAGAGAAATTAAAGAAGATCTGAATAAGTGGAGATATATGTATATATATATATATATAATTTGTTCATTAATTAGAAGACTTAATAATGTTAAGATGTCAGTTGTCCCAGTATTGGTGAATAACTCAACACAATTCCAATGAAAATCCTAGCATGTTTTTGTGAAAGCTAATTATTAAGTTCATTTGGAAATACAAAAGACCTAGAATATTTTAAATAATCATAAAAAGAAGAATAAAATTGGAAGACGTAACACAACCTGACTTCAATACTCATTATAAAGTTACATTAATCAAGACAATGTGATATTGGTGCAAATAAAAACAAATGAATACAATTGTCAACACAGTCGAGAAATACACCCATCCATATATGGTCAATTGATTTAATTGACAAAGTTGTGCAAAGGCAATTCAGTCCAGAAGGAATAATCTTTTCAACAAATGGTGGTTGTAGCAATTGAATATCCACACATAAAAAAATAAATTTCTAACTTTATTTCATGCCAAACTGAAACGTTACTTCTAGATAGATCATATGTGTAAAGATACTACTTAAAATTACAAAGCTTCTAAAACTTTGTGACTCATGTGTGAGGCAAAGATTTTTTAGATATGATACCAAAAGCATGATTCATAAAAGAAAAATCAATAAATTCAATTTCATCAAAAATTAAAACTTTTTCTAGTCATTAAGGGAATGAAAAGACAATCCCAACTGCAGGGATCATTTCAAAGCATATATCTAACTGGTAAAGAATTTGTATCAGAATAGATAGCAAACTTTAAAAACACAGTAAGGAAACAAAAACCCAATAACAAAATGGGGAAAATATATGAACGGATCCTTCACCAAAGAGAATATATCAGTGGCAAATAAGCACATAAAAAGATGCTCAACATCATTAGTGATTAAAAAATGCAAATAAATCCACAGAAAATACAAACTCAAACTTAGCAAAAACGTTAAAATTTAAAATACTGACAATATCATGTGTTTGCAAGGATGTGGAAAAACTGGAACTCTGATAAACTCTTGTGGGAATCTAAAATAACTGTTTTGGAAAACTTTTTTTGTCAGTTTCTTAAAAAGTTAAATTTACATCTATCTCATGACCCAGTCATTCCACTTCTAGGCAAATACTCAAGGGAAATGAAACCATGTATTCATGAAAAAGACTGTATACCAATATTCAGGGAAATCAGATTTGTAACAATCAAAAACTCAAAACAAGACAAATTTCCATTAATGGGTGATTAGATAAACAAATTGCAGTTCATTCGTATGATGACATATTAGTCAACAATAAAAAGAAATGAACTATTGAGACACACACCAACATGGATGATTCTAAAAATAATTGTGAAAGAATCCAGACCAAAGAAAAAGAGTAAATATTGTTTGGTACAATTAATATAAAATTTAAAGGACTGCAAACTAATCCATAGGAACAGAAAACAGATCATCAATTGCATGAGGATGGGTTGGGGTTCAAGAAGCTACGCTGGGTAGAAAATGAGAAAAATGTTTGAAAATGTTAGATGTGTTCGTTATCTTGATTTTGATGGCAGTTTCAAGGTGTACACATGTACTAAAATTTATCAAATTATACCCTCTACATATGCACCCTTTTTTTTTGTAATTGCTTACAACTCAGTAAAACTATTTTTGAAAATAGCATGGGGAACTCATGTTTGCAGGGCAAACTCAATCTCCATATATGTTTCAATGCTCTGAAATAAAATAAACATCTCCATGGAACAGAACTGAAAGAGAAACTGAGATAGGAAATCGGGCTAAATCCATAGATCTTCTAAATTCAGTGCCCAAAATAGGCAAAAGCAATGAAAAGCTAACACCTTGTTGAGTAATGGGGAGTAAAATGTGCCCCCTGTGAAGAATGAAACCAGAACCCAACTAACAATTAAAAATCAAATATGAAGTGAGCTCCTCCCACTTGTAAAGAGAGTCAAACACTGTCTCCATTATGAATTATATAAAGCTGCTTCCTTGGAGAGGAAGGAGGAAGTAGCTTCTGAGCCGGACCTGGGTCAAGCCACCCAGATCGGTGAACAGATCTGCAGTATCTAGAAAATAAAAATAGAGTAGGAGCCTTTAACACGAATATGAAACTGGATTCTTGATAAGGATGGTTGAGGTCACACTTAAAAGCACTATGGAGGGAGAAGTAAGATAAAAAGGGTACAAAGCATGCTGTCCACAGAAGATGAGTATGTAAAAAAAAAAAAGCTAAAAAGTGTAAGGAGAAAGAATGTTGAGAAAGTCACCAAAATCAATAGTATGGGAATTAATTCATAAGAAATTAAATAAAAGCAATAGAGCCGATTCAAGTGACTTTAAAAATAACATTTAATATCCCCACATAAAGGAAGAAATACTATTACTCACAAAAAGTAGAACATTATGAAACAACAAGAGAGAGAGGTCTTTTCTAAAGAAAAGCAATACAAAAAAAAATATCCTGGAAATGAAAAATATACAGCTAACTCTTGGATTTGACACAAAGCACAGAAGTGAAATACAAATTAATACTGAAGAATTCGTCCAAAAACATAGCACAGATAAAGAAATATTTTAAAGAAAAGTGTCATTTTAAAAGGCAGCATTACTGTACCTAAAAAAATATTAATCTTTCATTAGTACTTTGACTGATTATCCCACTTTTTGCCTTATTTAACTTGGCCGTCAAGTCCTATTAAAACAGAGGTTGCATTTTTTTAAAGTGAAAGAGAAGTCAAAAGATGTGGAGGATAAACAGGCTCCAACACAGACTGCAGAGGAATAGAGAAGGAAGGATGAAAAAGTACACTTAAAGATCTAATATCTGATCATAGGATCATATTCAACTATATATTTTTACGCTTGCCCCGAAACGTCAGCCTAAATTCAATCTTCCCCCAAATAAACTCATCTTTTCTTCTCAGTGAAAACCATCACTCACCCTGGTCTCCAAGCCATAGACCCAGAACCCCTCTTCCAGCCACCTTGTCCAATAGGCTCACTTCTTCCCATCTCCCGCCCACTAACATTCCTCCCTTCAAGCCATTATTTCTTTTCAGGGTTCTATACCTGCCTTCAACCCGATTCCTCGCTGCCTGTCATGACTTAAACCAATTTATTCTTCTACACTGCCCCAGGGTCTTCTTTCTAAAACATGCAACTAATTCTATGAATCTCTTACTGAAAATATTTTACTGGAGTCCCACATTTTCACAATAATCTCTAAATTCTCTATATACAAGATCCCTCTTGGACTGACCTTGGCCAAACTTTCTAGCTTCGTTCTCCACAAGCCCCCTCTTCACTCAGCATAAGTCTGCGCAGTTGGCAGGAGAAATTGTTTTTCTTATTTCACTGTGTCTGTATGTAGAATTGTGGCTTGCAGCAGGTGAAAACTGAATTGAACAGGGCACACCGTCTCCGCTTCTGCATCTTTGCTTCCTCATCTGTGCTGTAAAGAAGTTGGACTCCATGTTCTTTCCAGCTGCAGCGTGGCGTGCTTCCCCATTACTCGCAGCTACGTGTGTCCCTCGTTATACTTACTGGAAATTTTTCTGAAGGCGGCACTCTCTAGAGAGGGAAACTGGTCACCAAAGAAGGATGTAACTACTTCTCTTCAATAATAGAACAGCCTCATCTGTGCAGAGTGGTTTAGAGGTGGCTCTGCTCTGTGTCTGCACGTAGTGAGTGTTCAACAAATGTTTGACAAGCAAATAAAGTCTGCGTGCACTTTATGCCTTTCTGGCCACAAAGCCCTTTTTCTTGTATTATCTCATTTGACCCCATGCTACCCTTGCAAAGTGGCTAGAGCAAG
Source organism: Camelus dromedarius (assembly GCF_036321535.1). Taxonomy (NCBI): domain Eukaryota; kingdom Metazoa; phylum Chordata; class Mammalia; order Artiodactyla; family Camelidae; genus Camelus; species Camelus dromedarius. Next base: position 12,797,322 of record NC_087458.1, on the reverse strand, counting down.
TATTCTTTTTTCTTTCTTTTTTAGTGTTAGGTATATCTTTTATTTTCATTTTTTAATTTAATTTTATTTTTAATTTTATTTTTTAAATGGAGGTGCTGGGAATTGAACCCAGGACCTCACGCACACTAAGCACATGCTCTACCACTGAGCTATTTTCTCTCTTTTCTAGAGCAAGTATTCTTGACCCTGTTTTCTAGACCCTCCCCCCCACCCCCAAAAAAAGTGAGCATCAGAGCATCCAGGTGATTACGCCAAGGTCACAAAGCTAGCCAACGGCAGAGCCAGGTCTCAAACTGAGGGCTTTTAGCTCTAAATCCTGCGTTCTTTCCATGGCATTATGCAAGCCTCGTAATTCCAAGACACAGTCTGAAAATAACACAAAAGACTCAGCCAGCCTCCTTCTTTGTTCCCTTGACCTCATTAAAGCTTTAAGTGGAACTTGTCCTCGCAAACTTAGGGTGCAACATCAAATCCATCTGAGTTTCTGGGGCACGTAGCAACAGCTTGCTTTAATCTAATAATTGGCTGAGGAAGAGTCACAGAAAGGATAGTAAAAAAAAAAAAAAAGGGCAAATTGTTATTTTTCAAAACCAAGCCATTCCCCTGTCTAAAAGGTTCACAGCTTTTTCCTTTTCCAAGAAAATATTTATCCTTCTAAAAGATTTCTTCCCGTTAACAATATTTTTACAGCCTTTGTGGTACTTGTAGAGCATTTTGGATACAGCCTAAATACTATATATTTCAAGAATGAAACCATTACATTAAGAACGCTGCATATGTTTAAAAGTGTTTTTATGAGGTTTATTAAAAGAAGCCATAAATTTCTGAGAAAGGTTTAAGCCGTATTACATTGATCTTACCTCTCATTTAAACAAAATGTAAACTTTAAGTAAAACCTTGATGTGGAATGTAAACTCACTCACATACCCTGAGCTTCCTCATTCTCATGTGCTACCTCTAAAATATTAAATCATCTGCGAAGCACTCCATTTCTTTGAGTGTTTTCCAATCACAACAGATAGCTTTCCGGTGATTGCTTGTACCTGTTGAATTTCTTGGATTCATTCACGGAGAGTGAAGAACGGGGGACGCCAGCTGGATACAAAGCAGGGTTTTTAAATCATTCTCAGTGCTGCAGACCCAGGGCAACCTGCCTCCCAGCTTAGCTCCTGAGGTGTCCTCTCCTAAAACAAACTCACTCACTAAAGGTAGGTATTGTTATTATTCCCATTTTAGAGATGGAGAAACTGAGGCCCACGGAGGGTTTGAGCAGCTTTCGAAGGTCACATAGTTAATAAGGAATCGAATCAGCCTGTGAACCCAGGCAGTCAGGCTCCAGACAGCCAAAGCCCAGGCTCTCCTGTATACCCTGACACTATCCTGCCTTCTTAATAGGATTATTATAAAGATTAGGTGAGATAATGCACATAAAGCATTTGGTACAGTGCTGGACAGAGAGCACTCAACAAGATTAGAAACTGTTAACATCATGATTATTATTAGCTGGTGCACGTTAAGGCTAATGGTTTTGACCAGGGATGCCCTTCACAAGGGCCGATGCACACTGTGCGGTGAGCCCAGAATTACCTTCCCAGCCCAGGCCCCCGGGAAATGAAGTGAGCACTGAATACCTAGCAAGTAAACGGAAGTTACAGAATCAACCAGATAAGAAAGAAGGGAGGCTCCAATTCTGCAGTATTTTAAGACTCCATTTATAAAGGTTTGGGGCCTTTTTCACCCGATGGTACAGTCTCCTTGAATTAAGGGTGGCACCTCACCTGTCTGCTCAAAGACTCACACCCTCAATTCAAAGAAATTGCTATTAATTCTGCCCTTAAATTTTTATACGTGTGTATGTATTGTTTCTTCTCTCTGGCATGGTCTTCTCTCACTTCTCCACATGACAAACTCCTATTCATCTTTCCAGAAAATGTTCAATGTTTCCTTCTTTACAAACTTTGTTGCCAGTTCTCAAATAATATTTAAAGTGCTGTGTTAGAGCTAAATGCTTGCATGTCTGTCTCTCCCACTCACGTCTAGACTGTGAACTGTTTGAGGAAAGGAAAGGGGCCAGGCCTTACTTATCTCTGTGTCCCTTCACCTAATACACAGCCTGGCCCAAAGGGGTTTTCTGTAAAACTCTGATAGCAGATGAGCAGACGATGACCCCCGTTGTCTCCGCCTGCCCATTTGATCTCAAGGGCTGGTCATGTCAGAATCAAGACCCAGACTCATTCACCCAATGCTACGCCTCGGCTGAGATCTACACAGGTCACAGGGCAGCGCTGGAATCTCTGAACTGTGACCTGGCCTGGCCTATGGAAAATAAAGCTAGAGGTTCAAACCCAGTTGCCATAAAGCCAGCCCCAGCGAAGTTGCCTCTTGCTACCTCACAGCTGTTCCCCCTGCATCACCAAGTCCCAATTCCCCATCGTGAGTCCCTTTTAAAGTTAGGCTTGGTGGCTTTGTCAGTCACTATGCCACGCCTCCTCAGAAATGGTTTGAAAAACTTGGAAAGGCTTAGATGCTTCCTGACAAAGCTTAAGCTGCAAGAATCAAATACGTGATTCCTAGGAAGCAGGGGGATAACTGCTTCCACCAGTCAGCTGCTACAGGGAAAGTTTACAACTGTCAAGTCAGACTCAAGATTTAGAAGAAGTTTTTTTTTGTTTTTGTGTTTGTTTGTTTGTTTGTTTTGGGGTTTTGTCTTGGGCGAAGGTAATACGACTTATTTTTAGTTACTTGTTTATTTTAATGGAGGTACTGGGGATTGAACCTAGGACCTCGTGCATCCTAAGCACGCTCTTTACCACTGAGCTGTGTCCTCCCCCAGAGGAACGTTTTTATAAGAGGTGCCTGTCACCCCTCACCCCTGCACACATCACAACCTCCTAACCCTCTGCCGTATTTTGCATTTTGAGACGAAAGCCACCTATGTAGCACTTTTCTGAAGGGCCTGTTGAGTGGGAGACTTGAACTCAGATAGCATCTCACCTAACTCGCTATGTAGCAGTGACACCTACTGGGGAACGACGTCACTTCAGGGCTCCTGCTTCTGTGCTGAACCAAATGACTTCAAAATGTTAACCCACTTCATCTTTGTAACAACTCTGTGAGGTTGTTAATATTATGATCTGCATTTCTGACATCAGGAAACTGAGACTCTGGGAAGTGAAGCGAGTGACCTCAAGTCCCAGAGCTAATAGGTGGCGGAGCTGGGGTCTGAACCGAGAGGAGTGCAGCTCCGGGCTCTGGGTTCTTAGCCATGAAGACCTACTAGGCACTGGGACCCGTTGAATATCTCCATTATGTTGCGTTTTGCCTAGTGCTTTGAAACTATGCATTGATATGTCTGTAAACTCTGTCCTTTCCTGTGCCTCATTCACATTTGTAACGTCGGTACCTAGCACCATCCCTGACACATAATAGGTGCTGAATGAACACCTGTTGAATAAACGTTGCCCACATGAACGAATGAGCAAAAGCCTATCTTAGCATCTGCGGGGGGCGGACACAGGGAGGGGAGGGGAGTTGGTAAGGAAGGAACGGCTCCTCTCTTTGCAGCCTTTACAACGTGGCTTTCAGAAATGCACATAAATGAGGATGGCAAGGTCTATCATTCAAGCTGGGTAAACCTAGAGATCGTCCGAGGTTGCTCACAGCTTTCAGAATTCAGTCCACGTTTCTCAGCTGGGACTAGAAGACCCTCCATGACCTGGCACCTACCTCTCCAGCTTCTGCAGGAGCAACAACAGCTCGCACCCCTGGCTCCAGGGACCTCAAGTGACTGGTGATCCTCGAAACCAGCCTGCCCTCTTCCTATCTCCAGGCTTTGACGTGCGTCTGCCTGGAAGACCCCTTCACCACTGTATTCATTTTTCGAGATTAAGGTATCATCTCCTCCAGGAAGCTTTCCCAGAGGTTCCAGTCTGGGCTGAGACCCTCTCCCATGAAATAGTGTCACAGATGGGGGAAGTGCTGGTGTGGTCCAGCTGAGTGGCCTGGGATCACATCCCAGCCCGGCCAGTCACTAGGTATGTGACCTTCAGCAAGTCACTTAATTGTTCTCTTCCTCAGTCCCTCCATTTTCAAAACAGGACAACAAAACCAGTATCTCAGAGATGTGAGAATGGAATGGGTGAAAAAATACAAACTACTTCAAACGGTGCCATCATAAAGGGAATTCAAGTGTTTGCAGTGATTTTCACTATGATTGCCTATTTCCTCCTCTCTCTTCCCACCAGTCAATGAGCTCCTTAAGGAGCAAGACAGACAGAAATGTGCTTGGCTTTCAGGCTGTGGTTATGGCGTCCCACAAACAGAGCCAGGCCGTCTGGGGCTGAACAAGAAGTGGGGCAAAGCTAGAGCAGAGACAGGTGTTTCACTGTGGCTTCTGCTTCCTCCTCCCTGGGCTTCGTCGTTCTGTGTGCAAAGTTCTTTTTCGGTTTTGCCTCGTCCGCCCAGACCCCTCCCTCCTCTCCAAACCCATCCCCCACCGAGACATCTTTAGGAAGTTACAACCACTTCCACACATGGAAAACACATTGAAGCCATTCTGGATGGTCATTACAAAGAGACAGAAACCAAAGCGATGTGATCTTTCCTGGGGCCCGGCCTCCTAAACGGGGTGGGGAGCCATCCCTGTGGGTACAAGGCGGACAGCTCTGAAATGCACTCAGCTCCAGGACACCTTCCCCAGTGGCCGTAAGCCCCACCATCAGAACCATTCCTCGGTTTAGGTCACTATATTTCCAGAAAGACCCCTTTCAAAATCCAAAGATGTACTCAAGAAGGCTAATCTCATTTACACACAAGGAAGGATTTGTTCTTAGAAAGTCTTAAGTCATGAGCTGGTTCAAGTTGCGGGAAAAAATAAATAAATAAGAGCTGCCATTTATTGAGCCCTTTCTCTGTGCTATTGAGCTTCATGGAAAAAGTCTTTTTAAGCATTTAACTCGTAAAGTGCTATACTAGAAAGGTGGGGCCGGATGGTCGGCCCTGATTGGCCGCCCTGCATTGACAGGAGGTGAGGAGCTACTGAGGTGGGAGGGCCATTCAAAAGGAAGAGGGGTACAGACCGTGGATCAAATATCTCCGAAGCCGAGCTCACACTGGGCGGTTCTGTGGCCTTTACAGGTAAGGAGAAGCTGCTGTCAGCAGAGACAGTAAAGAGCCATTCAAGGATCGTTCCTACCCCTCACTATAAATTAATATGTGCGTATTCACCTCACTCTCTTCCTCTCCTTTCCATCAAAACCGATTCCCAAATAGAAACCAAGTGAATAAGCTCTTTCACACAAGGTCATGAGTCCCGTTCCCACATTTGCTGGGTAAGTGTAGACTGCATGACAGCTCCCCGCCACGCACAGAGGGCCCTGGGGACAGAGGATCCAGGTAAACCCAACTCTGCTCTCAGGTTCTCAGGACACTGGGAGAGACCTTCCAAGAAACCTGCTGTGGCAAATCCTTGAAATTCTGTCCCTCTTCGGTGGATCCCACCTCTCCCTCCTTGCTACCATTTCCCTTGTTGCCCTCCTCGTCTCTCCCCTGGAGGACCATCCTAACTGTTCTGCCTTTGGTTAACTGTCCCATCTTCAGAACAAGGTCCACTTCTTTATATAAAGCATGTTAGAAGCTTGTGATCTGGCCCTGTCTGCTTCCAGAGCCCTCCTGCCTCCCCTTACCGTACTTCACCCCAGCCTTGATGAGCCTGTGGTCGTTCCCCCAACACAACGTGTGCACACTCACCTCCCCAATACAATGTGTGCACTCACCTCCCCAGTACAATGTGTGCACTCACCTCCCCAATACATTGGGGGGAACACTCACCTGGGAACCTTCGCACTTGTTTTACTCACTCATTCCATGGCCTCTGCTCACTTACAACATTCTTCCCACCCTTCACAATTCACCTCTTCCGAAGCCTTCACCAATCTTCTCAGAAAGCTTCCTCCTCCCTTCTGTGCTCCCAACACATGTCCAAGGACAACGATCACCTTGTTCTAATCCTTTGCTTACCCATGTGTTTGCTTCCTGAGGCTGTGAGCCTGGGGGCAGGGGGTGGGGGGAGCAGGGAATGACTCCTAGTGAGCTTCATATCCACTGCCTGCAGGGTTCACCACCTGGCAACACAAATGATATATGATGAATGAATGAATTTTTTTACTGAAGTATAGTTGATTTACAATGCTGTGTTAATTTATGGTGTACAGCATAATGATTCATATATATATATTTTTCCTTTTCATCATCTTTTTCATTATACTCCATTACAAGGTTTTAAATATAGTTCCCTGTGCTATACAGTAGGGTCTTGCTATTTATCTATTTTATATGTAGTCATTAGTATCTACAAATCCCAAACTCCCAATTTATCCCTTCCTTGGTAACCATAGTTTGTTTTCTATGTCTGTGAGTCTGTTTCTGTTTCATAAATAAGTTCATTTGTGTCTTTTTTTTTTTTTTGGTTCCACATATAGGTGATATCATATGGTATTTTTTTTTCTCTTTCTGGCTTATTTCACTTTGAATGATGATCACCAGGTCCATCCATGTTGCTGCAAATGGCATTATTTCACTCTTTTTTATGGCTGAGTAGTATTCCATTGTATAAATATGCCACAGCTTCTCTATTCAATCATCTATTGATGGACATTTAGATTGTTTCCATGTCTTGGCTATTGTAAATTGTGCTGCTATGAACATTGGGGTGCAGGTGTCTTTTCAAATTAGAGTTTCCTCCAGCTATATACACAGGAGTGGGATTGCTGGATCATTGCATAAGCCTATTTTCAGTTTTTTGAGGAATCTCCATACTGTTTTCCATAGTGACTGCACCAAACTACATTCCCACCAACAGTGTAGGAGGGTTCCCTTTCCCCACACCCTCTCCAGCATTTATCATAAAAGTACAGCAAAGTTGTGTAAAAGGTCTATGAGAACACCAGAGTCACTTATTCTGCCTGGAGGAAGCAGGAAGAGGTGCTTCTGTTAGGTGCTGATGGGTAATTATGGATAATTCTTCCCCACTCTTGGTAGAGGCACATTTAACAAGGGCAGAGAATATGCTTAGGGGCTGGTAAAACACCCTGGCAGAGATGAGTTAGATTTTCAGTACCTTATCAGGAGCTCCTCAGTTCACATCATTAAACAGTTGCCTGTCTGGATATCTGAACTTTTCTATGTGTGCTTTTGCTGTCCTAGGGAAACCCAAGAGACTATACCTCTTTTGGAAAGCAGTTAAAAACTTCTGGGAATGACTCAGGGCACAGAATGGCCAATCAGACCCTGGTGTCTCTCCCGTCGCATTATTTCTGGTGTCACACCTCCCATTTGAAGCTCCTGGCTACCCGCAGGCAGGCCTGCTCTTGTTGGCAAATTGCAATCTTCTCACAATCATAGATCCAAATTCTGAAACGTATCTGGAAGAGAGCTCAGGGCTAGCTTCGCCTGGCCCCATGTTCTCACCAACTCCCACACAAATGCTCCGGGCTTCCAAAAGCTTTAAAGATTCTCCTGGATTTTCCTGTCATTCTTACTACCAACTTAAGCTCAGAAACTGAAAAGGAATGATAATAAAATCAGAAGGAAGTACACCAGGTTTTTTTTTTTTTCCCTCCATGGCCAGCTTGTTGGAAATGACTCGTTTTTAATTGCCCATTAACTGTAATCAGTTGCTGATTCACTTAAAGGCAAAACAACTAAAATATCTGTATGCACAGATATTGCCTCAAGATGTGAAAGCCATTTGCAAATGTAAGTCTCTCCACAAGTGGCAATTTTTCTGTGCATTACATGAGGAACACGACCCAGGCCAGGCTTCCCTGTTGCCACACTGGCCCCTTTTCCCTGACTCTGGAGAAACACCAGCCCTTGAACCCAGTCACCTCCAACTCTACCCCTCCACCTTATCGTATTTCATAAAAAAACCCTGCTCTCCTAACTCTCCGTCAAGCAGGTATGGTACATAAGGGTTTTGCTTCTCCAAATCTTGAGGAAACCTTAAGTTCAGAACCCTGGTTACAATGTTGGTGAAACAAATCTTATCCTAGGATTCATGCTCACTGTTTTCAAAATCAGTTTTGAAGATCCGTCTTGCAGAGATCAGTTATCTGGGAGCCTGATGGTAATTGCCACAATAAAGAGAAGCAATGCAGATAAAAGCCAAAAAGCCCTGAACAGCAATCCCCCTGGAAATACTTGTGACCGGGCAGAACATACGCCTCCTCATTAAAAGAAAGGAAGGAAGGGAGGATGGAAGGAAGGAAGGAAGGAAAGGAAGAAGTCTATTCAATATGATAGCTTAAATGTTTTGGTTGAATTAACCCCATGTAAGTTTAGTGAAGGAGGAGCTATATTGTAAGAATACTGAAGTAGTTCAGTAAACTGAAGGAAGAGATTAAAATCCCCAGGAACCCTAGCATCTAAGATAAGCCCAAAGAGTTAAGGCTTCTTCTCTAGGGAGCTTCCATTACAACCAGCATGCTTCTCATCCCTATGATTTCCATCAAAGTTTCAGAATCTCTGGAGGGAAGATCTGGTTGACCCAGCTGGGATCAGCTATACATTACCTGGCTCAAGAGTGGGGAGGGAGAAGCCAGACGGTACCAAAGGCATGCCCAGTCAAAGCACGCACTAATATTTTGCGCACCCTTACCGCATCAGAAGCATTTTGAGGCGTGAAAGTGGAGAACGAGCAGACAGGATTTCTGCCTCCAGGAAGCTCAGAGGATCTGTATGGACAAGGTTGCTGCCAATTAGTGGCGATGACACTAAGCCAAGAAGAGTGTTTCTGAGGCTGAAACAGGAAATCTGCAAACAACCAAAAAGCTGTAGACTCACTTCTGGAGGATTTTTTTTTTTTTGAGACAATGTGCTGAGCAGAAACCCCTAAGCCGCATACCAGCCTATGAAAGGTTTTGCTTTTAAGGGGAAGGAGGAGAAAGTGAGGTGGAGAGAGACTGAGAGAGAGAAAAAGAACCCTTACCAAGTCTAGGGAAGATCACCTTTATTTTAAGCAATGTTAGATAACAAATAAGATTAGTGGGAAAAAAGTCCAAATTGTACCCACATGTATGACAATTACAGTGGATGCTTATGAAATGTTACTTGAATATGAATTTACATTTATTGAGAAGAAGCCACAAAATATAGGCATAGTAGTAGCTTACAGGCTTTACAGCCAGGTAGCCTGAACTGTGGCATGTCGCTGCTATGTGACCCTAAACAAAGAAGTTAAACATCTTTAAACTGAGGACACTGAAGCTATATTGAAAAACGTATTATGAGGATTAAATAAAAAGGTGTATATAAAGTCATATAATAAGTGCTTAGTAAATGTTTATTCCTTCTCTTTATTATCTTTTAAATGCATGCTCTTAACATTCAGGGTTTGGTTTTATTAGAAAAGTGTTGTTAAAGAACAAAACAAAAACAAACAAACAAACAAACAAAAAAATGGAGCCCTGAAAAGTTGTTCTTAGAACAGAAAACCCAGGTCTCAGATAAACTGCTTCCTGAAGTTCAAACAATGAGCCTGTTTGTTCAAGGCTGCTGCTACCACCCCCTGGTGGCAGCATACTGTATAATATTTTTGAGCTGAATATAAAATCCTATGCATTCCTTACAATCACACAGACTTGGAAAAGGTGAGACAACGAACATTTTACAACATATTTTCCTAACCAATAGGTCGCAAGACTTTGGTAGGTTGTGAGGATGCCTGAAGCAGAAATTTAGGTTTTCTAAAGTCACTGGTATCTATCTTTAATTCCATCTTCTCCAATACCATCGTCCATCAATACTCCTATTGCAGCTTGAATCCAGAAGCTTAGGAGTTCCTTTAAAGAGCCATGTAAAAATAAAGGTCATGACACCAAAGCACAAGCTATATATATATATATATTAAAAAGGCTTTATCAAAATTAAAAACTCTGTGCTTCAAGCAACACTATCAAGCAAGGGAAAAGAATGAGAGAAACTTTTTGCAAATAGTATATCTGATAAGAGATTCTACCTAGAACACAGGAGTAAAGGACTCTTACAACTCAATAATAAGAAGGCAAATAATACAATTCAAAAGTGAGCAAAAGATTTCAGTAGATATTTCTTTAAAGAAGATACACAGAAGGAAAAATAAAAATGCTCAGTGTCAGCCATCAGGAAAATGCAAATCAAAATCATAATGAGATACTGCTTTACACACACCAGGATGGTTATACTCAAAAAAACAGTTAATTACAAAGATGTGGAGAAATTGGAGCCCTCCTAATGGGAAAGCAAAATGGTGCAACTTCTTTGGAAAACAGCCTAGTGGTTTGTCAGAATGTTAAACCTAGAGTTATCATATGACCCCAGCAATTCCATTCCAAGATTTATATCTAAATGAAGTGAACATATAGCCACACATAAACTTGCGCATGAATTTATTCATTATTATTATATTATTATTCATAATAGCTAAAAAGTAGAAATAACCCCAAATGCCCATCAAACTCATTGTTACAATGGAATACTATCCACCAATGAAAAAAGTGAAATACTCAAACATGTACCAATATGGCTGAAACTTGAAAATATCATGCAAAGTGAAAAAAGCCAGTCACAAACCCACATATTAGGTGATTCCGTTTATCTAAAATATTCAGAATAGGAATCTATAAAAACAGAAAATAGATCATGTTTTCGTAAGACTGGAGGGGGTTGATATGGTTGGGAGGCAACAGCTAAGGGAGGCGGAATTTCTCCTTAGGGTCAGAAAATGTGCTAAAGTTGATTGGGGTGATAGTTGTACCAGTTTGTAAATTATAAAAAGCCATTGAGTTATACATTTTAAATGGGTGAAGTGTATGGGGTTTTAACTATATCTCAATAAAACTGCTAAAAAACAAAAACCAAAACCAAACCATGTCTGAAATGGTGATGAAGATGTGACACACCCTCCCCCCTCGCCTCTCCCCCATGCAAATAAAAGCTTCTACATATCCTATGAAAAAAAAAAAAGAACTCAAAATCTCAACCTAGTATTGGAAGCTAATTTTTAATAGAACCTGAAATCTTTCTCATAAACTAATTTGAAGATTTGGAAACTTTTTGTGCAATGTCCTTTTCCTATAAAAGACCAGGCACTTTTCTCAGTTTTAGTAGTGCTCATCAAAATGGGAAAATAATATAATTTTACGTTTAACTGTAACACGTTTCTCTTTAGATAGCTGAAGCAGAGCGAGTCTCACCATCCGAAGTCATTTCTGTCGCTATCATGACTCTTTCTCTGGTCTGAGCCATACCTGCCTTTCCTAACACACACACACACACACACACACACACACATTCACACATGTGCATGCACTCAAGCCCATGTCAGGTTGTGACGTGACAGTTTGGGGACCTCACCTGCAGTACCGAGGCAGATCCTGGCTAGGCTGGTATAGGCGACTATTTAGTGTTAGGTTCTTAATATATTCCTGAACACTGCACCTCTGGACCTTTAATAGCTTCCAATGGAAACAAATCACAGAATCTAAGCATTGTAAAGCACTTTACCGGCAGCTAAGTCTTAACAGAGGGCCTTCCAATGCGAATGAAACCAGCCCAATCTTTCATCTCTATCTGATTCTGCTACAGTCATCGAGGTGCCGTGCAAAGGATAAAAGAGCCATTTTTCATGACCTTCCTCATGTCTCCAAACAAAGCCCAGTGTCAAAATCTTTGAAAAGCACATATTATAGTAAAGAACAAGATTCAAAAAAATATTTGGAAGCATTTATGATACAGGAAAATAATTTCCTCTCTCTCTCCCATCCCCAAATAAAAAACAACCTTATGATGTGTTCGATTGAAATGTTTATATATTGAACCAGTGCCAAAAAATGATGTGTAAACCTCAATAGATTTCATGAAATTTAAAAATGATATTATTATCCCATCTGACAGAGTGTCTTTCAGGACCTGAAGCGGTGTGGTTCAGATTAGGGGCCTTCTAATAAAAAATAAACGTGGAGCACATTTGACTTACAAATATGGTGACATATATAATGCTCGAAAGACACAGATTCAGTGAGGTCCATTTGCAATTGCTAGTTACCGGTATCTATTTTGCTTTCTGCGCAAAGCAATGGAGTCTTTTCCTTGAGTATTCGATGCTAATAGTTTACAACATAAAGCTTCTTCCTAGAAAGAAAAAAACAAACAAAAAAAGCACGCATGTAGGAAAAGCAACACAGTGCCGATGTACACTGAATGGAATATCCAAATTCTTGATATTTTACAAAGATGTACAACTAATTCTCTGTGACATGGGTATAATATTCACATACATAATATGAAACATGTATCACTTGTGGACTGTAGATTTGTACATAAGCAATGTTAGCTGTGTGGCTGGCAGTCATTTCTGTGGTCTCGGTTCTACCCATTCCATTTCTTAGAATAAAATATATTCCCGAAAGCCGGGAACACAGGAGAAAAGGGCCCTTTTATTCTGTCCTTCAGTACCCATCTCTTTACCAGATCCACTTTATGCAAATAGCATCTCTTCTCTGCCACCTCCCACTGTGCTACAAAGCCCCAGAGAGGAGGTTAGAAAGAGGGGGCGGGGCGGAGAAGGGGCCCTGCGCTCCCAGCGGCTCCGAGCGCAGAGCCAGCACGAGATTGATGACACTCGCTGGGTGGACGGGAAGATCTCCTCCTTGTGAAAGACTGCTCATGAGGCCTGATAGACTTGTCATCTCTTAATAAACGTCACGGAGATGTCGGGCGGGAGGAGAGAATCGGAGCAGAAGCAGGGCGCACCCCGGCGGAGCGCTGGCTGATTTACTTAGCAGGCCCTGGGGATGGTGCCACGGAGGGCTGGGCCTGCTTTCCTGGCTCGGAAACCCCCTGGGAGGCTTCGTTCCCTCTTGGGACCCCCGAGAGGCACATTTGGGACCCAGCTTCTCCTTCCTTTGAGACCTTCCTAATTTCCTGGGTCTCCTTGAATCTGCATTCAATGAAATTTTCAAAAAAGGAGAGGCCCAGATATTTCAGGACTTTCTTGTCTAGAAACACGGAGCATCCACATAACTGTGATTTTTTCCTTAGGCCCTGGGAAGCTTTTTTCTATGTTTTTTGAGTAACAGAAACAAGAGTATCTCATTAACTTTCATAGACTCCCATGGTGGCAGGGGCAACTTCAGCAGAGAGTCTGTCCTGGTTCTACAGTGTCATTCACCTCTGCTTCCTCTGTTCCCATCTCTTCTCTCTCCACCCACCTTGTGAATCACTCCTGAAACCCAACCTTCTCCACAGAATGTCCTTTGTTAACTCAGTAGGCAAAGCTTTTTGCCCTTTACTCTGCATGGACCACGGAGGGAGTTCTCAGACTTTCTCCTGCACTCAGCCCTCCAGGGATCTCCTCTCCATTTTCCCCTCCAGGTCCTGCTTTAGAAGCTGGCACCCAGCACACATGTCACTGACATTTGAAACTGAAAGGATGTGTCTGTGGATGAATTCCACGTTCATCCTTTTCCCTTCCCAACTTAAAACCAAACTTATTTTTTGGCCTGTAGATAAACTTATAACCATTTTAACATGCACTGTGATTTTCATTTTGGTGTTTAATTCTCCTTCCCCATGAGTGATCAGCACATTTGCCCTCACGTATCTGCATTAGAACCTTCTGGAGGTCAGGACTGCAGAGCAATCTCTGGGCAGCCCCCGGGCTCCCTTTTGAAGAAGTAAAAAGTCTTTCCTGATGGATATGGCCAGTGATGGTGGTGAAGGCACTCCCTGACACCTGCTCCAATACTGCAGACAGTTTCCACTTTTGAACCAGTCACACAGGCAACTTGTGCAGCACAAGACAGAGGTTTGGCCACTAGAATAATAGAAAAACCCCAAGAAACAAATGGAGCCAGAGTTTGGTGGCTACAGTAGGGCCCTGTGACTCCAGCTTTGGTATTTAAGTCATAATCTCCACGCTCCATTTCCCCCATAGGAAATTGCTCTTTTGATAGTTTGAAACCTTTTATGTGTAACATGTGCGTGAGGCCAAATAGCAAGCATTTTAATGTTTTCATCTTGAAATAATTGTGATTAATAAATTACAATGGAGCTGCAGCACAAGCTTCGTTCCCAAGGGACCCAGCTTGTGTTTGCATTCCTGCAGGTCAGCCAGAGCCTGAGACGCAAAATGCTCAGCCGCCCCTGGAATTTCAAGGAGGTTTGCAGAAGATGCGTGTTAGGGGTGGGCAGCGAGAAAGAGGGTGCCGTTTACTTTCAGAATACTCCCCTGGAGTCCTCTTCTGTCCTCGTGCGACGTGGGAGGCACGTCACTCCTCTTGCTGGTCCTCCACCTTTTGAGGGAAACAGCCTCATAGGAAGCCATTCACTCTGCAGGTCTGCTTGCTGGGCAAACTGGGCAAACTGGGCAAGCAGCTCTTCTGTAATGGTGTGGGTGGAGACATCTATTGCTCTCAGAATAGTGTGGTTGCATGTGCATAATTTGTGTTTTTACTTCTTATTTCAGAGGGAAAGACACTGGGTTCTCAGAGGACTCTGTTGCTCAGTGATACAATGCACTCAGCTGCAGGTAACAGAGAGTGGTTTGCACAAAGAAAGGATCTAGTTTCTGCGAGGAACAGGAAGCTCAGGGGTAGGCAGCCTAGAGCTGGACGGTGGCTTCACGACCTCTGGACCCTCCTTTCTCCAGGCTTTGTCGCCCTTACTGTGTGGTCTCATTTTAAGGTCGCAGGAAGGCGGCAGCACTTCCAAGTACCATGGCTGCAGTCCAGACCAAGAGAAGAGAAAAAGAACAAAATGATGTGCGAATAACTTTGTCCTTTTTAAAAGCTCCCCCAGAAACCTCATCCAGCAGCTGCCATTTACATCTCACGCGACAGAACAGGACCTCATGCGAATCTCCCATTGCAAGGACGTCTGGAGAAGAATCATTTTAAACCAGGCTTCCTACCACCTCGAATAAAGTCAGCGTTTTGTCATCAAAGAAGAAGGAGAGACTGGATATTGGCTAGGTAATTAGTGGTGTCTGCCAAAAGAACAGTGTTTGATGTGGCAAAAAAAAAAAAAAAAAAGAAAAGTCATCAAAGACATTTGTAAAAGAAAATTTCAAGGTCTAATTTCTACTTTGTTTTAGGTTGATGGCATTCTACAAACAAATAACAGGCTGTTAAAGTGGAACATCTTCTTCAGCTGCGTCCCTTCAGGCCAAGAATGAAATGACAGGTGTCGAGTACACCGTCATCGCCAGGCGAGATTAGGGGCAGTGTGTATAGAGCTGGCAACAGGAATAGCCATTAACTGGTCCTCCATGCGTTAGCGTAACTCACACCTCCAGCCAACATAAAGGGCTCACCTCAAGTCAAGTGAAGAAGTTTGCAAGAGAATCACCTGAGGGCTTCCTCAGGAGCTTCCATGGAGGTCAAGGGACACAGAGACTGGTACCTGATTCTCCCCTGGGGAAGACTCAAGACAAGAAACTGTGTGCAGTCACAGCCTGAGGGCAGAGTCAAAAGAAGTAGCTGCCTTCAAAGTGAGATGTGCCCCGCTTCTCCCAGGAGCTGGGCCAGAGTGTATGTTTTCAGGAACTAGGTGTAGAACCTCATAGGAAAGGAACACCCTGCATTTATTTGAAAATGGATTTCAACTAAGAAGACCAGGGGCCACCCTAAACTGTGGCCTTCCTTCATCTCTGCAGCTGTTGGGTCATTGTGAGCAGGATGACCCTGCGTCCCGGCTGGCCTGGGGCAATCCCGTGTGACCGCTGCTGCCGCAACATCCCAGCTGCTGTGCTGACGGCTCCTCCTTTCACCCTCAAAAGAGCCCCAGGTTTGGATGACAAATTACGTGGCCACTTGGGTAAGGAGGGACTTTCGCTAGCACATGGAACTAGATTACCAGCCTGCAGTTTCTCTGGATCCTAATCTGCGCGGGCCCTAAAAATGCATCACTGGGAGGGTACCCAGCAAAACTACTTTTGAGGGAAACTGTCTGTGTGGTTAAGAGGATGACTTCGAGGTGCCGACGAGGGAGCGGAGGGGTCATAGGTAGTGACAGCGGATGACTGCTACACTGCTTTCTCCCAGCGGTCACTCCAGGTCACTGGAGGTCCCCATCTTGTGAACAGGTTAGCCAATTTGAATGGATCAGAAGACTAGAAAAAAGCATGAGCGGTGTTAGAAGTGGCCTTCTGACTGTACTCTCCAATATAGAAGTTAGTGCTAAATGCACACTGAACAAATACATAAGGAATATATCACCTTGAAGTGGGGCCAAATAACATGCCTTCCATGGATTCTCATGTGCCTTCGTCGAGATTTGTCAATGCACCGTAATTTTAGAAATTATGAGTTTGCAGGTGTTTTTGTTTGTCTTCAGCATCATTTGGGGGGGCTCATGAGAATCTGAAGATGCCCACTGTGTCCTCTCCTGGTGGAAAGGGGGATGGAGCTTTCTGGAGTCTCTTTTCTGAAGGTACTTATCCCATGCACTAGGTTAATCCCATTTTCCTAATATTGTCATCTAATGATCCTCTTAAAGGAATAAATGCGGCTGGTCTGGATTGGCTTGTTCTTTGTGAACAAGAGGGCCGGAGCCCTCAGTCATCCCTGCTACCACATCTAGATGTCTATGTAGTGTCTTGCCAGGGAACCAGCGCCAGCCTTGTCAGGATTTATGAAATGCATCTTCCTTTCCCATTTGGGAATTAAAACAGCACGTGCCCATTTAGACTTCTGGCGTCTCTCTCTGATTTACCATGATTCTGCACAGATCACACGTTTCCGTAAAAGTCGCCAGCTATTAAATGCTTACTAGATGTCCATCAGTGTGCTGAGAGCTCTTACATACATTATCTCCTGTATGTAAAGATTAATGGACCAAGTCTAATCGTAACATGTGTGAGCACAAAATGCTAATTTTTAACACTCTTAAACCAACCTAGTAGAATTTGTTCTTTGTTTTTCTACGAAACTCAGTCGTCCTCAAGTTCTCCTGCCTGACAAGTCATCCTACGTCTGTAATACCCTACAGAGCATCACCCAAGGCCGTGTTCCAGCTGACCTCTAGGAGCCCTGGGCCCTTCTCAAGTCCTGAGGATTCCAAGGAGAGTTTCCTTAATCCTGTTATCATTTGTCACCATGGAGAACAGCTTTTCTGGCTTTTCAAGGTGCTTCTCCAGACCAGCATGATCACCCATCACCTCTACACTCCATGGTTGCAGCAGCTTCTCTCTCTTTTTTTTTTTTTTAAATCTTTTCAAAATATATTTTTTTATTGAGATATATCTGATATACAACAATGTGTAAGTTTTAAATGTACAACAGAATGATTTGACATATTTAATTGCAATGTACTTGCCATTGTAGCATTAGCTGAAACCTCTACTTCATCACATGATTAACAATTTTTCTTGTAGTAAAAACAACTAAGATGCAGTCTCCTAGCAAGTTTAACGTTTATAGCACATTTCTGTTGTCTATAAGCATTATACTGTGCATAGGTCTCCAAGACTTATTCATCTCCTAGTTGCAAGCATGTACCCCTGAACAGTATCTCTCCCTTTTCCATACCTCCCAGCTCCTGGTTCCACCATTTTACTCTCTGATTTTATATTTTAGTTTTTTGGTTTTTTTTTAAGAGCAGCTTCTCTCTTTATCCCACACACGGAGCTGACACTAGGCTTAAATAGTCAATAAACTGGATTCAGTCCTTGAGATGACACAGCCTCAGGTCCGCCTCACACTCTGAAACAGCATGGGTACAGCGGAGTGTGAGGACAAGAGGAGGAAATCCTTTTATTTCAAATCCCTTTATGTGTCCCCCAGGCCCTCTTCTGGGGGGGACCCCACAGCCACACAGCTCCTCCGGTCTCCCATTGTTGACTTTTGTAGGTACCAGAGCCCTCTCTCTGAAGAGGGAAGTTGGAGCAAGATGGGATGGGCTGGATATCTGACTGCGACCAAGAGCGATGCAGGATATAAGAGGGATGTGTCAAGCCACGCAGATGAGTTGTGTATTGACTCCTCAGATGCTGCCTTTTTGTGAAGCATTTGTAGAACTCCCTCTTTGGAGGTGTTTATTTGGAAACTAAATATCTTCAATGGAGCAAAGCTCCCATGCTTTCGTGGTGATTTTAATTTCTGAAAACAAGCAAGAGGTGTTTGCAACTACGTCTGACAATTAAGGTGAGTAATGTGTTTCTGGGTCAAAAACCAGATGTGACAATATTGCAATGATACTGATGTTTTCTGTAACCGGGGAAATAGCTGTTAAGGATATTCCCAGAGAGGCGTTTCCAAAGGTGTTTGAGCAATTGCAGCGTGAGTATTTTGAAGCCCAATACGCACCAGGGAAACGTGGTGTTGTGACTAGAACCCAGCCTTTGTTGGGTAAATCTGGAGCGAAAGCCACACTCCGCCACTCACTCTGCCAGTTTGGAAGCATCCCTTGGCCATCGTCCATTTCATATTCCTCATCTGTAATAAGTGAATAACACCTGCCTGGAAAGAACTGTTGTGGGGGTTATTATGCCAGATGAGTGGAGCATGGTGCTCAGCAAATGCCACTCCTGCTTTCACTCTTCCAATGAGCAAAGCTAAGGCACTTGAAAGCCCTTTCCTGCTTCCAATCTCAAGCTGGACACTTTAGTTCAAAAAGAGATTGTCTCTGTTAAAACATTCTAGCCCTCAATTTGCTGCCTCCACGTTTCAAGGTCCACAGGAGCAGAGGAGTCAATGTTGCGTGTTCAGGAGGCAAATATATTGCATGGAGAGTATATAATTTTATAAAACCCAAATATTCATAAATGGTGACTCCATCTGCTGCAACAATCCTCCCTGTCCAACGCCCAGTAAAAGGGAGTCCTGTTCACCACTTTGTTGAGGGGGAGTCTAGGTTGAGCTGGTGTAGTTACAGAATTCAGAGCAAAGTGTACAAATGTTTACTGAGCCAAATTTTTCTTTTGTGGAATATATTTTTAAACACACTACACAGAGAAATAGAAAGTGAAAAGTAGGGTGAGACGTCCAGCCTGGAAACGCTAGTTTGGGACAATGAGAATCATAATGAAGAGATACGTAGAAGCACCGTTTCCCATGGTAACAGCCTTTATTGGAGAAATTTTGTCAGCAACTGGGTATACTTATTATTACAACTAGTTTGAATAACAATAGCAAGATTTATAAAGCTCCTCAGCACAGTGCTAAGTGCTCCAGCCACATTATCATAGTTGCTTTGATTTAGTATAAAAGTCAGAATCCACTAGTCTCATATTCAGGGATGAATGTTTATGGATACAAATAGATTATATAGATGTATCCATCTGCAAGTAAAAGACATCAACTTTCCAAAAAAAAAAAAAAAAAAACGTGCAGGTCGTGTGGATTTCTTGGCACATCCTCTGGAGGAGGGAACAGGCCAAGCCAACGAAGTGGAGCTTGTCCTTAGATGCAGGGGTGGGGAGGTCTCAGGGCAAGGAGACAGCCCGCTATTCTAAAGCAAATCATTCACTGCGGAATTGCCGGTGATCTTACAAAAGAGATGAGTCCTGCGGCAAGGGCGGCCATGTTTCGCCAGCACGCAGAGTCATGGGGTCAGTCTGAATTTCATAAAGCTTCTGAGGCTTGTGAAAGCCACTATATGGGCTTCAATAAACAACGATGATCAGGTTAACCTCTTGCTTCCAAGATGCTCCCGACTTTCTCTTCGTGGCCGGACCTGATTTTGAGCGTGGGTACCAGCATTCCCCCCACAGAGCCTGCCCTTTCCAAAGCAAATGCCTTGTGACAAAATGACAGAAGATAAACTCAAAGTCTAAGCCCGCTTGATGCGTCTGAATATTGGACTTGGGCGTGAAGGTGTTTTTCATGACCGCCATCCCCTTTAAGCCAAACAAAGAGAAAGCACTCCTCGGCAGAGCTTTTATTTTGTTTAAAGCCCCTCTGACGGGCTTCTGCTCTCGGTAGTTATGTAACAAAGTGGTGGCATACTATATGGGGGCAGTGGGGCGGGAGCTGAACATACCTGTATTTGCAGCTGTAATGAGAGCTCGGCGGTAACAAGGGGGGTGATTTGGATAATAATTAATAACCTGAGTTCCAGGCGCAACTGGAGCAGCAGGCAGATTCTATGACCCTGCAGTTGCACCTCTTGAAGAAGAAGGTGCTTTATTGCCTCTGTCAGGCGTTCCCTGCTCAGCTGTGATTCCTCCCAGCCTTGGTGGTTTGCATACTGCAGCTAAGCATTAGGCAGTAATGAATGACAGCCCAGCCACTCCGCACCGGCAGTGAGAAGCTGCCCTAATTGGCTCCCCTATCACCGTCATACCCCCTCCCCCTCTGCAGAGGAGAGGAGGCCCTCAATGGCAAGTGCTTTGACAAAATGCAAAGGGCATGGGACCCACCGCAGTGCTCTGAGGGCACAGAGGTGACTGTGCCAGCCCCACATTTTCACCCTTCCCAAAGGTACAGAGACCACCGGCTCGGGATATGAAACATACAGCCCTTCCCTTCAGACTCTGGGAAGTGCCTCCCTCCAAGGAGCCAGCATAAGTACTAGAATTCTCCGTGCCTGGGCCTGCATTCTGCACCTCTTCCCCCTACTGTGTCTGGGTTCAGATGGCGAAAACGTAGGCATGAGAAGATCCACAGAAAAAGATCGAAGGAAAGGAAGTGAATGTTAATTTGGACTTCTTGTCTTCTCTGAAGCAAATCTAAGCTTTCCACTGTTTGGCTTTTATAAACCTAGAATATTATTAGATGAAACAGAGAAAACAATTCATAAACAGGCCCTGACAACATAGACTTCTCTACTCTCCTTACAATATGGCCCAACTCCAAGGCCCAAGGGTCCAAGAAAATAACTCCACTCCTTTGTAAAAGATAAAACTGAATAAAACAGCCAAAAACAAAGCCAAATGGCCGGGAACATCCTTACCCACAAACATAAGGCACATTTTTCTACCTTACTACATCAGCTATTCACATGTACATGGAGATGAAAATTAAAAGTTAAATTTAATATCCCATCCTACCATACAACAAAGAGAAGAGTATTACCTAAATCGGTGGTGAAAAGAAACAATACAGGTCAGTAATAAAGTATCTCTTCTGGAAACGCTCAGAGCACACCTGCATTGATAGCTCGAGTCTTAGCATTCGTACTTCCAAGCAATCCTGGTTCTTTTTTTCCAGCTTTATTGAGATTTAATCGATGTATAACATTTTGTAAGTTTAAAGGGTACAACATGTCAATTTGATACACGTATATGTTGCAAAATGATTATCACCTGTTAAGTTCGCTAACATCTCCAACATGGTACGTAATTGCCAATAATTTTTATGGCAAGAACGTCCAGGCTCTACTCTCAGCAACTTTCAAGTGCAATGCAACACAGTGCTAGTAACTATGATCATGATGCTGTAGACTGGGTCCCCAGAACTTACTCATCTTATAACTGGAGGTTTGTAATCTTGGACCAACCTCTCCCCTTTGCCCCCACCCCTCAGCCCCTGGTACCACCATTCTAGTCTCTGTTTCTATGAGTTTGGCTTTTGTAGTTTCCACATATAAACGCTATTACACGGTATCTGCTTTTCTCTGTCTGACTTATTTCACTCAGCATAATGCCTTCAGGTCCCATCCATGTTGTTACAAACAGCAAGATTTCCTTCTTTCTTGTAGTTGAATAATATTACGTGTATGTGTGTGTGTGTGTACCTCACATCTCTTCTCTCCACTCATCCATTACCTAGTTATGAAGATACGTTTGATGAATGATATTTCTGAAGTTCTCACAATTAATGCATGGATGCGGTTCAAGACCCACAAACACTTAATAGGACATGTTGTCCTCATTTTCATAAGAACTTTTAGATAAAAGAAAATAACATAAACTTCTTCTAGATTGGAATTCCCCTTAAGTACTGTTAATGCACAGTTTTTGGCGATGCTTTAAGAGAGAGCGGTTTTAATTACATGTGCACAGTGATGTTTGAGTTATGATATCAGGCAAAATATACTGTATAACGCATAGTGCCTGTTCCCTGGAGGGACTTCACCCAGGAATAAGTCAGATAGAAAGCCTGCATTCAGAACCAAACCTTGCCTTCATTTACATGTGCACAATCCTCCTTGCATTCTTGGTTTTGTAAGTTCACAAAAAGAAAACAAAAATGAGTGTACCTGGTCTTCCTTCACTCTGAGACGTCCCTTGATTTCAAATGGGAAATAGATTTTTGTATATCTCATTATTAAAATCTGGGAGACAAGCTATGGGCAATTTTATGAAGCATGAATATTACTGCATTTTTGGCCTCCCTATGTTTTGAATTGCGCAAGATCGCTAAAGACCTCAAGTCTAATCTCTGCACAGAGGAGATTGTTTATTGATCCCTGTAAGTTAGAGGAAGTGCCCAGGCAAGCACATTTGGCTGCATGAGATGAGATTAATCAAGCTCTCTCTTTCCAACTCCATTGAAATTACTTCAGGAGTAGCCACAAAGAGTATCTCAGGGCTAGCAAAAAGCTTTATCCCTCTCCTGCCTTATGAGGTCCGTCAGTAACTACCAAGCCGAGTCTAAAAATTATTTAATCTAAGTGTTAAGTGTGCTCTCTGTGCAAACCCAGCTCCAAGCCAAGTCTCCTCAGCACTCTCCCACCCCATTTTGTCTCAATGACCCCACCTTTATAGAAATCCTTGATCTGCCTCTGCACTACCAAAATTCAAGGCACTGCAAAAGGGATTTGGCAGGACATGTGTCACAATACTGATTAGCAGATTTGACTCCATTCCCTAGTCTGTTGGGAAAGGGAAGGTGTCTTTTCCCTTACTGAATTCCCCATGTTGGTCTTTCCCAAAGCTAAATGAGGAGAGACCTTTGGTCAAAGATTTATGTATGACCAAGCCCCAGTCACAGTCAGCTCCAATGGATCTACAGCTTAGTAGAGAAATACTGAAGGAAAAGTAGTATTTCCACAGTTACAGAAGAGAGAAGGGGGCATTTCAACAGTCAGTGGGTGTGTTCAGTAATGACAACCCAGTTTTCACGATGAGTTGCCACATAGTTTTCATGAACAGCAACAGCAACAGATATAAAGATGTAAATAAAAATGTTGCCATATTTATTGTACAGACTAACTTTCTTCTGGTGTTTTCATTAAATATCCCGCACGATCACCTGTGTAAGGAGGTCCGTGATTTCTCCAAATGCCTACTGATAATTTCATCTCTATTTCTTGGATAGAAAAGAAGGACGCCTAGAACTCAGGATTTTATATAGACTGGATGAGTCCCACCATTACCAGAGAGACCAGGCTGGTCTGAAAGGGTACCAGGCATGTATGTCACGAGGATGGGACTATGGTTAAGATTTCCAATTAGAGGTAATGGTGAATCTAGGAAACGGATGGGTGACCAAGGCCAGGTCTATAAAGAAAAACCAAGATATATTTACAAGGGGAAACACATTCAGATACCAAGTCTTAGGAGTTAGAGGACAAGGATCAAAGTGGATGAAAGAACCATGAATTCATTGCAACCAGATTGCAAACTGAACAAGCGTCATCAAGGTATGGAACAGTTAGTACTGAACGAACGTCTTGAACACCAGCTATGGTAAACCATTAGGTGACAGCAAGGGTATGTTGCAGAAGTGGTATATGCTGCTCTAAAAAGCAGGAGCCAAGTATACATCTCTCCTGGTCCAATCCTAGAAAACTGCTCCCTTTGTATATTGATATACATTCTTAAGATTCAAATGGAATGGGATGAAGATTGTTCCATCTCTTTATAAGCAGATTTTCAGCACACACACAAAAAATCTTTAGCAAGTATCCTTAAGGTAATACAATTAAATCTCTAAAATCAGGGTCTTTATACTTCATTTTGATAAATTGTGCTATAAAACATCTTAGTAGCCTGAGTATTAGTTTTCTATTGCTAGGTGAAAAAAAAATTATTACAAATTTAACAGCTTAAAACAACAGTCATTTATTAGTTCACAGTTCTGCAGGTCAGAAGATTGGCAGAGTATGGCAGGTTCCCTGCTCAGATTGATATCAAGATGCTGGATGGCTGAAATAGTCCCATCCTCATTATTGGAAGAAATAAATTCCTTGTGGTTATAGGACTGAAGTCCCCACGAACTTGATGGTGTCAGCCAGGAAAAGATCTCAGCTCCAAGAGCTGCTCCCATCCAGGTCCACCTCCAATATAAAACCAGCAACAGAGAACCTCCCTCATGGAAAATCTCTCTTGCATTTTTTTAATCTCTCTGATTTCTTCTCCTTCTACAACCACTCAGAGAAAATTCTCTGCCTTTAAAGGGCTCGTGTGATTAGGTCACCTGGTAAATCTCTGTATTTTGTGGTCAACTGATTTGAAGCTGGCATGACATCTGAAAAGTCCCTTCACAACAGTAGCTAGAGAAATACTTGAAGGCTACAGTGAATCAGGCTCTTTAAGCCATATCTCCAATTCTTTTCCCCTCTTCAAAGAGTTCTCTCCAGTGACCCAGACAGTCCATTATTATTTGAACACAGAATTTAGCCCCTCACTGCCTTTGCTTATTACTTGCTTTTTTCCTAGGTTGCTCACTCACTCCATTCCCACTATAAAAAAATTGTACTTCACTTCTACTTCTGCCAATAAAAAAAGTAATTTCTATGGGACATTACCTCACGTCATAAACAACTAGAAAATTGGATAATATATATGAAACAATTCTTTTCAGGCAATGAATAAAGGGCAGCATAGGGCAGTGAGTCTTATGAGAAGAGAAGTAAATGAAGTGAACCCTATAATTACCCTGGATTTCTACCAGGAAGACATTGCGGCTAGGCTTTGTAGGGCAGAGTCCCTTTGCAGGAGGGAACTACATAGAGGAAGTGTTCCAGAAATCCCCGTGAGTCCCTAAGGCCTTTGGCTGACTGCTAATCTGTGCACACATAAGTCAACTCCCCAGGTGATGCCCAGGAAAGAGCGACTGATGAGGAACTGTAAGCCAGACAATTCTCAGAGCTTCACGCAGGGTTGGAAATCCTTTACATTCCTACCAGCCAGAGAGGAGAGACTGTGCCAGACACACAGGACATTCACGAGAACACAGGGTTGGAAATCCTTTACATTCCTACCAGCCAGAGAGGAGAGACTGTGCCAGACACACAGGACATTCACGAGAACACAATGAAGGTCGCACCTTACTAGTCTGAAGAGTAAAGTCTGCATTTCTGCCCTGACAAAAGTTTAAAATCATACCTCAGAAGAATCTCCTGATCCACAGAACAAACCTCAACACTATTTAAAAGGATGCAACAGAATCTAGCAAGGAATTGTGTGATATTCAAAACATCCAGCATTAAATTAAAAAAAAAATGGTATGAAAAAGCAAGAAAATGTGCCCTGTAATCAGGGAAAAAAAAAATATCATTCAATATAAACATATCCAGAAAGGAAAGAAAAATTAAATTAGCAAGACTTTAGAACAGCTATTTTAAATATAAATATGCTCATGGATTAAAATAATCATATAGACCTTATATGAAAAGAAATAAGCAGGGTTTAAAAGACAAAATAGAATTTGTAGAGATGAAAATGTATCTGAACTGGAAATTACATGCATGGGATTTAAAACAGATTAGACACTGAAGAATAAAATATCTTTGAACATAAAGTCATCATAATAGAAAATATCCAAACTAAAACACAGAAAGAAAAAAATGGAAAAAAAAAACAAAACAAAACAATGACTCAGTGGCTTATGGAAAAATAAGCATAGATTTTAGTCTTAGAAAGGAGGACAACAGAAAAAACTTGAGAACAAATAATAGTTGAATATTTTCTAATTTAATGAGGGTCATAAACCAACCCATTGATCCATGACTCTCAACAAAACCCAAGCTGAATAAGCATACAGAAAATTACACCAAATACATTATAATCAAATTGCTATGTATCAATAATAAAGAAAAACAGCTTATGAGCAGAAGAGGGCAAAAAAGGCAGTAGAGGGCATTATCAAACTTGGAATCCTATCCACAAAATGAATAAGAATAGAAAAAAACCAAACCATATCCATACAAACTACTGCAAAATGTCAGAATTTGTAAACAGAAGATTTTTCTACTGGTAAGTCTGAAAAAAATAAAATAAAACACCAAGATGAATAAAACAGTAGCACAACACTTTAAGCGAGCACATGAGGATATTAACAAACACCTTGAATAAGAAATACAAAAGCTAAAAACAGAAACTGACCCAAAAAAGCAGAACAATAAAATTAGAGTTAATTTTCCTGATGAAAGAAACAGAAAAAGACAAAAGCATATCAAAAAAGAAGACAAAATTACTGGGTGCCAAAACGAGAATAGAATTGAATACAAACATAATAAACAGCATTGAAAAAAATCAGTGAAAAAAATAAAAACAAGAAAATAAAAAGATAAAGAGAAATGAAAAATGGTAATGTGATTCAAATGGAAGATGGGGGGAAAAAACTAATATTCAGTGACTAGTGTCCTTGAAGAAAAACATCAAACCAATGTAAGAGAATTAAAATTTAAATTATAACACACACACACAAAAGACTTTCCAGCTTTCCAGAAATAAAATAAGAATCCATACATTGAGGGGGGTCAGTGGGTAATAGAGAAAATTGACATGGAATGAAGAATGAGGCATAAAGTAAAAACATTCAGGGGCTCTGGAGGAAGAAAATGATGAAATAAATTACAGAGGCAAGAGAATTACATTATCAGATTTTCCAAAAGCAACATAAAAAGCAGGATAACAGCAGAGCAGCATTTTCAAGAAACAAGGAAAAAAAGTGTGAACCAAGGATACTATATCCAGCCAATCTGTCATTCAAGCTATAAGATTGTAGAAGAACAATTTTGCATGTGCCGGAACTCAGGGAACACTGCATGTGTGTGCCCCTCCCGAGGAACCTACAAGAGCGTGAACTTCTTCAAATCAAAGATCACTGGAGAAATGTCGCAGGGTGGGGAGACATCTCTTACTTACACTGGGATGCTGAGGGCTAACAGGTAATTGTGCAGGGAATACTGGAGTTGGAAAATTACCATTTTGCAACCATCACGGTAAATGTTGGCTTAAGCAAGAATCATCAATGAAATATCAGAGAAATTTGTGATGAGGAACAGAATATTTGCCTGATCTTAAAATGTCTCTCCATAAACTGATTATTAGTTGCAAGGGAAAAAAAAAAACAGTAATTATGCAAAGGAAAAGAAAAAGACAATTCATGACTGAGCAATCAAAATTAATAATACCTATGAGGGACAGATGGATATCGTGTATTTCCAGAGGTGATAACCTGAGAAATGCACAGCATCACCTATGGAGTATTCCAGCTGAGAATACATAACCTCAAATCTATTCTCAAGGGAACATAAGACAAATGTAAAATTAGCAATGTTCTATTTCAAAAGGGTAGGGGATAGACAGTATTTTTCAAAAATACCATAAAAATCAAAGGCTATAGCAATGTCCCAGATAATGGAGACTAAAGAGACATGACTAACTAAATACAGTGCCTGATACTAGACTGAATCCTCAAGTGAATAGAGAAAATTTTGTGATAAAGGATGATATTCGATCAACTGACAAAATTAGGATATGAATGTTAGATTAGATGAAAACACTGAATCAGTATAAACATATGAAGCTGATAACTGTGCTATGGTTATGTAAAAGAAGAGCCCTATTTTTAGGAAACACACATTGAAGTATTTAATGATAAGTAGTCATGATGTATGTAACTTACCCTCAAAAGATCTGAAGAAATTATTAGAGAGAGAGATGATGGAACAAATGATTATACAAATGAGGCAAAATGCTAACAATAGGCAAATCTGAGTAAATAAAGGGCATGTCAGTTTTTCCTGAATTATTTTTACTTTTGCATTTTCTTTGTAAATTTGAAAATATTTCCAAATAAAACATTTACTAAATATGTTTATAGAGGAATACTGGCAAACAACTTCATGCCTATAAACTTGACAATTTATATAACATGTACAAATTCTTTGAAAAACATTACCCACATTTACTTAAATACAAAACCTGAGTAGTCTTGAATCTTCTCAGGAAATTAAATTTGTTATTAAAAACATTTCCAAAGAGAACTCCAGGTCCAGGTGGTTTCACTCTGAGTTCTACCAAGCAATTAAGAACGAAATATTTTTAAACGTATGCAAACAACTTCAGAAAACAGGGGAGGGGCTATGCTTCCCAACCCACTGTTTGAAGCCAGCGTTAAACTGGTTCCAAAGAGACACTGCAATAAAATAAACCACAGAAAAACTGCAAGATCACATCTTATGCAGAAAAAACACTTGACCACCATAATGAGACACCACTATACACCCACTAGAATGGCTAATGTTTAAAACCTGACGCAGCAAGTGATGACGAGGAAGCAGAGTAACGAGAAGACTCATATATTGCCGATCGGAATGTAAAGAAGAACGACCGCTTTGTGAAACGATGCGTCAGTTTCTTATGAAGTTACACATACACTTACCATATGACACAGAAATTCTTCTGTTAGGTATATAGCCAAGAAGAGTAAAAATACATATTCACAGGAAGACTTGATCATGAATATTTATACGTAGCTTTATTCACAGTAGCTACAAACTGGAAGCAACCCAAATGTCCATCAGCAGGTGAATGGATAAACAAATTATGGTATACAATAGAATACTACTCAGCATTAAGAGAGATGATGACTTAACTATGCAACCATTTAGGTGAATTGCAAAAAAAAAATTATGCTGAGCATAAGAATGCATACCTATGATCTCATTTATATGGAATTACAGATCAGGAAAAATTAATCTATAGTGACTGAAAGAAAAGCAAGGTTTGCCTGGGGCTAGGAGTCGAGTAAGTATCGATTGCATAGGGTCAAAAGAGAATATTTTGGGATGATGGAAATGTTCTGTATGTTGACTGAGGTCGTGGTTACATGGATACAAATATTTGTCAAACTCCTTGAACTTCACACTTAAAATGGGCACTTTTTGTTGTATGTAAATTATGCTTCAGAAACACTGATTACAAATCCTGCTTATCCTTAAAAAGCCCAGCTGAAATACTACCTTCTCTGGAACCTTCCCCAGTCTCCCAACTCATTAGAAAATGCGTCTCCCTGCTCCTCCCACAGCCCCATCATCCATACCTACATCACTGCCGTCTGCACGTCTGCTTTATGCTACAGATGACGATGATGTGTGTGCCTCGCTCTCATGTGAGTTTACATTCTGTCCTTATCCCATTGAAATCCACCTTCCATCTGAACCCCTCCACTGAAATGAGTCTTGCTAACACAATAATGACTAACTGCCGAGCCCGACAGCCACTGAACATGTCTTATCGAAGCTGGTTTCTTTTCTGCATCTGATGCTTTTGAGCACCTCTGTCCATCAAATTACTTCTCTAACTTCCTTGTGCGTTATCACATTCTGCTTAGTTTCATAGTACTCAGCTTTCTTTTTCAACTTACCTTTAAACAATGATGTTCCCTAGGCTTTTACTGTTGATCTTTTCTTACTGAATAAACTTCCTGGGCAACATTTCCCAGTCCAACAATTTCTGTCACTTCTCTGCTGATAATTTCAAAATATGTTTTTTACTTTCAGTTCTTTGACCTGAACTCAAGACCCATTTACTTATCTGCATTCTGGATATCAAATGCATTCAATTCATACTTGTCCAGAAAGGACCTCATTTTTTAAACTCCCAAATGTGTTCTTCTTTTTGTATTCTCTCTCCTTTTAGGAAACCACATAAGTCAAGTTGCTTAAAACTAAATCTTGAGATTACCCTAGACTTCCAACTATCCCTGCATATCCATTGATCATTAAGTTCTGTTGGCTCTATTCCTCAATAGTTTTTAAATCATTTAGTGGTTTTCTTCTCAGACTTAATTCAAAATAGTATGAATATATGATGAAGCTTATATAATACCTCAGATTTAGGAAGTAGGAATTTAATAAGTTCAGTGTAGGCATGTTGATTTTTATGGCAAATGAGCAACAATCAACAGGAGATGTTCACTGGGGAGTTGGATTCATGAGCTCAAATATCAGCGAAGGGAACAAGCTAGAGATGAAAGTATAGATTTGGGAGCACTTAGCATGTCAGTGGTGGTTCATTTCACAAGAGTGTGAGCACCCAGCAGTGGGTCCCAGTTAGAAGCCTAACGGCCTCTATTTCCTTATGGGAAGAAAGGCTGGGTGTGGAAGCACGGAGTTGGCAAGGAAAAGCGCAGGCTTGAAAGAACTGCTTTGGCCAGTGGGAAGGGAAGCGGACAAGGAATGTGTGGCATGGTTCTTGAGCAGCACTGAGAGAAGGAGGCAGGAGAACAAGGAGGGGAGAGATGTTCAGTGTCCCAACCAAAAGATCCGATGATGTACTATTATGGTGAGCGTCCTGGACTGTGAATGAAGAGAAGTCAGGCAGGGGTGGGAGTCCTGACATACTTGGAGAACAGGAGACGTCGAGGAGTTAGAGATCACGGAGCAGAGCCCAGATGTGCAGTGTAAGTAACAGAGAAAAACACAGAAAGGACAAAGCATAGGTCAGAAAATAGAAGACGACAGGGGTGCTGGAAGGGAGAGATATGAGAATGATTAGAATCAAGCGTGGCAAGAAACTGTAATTTGGAGGCATTGAATGTGATGTCAACAAAGACACTGAATTTCCCCAATACTCTAGGTGTCTTTTGGGGAGAACAGGAAGGCTTTAGCCACATATTAAAGTCCTATTTGAAGATGCCATAATACCTTGAGAAAAAGCAAAGAATGCTAATTTAAGTGAATTACAATTTTTAGGAAATCTGATGTGGCTAGAGGACCAGAAACTTTGCTCTGGAGTCTGGGGCAGGAAAGGAGACGGGGTAGGAATGAGATTGTACCAGTTTGTGTTGCCTTGAATTAATGGAATTAATGGAGGGCAAAACTGGGGGGGTAATGAAAAAGAAAAGAAAAAAGTTTGTATCTGTGAGTAAGACCTCTAAATATTGTTTTTTTCAAATTAGCTCTGATTTTAAGCCCTGGGTCTTCAGCAACTGTTTTACTCCTGCAAGATAGGGGGTTCAAGGAGAGAGGCTACTTTGTCTCTTTCTCTTGAAAATGAAATCAGTCTTGGTAGGAAGCCTTTGGAGAAAACAGCTGCCTCCCAGCTCCACATATGAGAACCTTGCCTTGGCGATGCTTCTCGGGGCACAGAGGCTTGGACTTCCTGCCAGTCACACAGGTCAAAGTTGTCCAGAGAAGAATGCAGTTAGGATCCCTTCCTGAAAGACCCATTAACTCATCCTGGAAGACACTTCGTTTTTGTGCTTTTCAGCTTTTTCAGCTGCTAGTTTTAGATTTCTTATGGAAGCTGGAAGAAAAAGGATTTGGGCTGCATCTTTGTTTGAATAAACTGGTTTTAGCTCATTTTTCCTCTCCCCAATATATTTTTTTTTCCTTTTGATCCTAAGCGGAGTTCGTGGAACGAGGTAGTACCTTTAAGGACCATTCCTGTGACACCAAAAAATGGCATAGATGTTCTTAAGATGAGTAGAGGCTGAAATACAGAGCAAAAACAAAAGACAGAGAGACGGGGAGGGAAAGACCACAGAAAGAGAGCTGCCAGAAATCGTAGGATGCAAAAATGTGCTGCCAAAATCCATAGAAATTTAAAAATAACAGCTATCCCCATTTAAAAAAAAAAACTTGTCAGTCCAAATTAATTATAAACATTCAACGACAAAGCCTAAAAACCAGTGAAAGAAGAAATTTGGAGATGAGATTTGCCCAGCTCTCCACTACTAATTTTCCCTCCCAGAAAGAGACCGATTGCTCACGGACCCTTGAAGGGAAGCCCCCATCACCCCTTTGCTGTCTCACCAGTTAAGATGGTGGGAGAGATGTGTCTCGTTCTTCTCAACAGCCCCAGAGGAGAGTTAGTGACTTCAATTCTAGTCATATCCCCCTTCCCCCTGCAAAAAAATCAGTATAGTCAAGCAGAAGGATTTGGGAGTAGAAATACCATCTCTCTTGCAAAGTTTTCTAGGCAAACTCTAATATCTCTGTCCTCATCCAGGGGATTTTTCTCTGCTTATAAGCTTAGTTGACAATCATTCAGGTGAACACAGCGGAGAACTACTTTTCTTCTACATCCTTCCTAGCTCCTTAAGTTTCAAAAAGCTCTATCGTTGCTAACTGGGTCAGGCACTGGGCTGCATGCGACGCAGACACAAATATTTAGCAAACCCTCTGAATGTGTATGCATCATTCACTGGGGGCAGGACACTGCACCCAATAGCCAACCAGCTACTGTTGAGGATCCCAAAAAGCACGAATGTGATGCCTTACATTCTGTGAGAGGGGAAAAGACAAACGCCTCGAAGAAATTTCAAAAAGGGCAACAAACACAGGCCA
The DNA here is from genome assembly GCF_036321535.1 of Camelus dromedarius. Taxonomy (NCBI): domain Eukaryota; kingdom Metazoa; phylum Chordata; class Mammalia; order Artiodactyla; family Camelidae; genus Camelus; species Camelus dromedarius. Next base: position 12,764,877 of record NC_087458.1, on the reverse strand, counting down.
AGTCACAAGAGAGCTCTTTGCAGAAGGTAAAGGAGGACCGAGAGGCAGGGAGCTCAAGTGCTCCGAGAACACTTCTTCCACGAGGTCCCGTCGGCGAGGAACGGGGCATCGATTTTGAAGGGTGAAGCATCACATCCAGAGGTTTGTTTTAGAATCTTACTCCGGGAATATTATTAAGGATGGATCTGAGGAGAGAAGAGGACAGGGGGACTACTGAAACATCAACAGTGGGACAAATGAACCTGGCGGAAGTGAGGCTGGAGAGAAACAGGTGCATTTAAATCACATTAAGTAGATCTCTTGTCAGAGCTGAGTGACTGATTGGAGGAGAGGGTTGCCAAACAAGGAGGAGTTTAGAATGACTCCCAAGATTTTTGCCTGAAGAAACTGCTTAGATGCGTTTTTTCCACACACTGAGATGGGGAGTGCATTTGAAGAGGCAGACTCCTGGGCCGGGTTGTATCTGAAATGCATACATGGTATAAGATGCTGTCCCTGCCTGGGTTCCACGTCTCTTTTCTCTTTCTTACCTCTTTTACTTCAAGGGTCTTAAACAGTTTCATTTGAAGTTTCTTTAAGTATTTTTGTGGCCTAATTTGTTGCCATGTTAACCTTGGCCTCAGCACTGGTGAAAGGCTCTGGAAGTTAATCTGAAGTGTAAAAAGCCCAAGGCAAAGAGATTCCAGTTTATTTTATGGGAATTTTTCTTGTTTCCCATTTATTACCTTCTCACAACTTTTCTAATTAAAAGGACATATAGATTGAGACAGACTTTCAGACATCTTTAGACATTAGTCAGATTTATAAAAATGCTTTTGGACCTACAGAATATTCCCATCTTTTCTTGTTTCTAAGGGTCACTGTACAAGAGGGCCGTGAAGGCCACAGTCTACAGGCCAGGAAGAGGCTTTGAATTGCATTTTCTGTTTAATTTTTTTTCTCTACAGATTTCCAATTTTCTGAAAATTCGAGCCCTCAGCCGGAAATCTCTTAGGCCTCTGATTCAGGCCCGAGCCTGTGAGACGTGGACACGTTTACACGGCTGGACTAAGCAGATCATTTCTAGCCTGATTTGGCCTAGACAAGAAGCCAGCTTCCCCCCAAATCGCAGGTTCTCCCAGGAAAAGGCTTCAGCACCCCTGTCAGCTCCACTTTGTCTCTGGAACTGGTGGAGCAAGGGATGTGTCGTGCAAGAGCAAAAGGAGAGAAAGGAGAATTTGCACATGTCAACATCATGTTAACAGCAAAACGCCACCCCGCGGACGCGTCTAGAGGCCCAGCAGCAGAAGCGTGTATCTGCCAAGATAAGGATCGGTGGAGAGGAACCGGGGCCCAGGTAAACGTCCCAGCCACGGTACTGCCCGTCAGTAGTAGCAGCCGCCAGGCCTAGTTAAGTCACTCAGATCCCCCCTCTGACTGTTGCCCTGTGGCGTTCCACTGAAGGCAGCGTGTATGTGCTGGTTCTTCCCCCACCGCAAGGAAGTAACGCAGGTGCCAGTCGAAGTACTCTCAGAGTTCAGAAGTACCTTCTACTAAGTGGCGGCTGCAAAGGTCAGACACGTATGTCTTTAGCAATCTCCCCTGCATGAGATTTTGAAATCCCTGAACCTCCGCCCCTTAACCATTAGGGTCCGGGCAAGTTACTCATGTATTTCCCGATCTGAGGCTACAAGGAATGAAGCCAGTGGGATGATTCTGCAAAACGGATTCCGCCCCGAAAAACAAGTTGGTAACCGCGGCGGCAACAGTGGCAGCGGCAAGCCAGAGTTGAATTCCATTTAAATAAAATGCCACGAGGCCGTCAGCGAAAGTGACATTTATGGTGTTACTACAAATGCATTCAGCGGGAAAGCTCAGGAGCAGAAGCAAGGGGGAAAAAAACAAGCTGTAGTGAAAACTGCCATCTGTATATTGCGCCCCGTTTTTAATATTCTGTATTCTCATAAAAAGTGTTGTTTCTGTCACTATTCAATCTCACAAACTCACACAGAACACTGTTAAAAGTCAGCAGTGTGTGAAATGGTATTTTAAAATAAATGAAACCCGCTCGCAGAGCTGCGGAGGAATATTGCAATGCTGGGCGCTGACAGACAGGCACTGAAAAGTAACAACCGTTATCATCTTAAAGCAAAGCGGATTAAATAAAAACCCACAGCCAGTGGTGCATTACCAAGTCTGATATTGACACAGCTGCTGTGGTGGTGATTTTTCATTGTCTCATCAAGACAAAGCATCATGGGATATCAATCTTCCCTCTGTCAGGCCATGCTGGGTATAAAGTTTTTCGTTTACATTTTCATTATATCCCTTTTATCTCCGGTGCCAGCATTTTTTTCTTAACTGTGGGGTCCAGTGACCTGGGGGGCGGTGTTGCGCCGTTACCGTCTGACCGGAGGAGCTCCCCCCGGGGGCAAAGGGGTCCCTCTCCCATCCCCCTCACCTCCGGGCTTCTCCAGAGGTCTGAGATGACCGTTATCCTCCTGTGCTGGTGGGCGATTCGAAACCGGAATGCGCCTGTGTTCGTGTGGGGGAGAGAAAAACAAAGAGCAAGAGGTTATTACAAGATATTGAATACAGTTCTCCATGCAATACAGAAGAAACTTGTTGTTTTATCTATTATACGTATGACCGGAACATGATGCTGTGTGCTAGAAATGGACACATTGTGAACGATGTTTCAATTTAAAAAAAAATTAAAAACAAAAGAGCAAGAGGGAAAGAGATCATGACTCTGAGAATCAGAAGAGCATTTGAAGGTATTATTTTATGTCTTTCCCTGTTCACGGGGAAGAGGGGGACAGCTGGAAAATGCACGACTCTTGAGAGCACTTCAGCTGGAAAGCCAGATTACAGCTTAACTTTTATGCACCACTGTTTTATTTTCTGGACTGACTCACTCTTCCTTGAATCGGCCTTCAGTTCAGAAGTTCACTTAACTGTGGAACATACATGTTCATTCGACTCACAGAAAACAGTTATCTTTGAGGAAGATCAGCCTTCTTTGAGGGGAGGAGGGTGGTTGATAGTTATCTTGGCACTTCTTCCCCCTGCTCGGATGTCCTCTGCTTTGGAAGTTTATTAAGGTGATCTCTTTAGGAGAGAAAATTCAGTTATGAAATTCAGTATTTTGGTCTCTTCTGTGTAAGTCATTGGCACCAACAGCAGGGGAAACATGATGGTTACGTTCCTCTGGCAAAGGTTAGAGACATGTGATTTTGTAAGACTGAGGTGGGGACAGCAAGGGAGCTGGGCTCAGAGTCCCAAGGGGGTTCTGCCTCTGAGTATCTCCCATGTACCCCACTGGAGGGATGGAACTGAATGAGAGGCAGTCACATCCTTATGCTGTACACCTTAAACTTATACAATGCTCTATGTTCTCATTATATCTCAAAAAACTGGAAGGAAAGCAAAGAACGAGAGGATGGGCTGAGGTTTTGTGAGACAGTCACAGAGTGAACTGCTCCCCCGGGTGCCTTTCATGCCAGCAAAAAAGCAAGTCAACTCGGAGAATTCTATATAAGTTAGGGCGATGCTCACTGACTGTTGAACAAGTGGCCTCAGTACTCAGTAGCTCAGTGGCTTAACAGAGTAGAGGTTTATTTCTCACTCATGTCACAGTTGACATGGTTTAGGTTTCCCTGCTATGCCTTCTGAAACATATGAACTCCAAGATTACTGCAGAAAGAAAAGACAGAGTGTCCAAGTATTACACAGGAAGATTTTTAGGGCCAGGCATGCAAGAAGGGGGCATGATTGTTATCCCTTCTGCTGACAGTCACCTGGCCTCAACCGAACTTCAAGAGAGGCAGGAAATCTTCTCGGAGTCTTCCTATGTGTTCTGAAAAGAGAGGCAATGAACACAAGGACCGTTTTGTTTTGTTGTCATAGAAGCAGGGCAGGGAGGGGAGGGTAAGGTCAGAGGGACAGTGAAATTAGTGAGTAGGAAGACAGGAACTACTGCTGCAGTACGGATGAACTTCGCCCTCATCCGTTTAGCCATCCCATCAAACTCTCACTCCCACCACCACGAGCTCCCCCTGCCCTCCAACAGGAAGCAGAGACTCCACAGAAATGTTCATCAAATCAGGCTCTGGTTGTCTACTGCCGGGTGAAGACTTTCCCGAAATAACGGCTTAAAACAGTACAACTATTCATTTTGTTAATAAATCTGGGGATTGTCTGGGCTCAGTGAGTCTTGTAAATTGAATGTTTGTGCCCTGCCCCAAAACTCATGTTGAGAATCTAATGTCCAATATGATCATATTCAGAGGTGAAGTCTTTGGGAGGTGACTGGCTTGTGAGGGTGGAGCCCCCATAGATGGAATGAACGCCTTATAGAAGAGACCCAAGCTCCTTCCACGATGCCATGTGAGTTTACAGTGAGAAGACGGCTATCTACGAGGAAGTGGCGTTCTCACCAGACGCTGAATCTGCTGGCACCATAATCTTGGACTCCCCAGTCTCTAGAACTGTGAGAAATAAAATTTTGCCAACAACAATTTTGTTGTTTATAGGCTACCTAGGTGATGATACTTTTGTTTTAAGCAGCCCAAATGGACTAGGTCAATTCTCACTCAACATCTTTAAAGTGGTTGCAGTGGAATCGTGCCTTAGGTTGCTCCAAATATTTCTTTGTTCACACATCTGGTGCTTAGACTGGGAAGACACAAAGCAGAACTGCTGACTAAGTGACTAGGGCCACTGGGACCCCTTGGGTGCCTCTATGTGTGATCATTCCACGCGCTCTTTCTATCTGCTGGTCTCTGGGTGGCGGGCTTCTTCTCTTAGAATTTCCCAAAAGAAACCAGCAGGAGTTGTGTGGCCTTTTCTAACCAGACCTCAGAAGTCAGGGAGTATCATTTCTGCCACATTCTGGTCACCAAGGCAGTTACAAATTCCCCTACGCTACTAAGTTCAAGGGGAGGAGATAAAGGCTTCACTTACGGAAATACTACTCAGTGATTAAAAAAAAAAAAAAAAGAATAAAATAATGCCATTTAGAGTAACATGGATGGATCTGGAGGTTGTCATTCTAAGTGAAGTTAAGCCAGAAATAGAAAGAAAAATACCATATGATATCATTCATATGCGGAATCTAAAAAAAAAAGAAGACACCAATGAACTCATCCACACAGAAACAGACTCACAGACATAGTAGGCAATCTTATGATTATGGGGGAAAACGGGGTGGGAAGGGATAAATTTGGGAGTTTTAGATTTGCAAATGTTAACTGCTATATATAAAAATAGATTTAAAAAACAAATGTCTTCTTTATAGAATAGGGAACTATATTCAATATCTTTTAATAACCTTTAATGAAAAAGAATATGAAAATGAATATATGTATTTATATATGAATATATGTTATATATATATATATAGGCTTCACTTATGGTTTTAAAACCATGACAAAATTGAAAGTTTTAAATACTCTCCTTGACAAAGGTCCATGTTCAGATTAAACCCCTGTCCTTGCAAATTCTTAGATCAAAATTTTTCAAGTCAGCCTATTATAGGAACAGGTCTAACATGTTCGTTGTAAAATAGAAACAAAAATATGAGTAGCTATGAGGTGCCAATTTTTTTTCACCTTACCCATCTAATTTGACTACATTTATTCTATTTTTACATTTGTAACAACAAAATCCTTCATACACTGCTCTAAATACTGGATTATTTTCATACCCATCCATCCCCTCTGTAACATTGCTGAAGTTTCAGAATGGATTCATTCAGACAAAACTTATAGTTAGGAAAATTTCTTTTTTTTTAATTGAAGTATAGTTGATTTATAATATTGCATTAGTGTCTGGTGTACAGCATAGTGATTCAATTATATATATATATATGTATTCTTTTTCAGTTTAGGTTTTTACAAGATATTGAATATACTTCCCAGTGTTATAGACTAAGGGCCTTGTTGTTTATCTCTTTTTTATACAGTAGTTTGTATCTGCAAATCCTGAACTCCCAATTTATCCCTCCTCCTTTCCCCTTTTGGTAACCATAGGACCTGTCTGTGAGTCTGTTTCTGTTCTGCAAATAAGTTCCTTTGTGCCATTTTTTTAGATTCCAAATATAAGAGGTATGATAGGATACTCGTCTTTCTCTCTGACTTACTTCACTTAGTATGATAATCTCTAGGTCCATCCTTGTTGCTGCAAGTGGCAAAAAGTTCTTTGGAAGAGCCCCCCAAATGTGACTATGTCTTTAGTGACCTGACTGCCTGTCCACCTCACATCCTTTCTCTCTGAGAGAGAACTTTATCAGAAGAGACAGTTGGTAGGTCGCAGAATAGCAGTGGACACATGTCAGTGTCATCCTTACAGCCAAAGCCTCACTTGCCTGTAAACGTAAAGATCGTCAGTCTGCAGACTTATCCCCAAATGTAGGACTAAATCTGGTACTTCTGAGTAAGAGAAATCAGCAGAGCTGCCTGAAGATGGGTATCTGTGTGCCAAAGACAGCCTGGACACCCTCGTGTCTTCTGAGCCTCCGCCTTCCCTTCGAACTTCTCTCATCTTGACCCCCTTTTAGGTCAGGCGTCTGCTCTGGTGTACTGATGGCACTGCATTTCCCCTTGGAGACAGACACCTGGCCCCAAACTCCTGTGCGTCTTCCTGGGGGCTCTGAACCTCTGCTGGGCTCTGAGTCCCAGCTGTCCACACCACAGATTTTGTCTGACGTTCTTCTCCATATAATCACAATACTACTAACCACCCCAAACAGCCTTTTAGGTGAGATTTATGCTACCACTGCAGGAGGAATTGGACCTCTTTATAGGGCAGTGATACAACCACTTGGATATTGAAATTTGGACTAATGACCATCCCAACCCAATTTGTTCCCCTGGTCCCGGCCCCTTAAGTTACTGTCTTACATTCTTCTGCCTCCAGCATCATTGAGTTCTCAAGATGCTTAACAATGAGGCTGCATGGGTAATGATAGATAGATGACTGACAGATAAATGTGAATGGTCCATCAGCTACTGCAACTACTTGCATCATATCTCCTCTCTCTTCATATCCTGAGTCTCACCTTGTGGTGGGCATTTAACTGTAAATATTTGTAACCTCATGGAAGTGATCCAACTTGAATTTTGACCAATCCATAATATCACCAGGTCAGTAATACGGCAAATTCTATTCTGCACAGGTAAATAAAGCGTTCTCGTTAATCAAATGTTCTGACCATTAGAAACTCACAATTGAAATAATCTAGGCTACCTATTATAAGATATATAGAACATGAAAAAAATATTTGGGCATAAAATTTATTCTGAACATAATTCATCACACGTCGATGATTCAGAAGCAGCTTTAGAATCATATTATGAGGCCAGTGCATCATCTTTATGAGCCTCAGTTAACATGGAGTTATTTCTGTGAGTGGGGAGTGTTTGTCAACAGACACTGTCCAGTTAATGGGGTGTTGGATGGTAAAGGCTGTGGGAGGCACTGCAAGGTGAGTATCCTCCAGAAAGCAGTGACGAGAAAATAATCAAAGGGCTCCATCCATCTATGGTTTCCTTAGGTCTCACCAGGGTTTAAATGTGCAAATGCAGCACTGATCCTCCTTTATCATATACCACTCCTTCCTAAAACAGCGGATAGGTAACTTTGCACACTTTCCTCCTTGCATAGGAAAAAAAAAAAAGGCTTAAAATCAAGTAATCATTTAAACTCTGGTTTTCCTTTTCAGAAATCTCAGAATACAGTTGCCACTTTACATCCGGATTCAATGACTCAGCGTCAGTCAGTAACTTACAATGTTATTATCTTTCTATAGACATTTCAGGTTTAATGAACACTTACCGGTGCCATGCTACCAATCCTTCTGAGGTTTAGCGAGTATTGTTACATCTAATTCTGAGCAAACCACCACCCTCGGTTTCCAGCTGAGTATGAGTTCCCCCCTGAACTACCACGGCCCCTCATTTGTATCCCTAAGATTGGGGGCTGTTGGCTCAGTCGCTGAATTTGTGTACTTCTCGTATCTGCCAATCATACTTGAAGGTCCCTAGGGATGACTTATAACTTCATCAAGTTGATGATTCCTTTCATCCGTTTAGGACTTAAAACTTGTTGAGTTCCTCAAGTTGATTCTGAAAACAATGATCTGAGATAGGCAAATAATAGCACAAACAAGGAAACCAAGGCACCAAAAAGGCTTCCCTAGGACCCCCACAAAGGAGGAAAGTGAAACCCTGAATGTATGATTCAGTCAGGCTTATAAAGCAAAATGGTCAACTGAGTCCTAATCTGGTGCCCTTGTACCTCTCCCAGCCTTTGCTTTTTCCAGCGAAAGGTTTGTCATCTTTATGCTGATGGGCGTGTAACACAAGCCATGCCCGAGGTGCTCTTTTTTTTTTTTATTTAATCATACTAGTCTTTCCTGAATCTGTGCTCTTAGGTCATTTTTACATTTTAAAGATCAGCCCTGCGTGCACTATTTGAGTTGCAGATTCAGTCACCTTTGTATCACCTGTCAGGCTTCATAGCGTGTAACGAGCATGGAGGGGACTCAAAACGTGAGACAAATGAGTACATTTCTAACAGTACTCAGGTCCAGCACATCTTCTTCATGAAGAAGCCCACTGGCAACTCAGCCATCTCTGGCATATCCTTAGGAGCCTACCATTCACTGTTAGCAGAAGGAACCAGAAATGACATTCCTCATTTATCTAATCCACATCATTTTGTTCTGCATATTGGGAAGATTATGGGCTAAGCATCAGATAGACCTGGACTTAAATCTCAGCTCTGCCATTGCCTGGCTCCTTAAACTTAGACAAATCACCTAACCTTCCTGATTCCTGGTTTCCTCATGTATAAAATGAAATAAGAACCTCTTTGTAAGGTAATTTGAAGGATTAAGATAATGTGAGTAAAGCTGCAGGCGCATACCAGTCCCCCAGTCAACTGTAAAAATGGTGAAACTTATCATCACCTCTTCTTAGTGTCTTTTTGCCCAAAAGAGAAGCCCTTCCAGTCTCCATGGTTTTCAGAGACTGTTTAATAAATCTACAGGGCTTCGCTCTATGGAAGCTCCTTAAATACTATATTTTTAATAACAGTACTCAAAAAGGCTCTTGACGATTTCATGCTTATATACATTAAGCTTTCTTATATATAATAAATTTTCCATTATGGAATATATATAAAATACATTTTCTATCATAGATCTGTATGAAGCATATATGGTCAGGAAATGACAATACGTGTGATTTACATTAGTCATCTATGCACCCAACTGACACAAAGTGATAGAGGGATGTGATTTCCTAAAAGTCTGAGTTACTTATGCAGACACTTTGCCAGGAGACTTTTCCCAGTTGGTGACGGGCGGCACCATTCTTCGCTCATGATCAGAGTGATTAACAAAATTTCTCTTAGCTGGTGACTTCAGGGTCATCATCCAGGCCTTTAATTTTTAGGTAGAGAAAGCTGTGTGATGATTCTGATTCACTCCCAAACGTCAAGGGGATCACTTTCAAGAAAAGAGGGCAAGCAGCTCCCCACCCTCAAGAAGGCTGGGCTCCACATGGCTGAGGGATCTTCAGAAACACCTCAAAGAGAATGCAAATGTCTGAACGCCGACCTTCCCCTTACATTTTTCTGGCAAAATGAATAGCGTTTATACATGAATTGCATGCCTTGATTTATCCACGTCAAGTTCATAACAAGATCTGGGGAACCGAAATCGTTCCTTGAATTTAGAACAGCTCCTGAAACATCTGCAATTAGATATTGGCCTTCTGAAGTGAGTGGCTCCTCAGGGCAAATCTTTTTATCATGACCCAATGTCTTATTTCTTATTCCTCTTCATTTACAAAATTATTTAAATAAATATTAAGCAGCTTATTTACCAACATTCAATTTCACAGTGATTATGTGGAACATTTCTTTAACATGATTAACCACAGAGCAGAGTCACTCTCATTAGTAAAACTCATTTTTAATGTACTCAGTAAGGGTTCCAAAAAGCAGTCTGGCTTCTTTAGACATTACCTCATGTAGGTGCATTTCCACGGCCCTCATCCAAGGTCTTTTTTTAGCATCAGCATCAAACGGAGTTTGAACCCCAGCCTTTTCAACATAGTAATATCTAAATACTGCTTTCAGATACAGTTTGTCTATTTGCCCTGACTCAGGGGAACTATATTACATCAATAGTTACTTCTTAAAAATTTAGATAGATATTTCATGCTTCTGCTGTCTGAATATTAACACTGATCAGAGTAAATCTCTCTACTCTTACATCATTGTGCTGTGATAAAGGTCTTATTATTTCTGACTGCAGTTACTTCAACTCCATCAGCAAACTACACCATCAAATAAATAGTTACCTAAGCTGTCATATATCCCAGGAAAAGTGGGGGTGGGGGCACCAAACAGACTGTTTCTATTCTTCCCCTGTCTCTACAACTCTGCCAAGGTCCAATTTAGTATTGTTTATTTTTGTACAAGACAGAGGATTTTCTAGACGTTTGTATGAATAGTGGTCCATTTTTAAATTTCTCCCTGGAAAGGTCAAGGCTGGCCTTTTCACCCATTGGACATTGGACTTCAGTGTGCTGGAACAGAGCAGGGATTACTACATTAAATTACGTTGAAAACCAAAAGTCTAAGCGTTAAACTCACCTGAAATCTAAAGAAAAAGACTGAAGTCCAAATGTCAGAAAAATTGCATCTGAACCCTAAACCCACAGAGGCAGAGCGCAAGTCGAGGATATGTTATCAGAAGAGGAGGGGGCATTGTGGGATGGTCACACATTAGAAGGCCAGAAGCTCAGAGTCTTTCAGAAATGACTTCAGTGGAACACAGGTCAAAAACAAGGAGTGCATTGGACAGTGGTCAGGTGGCCTGAGCAAAACCAGAGAGCTCTGGCTGGAAAATGCAGCTTACCGTTATCAGTAAGTTTATAGATGGGGCAGACTTGTTCAAAGGCCAGAAGCAGGATGGCCATCGCCTAGCGGCAAGAAATTTTAAACAGCAGTGTTGAGATTGTTGACACCCATCTGCAAAGGCGTCACAGCATAGATACACAGGACTCACCTGTAAGGGCATCGAGCATCACCTATTCCCACTGATCTGATTGTAGGTATAAGTCGTAAAGGAAGATTTTGGGTTCCGTGACTACACTCAGTCTCTCTCTCTCTCACTCTTTCTCTCTCTTTGCCACCCCTTTCTCTCTCTCTCTCCTTACTTCATTAGACAATCCTTTACAAATTTGTTTAGTAAATTGGCAGTCATCTCTAGATGACTGGAAGAGTGGGTAGAGTTGAAAATTACACGTCATGGAGAAAGATTGACTGTCAGTAGATTGGCTGATTTTATGAACAACCAAATGGTTATCTTTGGTTCTCGTGGTACTTTTTAATAATAATTTTGATGCTTTTTAAAAAAGAAATTTAATGATTTTGCTCTTTAGCACATACAGTGGATGTTGGGAGCTTTTCTAAAAGCTAGGCATAAAAGATCTTGGTTTCCCACATATTCTATCCAATTTGATAGCACCGCTTACCTGGGGTACTCACATCATTTGACCTGTTGGCAGTACTCCTACCAACCCACTTAAATCAAGCACAAATATCCTCAAAGGCTGCTATTTTTTTCTAGCCATAGGACTCAGTTATTAAATCTTTCACCAATTTCTTTTTTCTCCCTTTTCTTGACAGTCGAGTTCTATGTTTTATAGAGCAATGTTTTCTCCATTATAGAGTTCCATTATTTTAAAAAGAGTTGGTGATGCCAAGATCCCAGGAGATATTTGTATCATAAAATGTGATGTTCACGGGAGTGATTCCAGATGCAGATTAATATTTTTAAAGCTTCGAGTCTCTTTAAGGAGTTCTTTCTCGCACTTGGAGCATTCAAGATGGTGTCCTGGTTTTGAGATATGTCAAAAGGAAACAGTTACTGTCAGCAGATTGACACTGTGACTAAGTCTGCAGGAGCGTCATTCACACTGTCTTACACTGTGAACAGTTAAAACTCCATCTGCCCAGGGACCGTGTATAAAATATGTAGGATTTTATATGTTAAAATAATTGGATGAAAGAAACATTACATCTCTTCAGTTTCCCCTAAAGAATGTGCTTTCCTTTAATGATAAGGTGATCAGTGCAAGCATCTGTGAACGCTTACAGTGTGCTGGGGACTGTCTGCAAGTCTTCGATGTGTGGGCTCATTTAGTCCACTTCACATTCCTGAAAAGTAATGGGCATTATTTTACTTTCCTTTTACTTGTTTTCCTAGCTTACAAAAGAGGCAGCAAGGTTAAGTCACTCATCCAAAGTCACAGAGCTGGAATTCAAACATAGGAGACCCAGCTATAAAGACATCCCCAAACAACACACTGTGCTGATTCCCCAAATTGCCCCTTAAAATCATGCCTAGACTTTGATTCTCAGTCTCCCTAGTCAGCTGTTCTCCAGCAGATTCTTATCTATGCTTCTAAAATAACCAGATGACATTTCTCGTTGGAACACAGCCAGTTTGGGGTTGGATGCCTGCGTCTGTCATCACGTGCTGGGGATAATGTGTGGCTGTTCTTCTAAAGCAAATTTCACTGTAGAGTCCAGTGAAGGCCTGGAACCACACTTAATTTTCAGGTAATACCCACTCAAATGACCACTCACATTCAGCGTGTCCAAGTTTATAACATGGCCCCAAACTACTTATAAAAATGTATTCACATTATCCTCTCTTTTCTGTTACGCAGGATTCTGTCACCTTTCCACTCTCCTCGACTTATCAATCCCCACCTTCCCACACATATCAGACTCTCCTTCGCAGGTAGGCTGGCCTTGGATCCTGTTTAGTTCAAGACTCAAAACCATAGAGTCACAGAAAATCCATATAGATGAAAAACAGATTGGTGGTTGCCAGGGGAAAGGGAGAAAATTGGGAGTGACTGATTAATGGGTAGCCGGCTTTCTTTGGGGGTGATGACTGGAATTAGATAGTGGTGATGGCTTCATCACATTGCGAATATACTAAAAGCCACTGAACTATACACTTTAAAATGGTTAAAATGCTGAATTTTATGTTATGTGAATTTTACCTCTATTTAAAAATAAATTAAATAAGACTAGCCTTGTTCACCGCCTCACCCAGCCCTGATTCCATAGGCACAGTGGGAATTCTGTGGTCATCTAGATAAGGAGGGCTTGCCAAGAATAAGGATTTTTCAGCCTTGCCTTCCTACCTGGCTTCACAGAGGTCAAGTCTGTGCCTCTGCTGTTGTTTTGCCTTATTCTGCTTTGCTTTTTCCTCACACACCGGTCTCAACAGCCTCAAGACCAATGACTCCTGAACCATCTGCTTATGAAACGAAGCAACTCTACTCAAATCCCACATAAAGCTTTATCATGGTTTTAAAACATGTCCACAAACTTTTCCACATTCCTCCCCGCAGGAGCTGGGACTTAATTCTCCTCTTCTTAAGCGTGGGCTAGACTCAGTGATTTGTGTGTTGTGAATAGCGTATGGCAGAAGTGATGGTGTGCAACTAGGTTATAAAAGGCGCAGCATCTCCGTCCTGTTCTCTGCCGTGGGTCGCTTACTCCCGGGGAAGCCAGCTGCCAGGGGGCGAGGGCACGGGAACAGCACGTGGAGAGTCCTGCTTCCTGAGGAACTGAGGTTCCTGCCAACAGCCATGTGAGGTGAGCCATTTTGGAAGCAGAGTCTCCGGCCCCAGGTAAGACTTCAGATGACCGCATCCCTGAACACGTTCTGGCTGCAACCTCATGAAAGGCCCGGGGCCACAACCACCCAGTTAAGCCATTCCTGGGTTCCTGATGCAGAAAACAACAGGAGAGTAAATGCGTGGTGTTTTAAACCAATAAGTTCTACAGTAACTTTTTATGCAGCATCAAATAACAAATACAATCATACCTTATTATCTTTCTTCTGACCACATCCCTTTTTTCCTTCTTTACCTCATTACTTTCTTAACTCTAATATTGAGTGCTACATCAATAGCTTTTAATTGTTTATTGATTACTTTATAAAATAAATATAAATATTTCAAACACATCGTAAGTGAATTTTATAGTGAATGCCTATATACCACCACCGAGATTTTACTGCTCTTATTTTTTCATGTATACATGCCTCTTCATCTGTCAATCCATCCTATTTTTGATATATTTCTAAGTAAATTGCAGATATCAGTACCCATCACCCCCAAATATTTCAGTAGGCAAGTATGCGTAGTAGTGAAGAGGTTTCAGTATTTATTTGCAGTGTTTTCTTATGAAGTAAAAGTTAAATGCAATGAAATTGCACAATTTTAAGCATACATTTGCTGATTTTGACAAATGCCTACACCTGTGTGTATACATACATCCTGCAGAACATTCTTGGATGTGAATTTATACTTCCTGGCAGTGCGTAAGACAATTTTGTATATCTCTGTGCCTGTCTCATAACATCTAACCAAACCTGATCACATAGTAGGTGCTTAACCTTTCAATCTATTAGCAGACGTCACTAGACTCTTGAAAGAAGGCAGGTAAATATTCCCAACCACTGTGGTCCTGACAGGCTGAAAAACTAAGACATTTTGGAGTCTCGAGACACTAGAGGAAGGACAGAGAAGCTGCCCTCTATTCTTTGTCTGTACAAAACCCCTTTAGGAATAGTTTGGCCTCCGAAATTAACATGGTGTAGAGACACTAAAAATGCTTATGAAAGGCAATTTGTTCTCCGTGGTCTTCACCAGATGGCCCACACGGTTAGGTACGACTTAAATCTCCACTTGGGAAAACCTGTTATCTCCTTCCCTTATAATAACCCCTTGGCCTGAACACTATGACCTGTACACAGAGCAACTGAAAAGCTTTGCTACCAGCATTTTAATGGCTTTTGACAGCATGTGAAATAAAGATAACTTGTAAGTAAAAAAATTATTTTTTATATAATAATAAAGAGCAATCTTCGGGTTTTAGCATGCAATAGATGGGCAAAGGAGACAGTGCCACCTCTGTCACTATAGGGGCTCAGCTCAGGGCACCGGAGCCCCCTTTGTGCCTGAACCCCGCACTCCCCTCTGCTTTCTGGCTCTCCCTACGATACTCCCTGCTCATCCAAGCACCCACGGACAGCAGAGCTCTCTGGGCAGTCCCGTGGGAAGTGCACCAAAACCAAGATGCATTTACAATGGAGTGGCTGCACCTTTTTTCTTTTCTGGCTTTGGCCTGTCTTCTCTCCTCTGACCCTCTCCCCTCTTCTCTCATCTTTGTCTGTTGATCTCCTCCCAACCCATTTTTCCTTGCTCTCTCAATTTTTTTTCCTTCTCTCACAGTCTCTCTTGTCCACGTTGGCTCCCACTCACATCATTTTTATCTCCACCTTCTCACACTTTTCCTCTCTCTCCTCTCCCTTTTTCTCTTTAGTTTCCTTCCTTGCCTTTCACACTTTCAACCTCACACCGAACACCCACTTTCCTGGTTCATTCTCCTTCTCTGCCCTCCTCCAAGCTGAACCAGGAATATTTGCCCATTTTAAAACCTCTGTGAAATGATCCTTTTCCTCTTTCCTGCATGCACTGGACTCAGTCTTTTGTAGCCAAGTGAAGAAACTGATTTGCAACCGTGAAGTTTGTCCAGAGCCATCTAATTTGTCAGCCTAGTTCCACCTGCCACATGCACAGCCTGAAGCCTCCTGACAGCCCTCATTTTCTAAACTGAACTTCAGCCTCTGCCCTCTGACCCTTTTGTTCACATTCTGTTATTGCAAAGGGACAGAAACATAACCCACTGGTGCCTTATTACAGATTTAATTTCCCGAGTAGTTCCACCATCTCATTTTCACCTTCAGCGTCTCTCTTTGCAGAAGCTCCCCTTGGCTCTCTGTGAAACACAACCCTGAGAATCACATTAGCGTTTTCTCTATGATGAGATCAATGCTAAGGTGAGGTCTCTTTGAATGTTTTTTTAGTCACTTGTTTCTACTTCTAAAATATACTAATTATCATATAGCTTTTCCTTTCTTCACACATCCAATATAAAACACGTAGATTAATACAGAACTCTAAAGAATTTGTTTCCAATTTCCTGAGATCTTGTTACTGTTGTTACTTCTGTCCTGCAACTCTCTGACAGAGTTCTGTGTTTTGCTTTTGTTTTGGTGGGGGGAGGTACTTAGGTTTATTCATTGACTCATTCTTAGAGGAGGTGCTGGGGATTGAACCCAGGACCTCATGCATGCTAAGCACACGCTCTACCACTTGAGCTATACCCTCCCCCCAAGAGTTTTTTTGTGTTTTTAACCCTAGGCTTTCAATCCAGGAAAGCAGAGATGGTTGGTCAAAAGCATCTGGTTTTGGTATGTTTCCCCACAGTAAGTTCATTTTGTTTTAAACTTATGGTTGACATGAATGTCCAGTTTAGTTATAAATGTTGTCATCTTTATGGCCCCTCGTTAATTTTGAAAAGCTAATTTATCTTGAAACTTTTAAATCAACAACTAGAGAATTCAGTGAATAATCTTAAAAGTACTCAACTGAGAGACATTTCAGCAACGTGAGTGCATAATTGCACTTAAAACATCCCTATGAGACACTAGGTGGTGAACAGTTTCCCACTCAGCACCCAGCAAGGTACTTACACATTGTAGACGAGACCCAGAGCTACTATGTAAAGGAAATTATGCCCTTTCTCTTTGAATTTCCAGTTAACAAAGTAACTGACATTTAATATCTACTCAATAGCTTCATGTAATTAATTACTCTGGTTTAATTAATAAATCTAATTGTTAGTCAGTATTATCATTTTGCATTTTAGACTTCCCGGAGGAAAAGACTCAGTGGGGAATCTTGAATGTCGCATAGCATGCTTGGCAGAAAAAAAAATGTGGCTTCATCTTTCTATAACTCAGTTTCTTCATCTGTAATGTAAAAAAAGGCAAAGAGATCATCTCTTAGGTCTTTGATATTTCCAATATTATAAAATGATCATCTTGATTTAGTCCCATGTAAACATGATGGGAGAGAAGATTTAACAAAGAATTGACAAGAAACTCAGTTGTATTGAGTGTAACAGAGTCAGTATGGTGGTTATAAAGGCAACTCAATGTACTCTGTCTTCTCCAATTATCCACATTGTGATGGGAAAAACCAAATTTAAATTGAAATTATCTATAAAAAGTGGTCTGATGGTCATTATCATTCTGGTTTGCTTTAAAAAAAAATGTATGTATATAGTCTCGTCTCTCTCTTTCCTAAAACATTTCCCATCAATTACATTCCTGATCCATTTTTAGGGCACCATTTTTTTTTTCACATCACTTAAAAACAATTCAGCTCTGAATATCTAACATCTGACCCAGGATATTAGCAGTGAGCACAAACAGGAAGCTTCTACTTTAACCATAAAAGCCGTTGGGGCTACAAGCAAAGAATCAAGAAGAAGAGGATGGATTAAGGCTCAATCTGATCAGATCGAGAAGGGTAACATAAGATCCTTCAGTGAAGTGAGGACCTGCCGTGCATCAAGCACTGTGCTCAACACTTTGACAAAGACAGGAAGGGAATCACATAATCATGAACAAGATATTTTTTCTGTCCTCATAGAACTTACTATCTAATGGGGCTCTTTTTTTTTTTTTCTTTAAGAAACACTACTCTGTAGCACGGATGTAAACTTCTATTATGAAAGCAGAGACATAAGCAGTGTTTTTTGGGAAACATTGACAAAAACACTAAGAGATGCCAACTGGAAGCATTTTTTTAAATACTTTATTTTGTGGTGATTGTGGCATTTAAGTCAACATTTGAAATATGAATGAAAATGTAAATGGCAAAGATGGGTGCGGGGGTAGGTGAGTAGTGCGTGGAGAGTGGATGAAGATACCCCAGGTTACTCTGGAAAAATAGACTTGGAATAGATGGTAATGGTTGTGCAATAGAGGGCTAAAAGATCTGGGACCTGATTCAGAAGCTGTGGAAGTTTTTGTGGAAGTTAGGTAGCAGAATGTTATGTTTTAGGAAGATTACTATGGTAGAAGCATGTAGAGTAGGTTGTTGAAGGGAGAAACAGGAAACCAGTGGGCTCTTAGAGATGCTGTAAGAAGTCTGTTGGTAATCTTCATTCTCTTCAGTGATTGTTCCAATTCTGCCCCTTTCTGGCACGGATAGGATTGTGCTTCCTTATTACCGAGAGGTTGAATCTGACCCCATGACTTGCTTTGACCAATAAAACTGAACAGAAGTGACACGTGTTACTTCAGACAGAAGCATTTTATTCCCAGTGCAACACTGCACATAGTCTCCCTCCCTTCCCCTCAGGACCCAGTACTTCTCCAGATGACAGGGGCTTCTCCAGTTTCCAGCTCTGACTGGGGGTGATGTGAAACAGAATCCCTGTGTCGCCAGAATAGCAACAAGAGAAACAAACCGTTTCTATTTTAAGCCATTGAGATTTGAAGGCTCTTACATTGTCTCACCTATTCTCCTTGGTAACTTGCCTCTAATAGTTTTGCTTTGACCAGTTAACATTTTTAAACCCTCTATCTCTTGTTACATTTTATCTTTTTCTCTTTAAGAAAAAATCTACTCCGTAGCTGTACCTGCAAAGCCAGGAAAAGTTTGTTTTTAAATGTTAAAGCACTTTACCATTTAGGATCACTGGAGTCTACAAACCATCGCCCTGTCACACTCCTTTTGGGTGTGGAGGGGTGGCATGGGCTTGGCCGCAAGACCTGGATGAACTGAAAGACTGAAAACTGCTTCTGATGTGAACTTAATAACAGCACATTTCATCCTTGGTTCTCTCGTATTTAAACTCCAGGGCGCCTGTTTCTAGTGTTCCCACAATCATCAGCTTCCACTTCTCCTACGTGACCTAACGTCCTTGCGCCAAGTTGATAGCCCAGCTTCCCCCTTCATAGCAAAGAGGATTCTCAGCTCCTTCAACTATCAAAGTCAGACGGAGCTTTGAACTTGGAGGCAGAGATTGGTTCAAATGTTACTCATATCCTTTGGGAGGTCTCCCCTGATACCAGCATTCTTCCTACCTCCTACCTGTGACTGCCACTCACAATTGTGAAGGTTGAGAGGAGGAGGGTAAGGGCTGGAGGAAATCTAGGTTAGAATCAGTTTACCAAGCTCTGTGCCTTGACTGGGTGTTGCGCTGACCTGAAAGAAAAAGCACTTTTGTCTAGTTTGCTCAGTTGCATAGTGTGTTCTATCTACGTTGCCCATGTTCCGTCAAGTCCCATACCACGATCACCCAGCTCTCCTCCCTCCCCCAGGCAAGAGGCACATCCCTGCGCTTCTGCATCCACCTTTTGTAGGGCCCTTCTCCTGCTCTTTGTAACACTACATTGTAATAGTTTTCAGACTTTGTCCACTTCTCCCACAATGCTGTGAGTTCCCCGAGCACGTGTTCTGAAGCTTATTCATTCTGGTAACCCTAGATCTTGACTAGTTGCTCAATAAATATTTGATGAATTAATGACTAATGACCAACGGATGACTAAACCTAAATTCTGCTAACTAGTGCTATGGTTTTGGGAACTGCTGGCTCCCTCTGAGTCTCTGTTCCACCATCTGAAACAAGACCTCTGGATTAGGTGATCCCTGGTGTCCTTCCATCTCTAAAACCCCTTTGACAAGAAGTCTAACTTAGCTCCTTCCCCTTTCAAATTCCTCTGTATTTTCTCATTCTCCTGCTCTCCTCCCCCTTCTATTTCAGAGTTACAGGGTGTTCTTCTTTTCCAGACATTTTTCTTTCTGCTGTTGAGTGAGTAATTTCTCTGTAGAGCCTTAAGACTTCTGGCTGGTTCTTTGATTTTCATCCCCTGATCGCAGCCTCTCACATTGACTGAGGCTTTGGCACTTGGTTGAGTCAACTGCCCTAATTGAGATTTTATAATCACCCTGTGTGGCTTCAGTTTTCCTGTTAAGAGAACAATCCATCAGCTCTTTCTTAGTTCCCTCCTTCTTCAATTCCAGTCATTTTTAACTGCTTTGGAATCATTCAGATAAATGTCCACAACCTGGACCTCGCTGTCACAGAGAGCTGCTCTACTTTGTAACCCTTGATTTAAAGAGTGCCAGCACACCACACTTTCATCAATCAAAACCCCTTACTCTCCCGGCTCTCCCATTGCCCACCTTGTGTATTTGTTGCTCAATTTTCACCCAGAGAACCATTTTCTGGATCCCAGTTTTCTCCCAAGTGTATTTGCCTCTTCTTGTATGTATGTCCTTACTTACCTGGTCCATAAAACATGATTTACATCACCAGCCTCTCTCTTGTTAAATTCCTCAGCCAGTTTGATTACTGTCTTTTCTCTGCACTCAGTCAGCCAATGCTGAAATGAATTCAGCTATTTTCCTGCTCTGATCGTAAACCTAGACCTTCAAGCTCTACTGGAGAAAATTCCATAGTCACTCGTGTTAGTTCCATGGATTCTCTGTTTCTGACTTCATCTTCCCACTGCCTGTGGTTCCTAGAAAATTTTCTGTACATCCCTGGATAGCAGTCTCTCCCATCCCCTTCAAGAACTGTTTCACGGATGGACGTAGAGATTATCATACTAAGTGAAGTAAGTCAAACAGAGAAAGACAAATGTCATATGATGTCATTTGTAAGTGGAATCAGAAAAAAAATGACACAAATGAACTTATTTACAAAAGAGAAATGGACTCACAGACATAGAAAACAAACTTATGGTTCCCAAAGGGAGAAGGAGGGAAGGGATAAATTAGGAGTTTGGGATTAACAGATACACACCACTATATATAAAATAGAAAAACAGCAAGAATCTGCTGTAGAGCACAGGGAACTATATTCAATATCGTGTAACAATCTATAATGGAAAAGAATCTGAAAAAGA